>NC_091020.1:34682500-34982500 GCF_041296385.1 Aphelocoma coerulescens
AGTCAAGGGTGGGGCAGGGGTTGAAATTCTCTGTATTTATCTTTAAAAGGCCCTTGCACACTCTGCTGTGTGCTCTGGGTGATCTATGCCTCACCCAGGGCTTGTCAAACAGCCCTGGAAGGAGGCAGTTGGCTTAATTAAAGCAGATCGACGTTTTTACAGCTTCCTATATTTTAGTTTCTGCCAAGACAACTGACAACAAGAAATGAGGAATTTATGAAAGAATCATGAAAAATTTATGCTGGCACATGAGATTTATTCATCCAGCATAGCAAGTGTGCTTTAAACTCTGACATCAGAGCTGCTAACAGGAGAGTTGGAAATAGACGAAACTGTTGATTGTGTTGTATGAATATGCAGATTCCACACTGGATTTCCATCCTGTGCTGTGCTTCGTGTTTCACAGAGCCACGGATGATTTGGGTTAGGAAGGACCTTAAATCCCATCTCATCCCACCCCTGTGCCATGGGCAGGGACACCTCCCACTGTCCCAGGCTGCTCCCAGCCCCAGTGTCCAGCCTGGCCTTGGGCACTGCCAGGGATCCAGGGGCAGCCCCAGCTGCTCTGGGCACCCTGTGCCAGGGCCTGCCCAGCCTCCCAGGGAACAATTCCTTCCCAATATCCCATCTAAATCTACTCTCCTTCAGCTTAAAGCCATTTTCCCTTGTCCTATCAATGCAGTAGTTGCTGAATTTCTAACTTAGAACCGAGTTTGTTTCACTGTTCGTCAGGATTTCAAATTCATTATTTGCATTAGTCAAAACTCCTGGAATAAAACGCCTTAGAAGAAAACTGGAGTATTGCCAGTGACACACATCAAATCCTTCAATATTTAATCTTTTAAAAAACCCCAAAACCTCAACCCAACGCTCACGTGCATTTCTGGGAAAAAAAAAAAAAGGTTTAGATATTTATTTTTTAAGCTTTGCTGAGCACTTTCTGGATATTATCTTCACAAAGCAGAGCTCGGTGTGTGGACCTCCGAGTCCACAGGGAAAATAGCAGCATTTTCCTCAGTCTCCTTTCAGCTCAACTGTTGCATTAATTTCCTTTATAACTTCTGACATCTGTGGCACGAATTGTTAATTTGTTTGGTCTGGAAGTTGGTGAGAAATAACAACTCCACGGAAGCCAGAGTGCAAAACCACTGTTGCCTTCAGCATTTTTTGCCATGGTTCCCCTGATGTGACTGACTCCTCCATTTTGTGCTTAACCTGGATTTGACTGAAATTTGTAAACATTCCCTGTACATGGAGTTTTGTATCAGAGCTTGCTGTTCTCTCTGCTGTAAAATATCTAATCCCTTTTACTTACATGTTTCTGTTAAAGCTGCTCCCTTGTTCTGACATGGAAATCCTCCCTGTACAAGTGTGATGGATGAAACGCAGCACTTGCCTTGATTTAACGTGGGGACTCAGCGAGGTTTGTTAGAGCTGATAAATAGAAAGGGGTTGTTTGAAGACACCCTGGAGTGGGTTTTGGGCACAGATGTGGGTGTGGGATGAGCAGAACAGCTCCAAGACTCATTGATCATGGAAATAATTCTCCAGATCTGGTAAAACTCAGTTCAGTCTGTCAGAGGCATCTCACAGAAAGCACGTGGGGTGAGATAACGATGCACCACAATTAACCTCAGATGGGCAGCTATGGATGAGACAAGCTTTACTGGCACATGAGCTTTTTCCAAGTTTTTCAGCTCATTCACTTGAAAATCTGGAAGGGCTGGATTGTATTTTGTGGATAGATATGTTAAATAGCAAATAAATGCTGTTAAAGTTGGTGGGTGCCAAGGACAGGTTCTTGTGCAGTAGAAGAGATTCGTTGGATTAAGGAATAGGACAGGATGGGGGGGAATGGCCTTAAGCTGTAGGAGGGCAGTGTTGGGTGGGGTATTGGGAAGGAATTGTTCCCTGGGAGGGTGGGCAGGCCCTGGCACAGGGTGCCCAGAGCAGCTGGGGCTGCCCCTGGATCCCTGGCAGTGCCCAAGGCCAGGCTGGACATTGGGGCTTGGAGCAACTGATGCAGGGTTCTGTGATTCTCTGATTCTTAGGAAAAGCTGAAGGTTCTCTTTTCTCCATCGGAACTGTGGGAGGTGTTAATGGGGCTGTAAACGTGGCAGCTGAGCATGGTCAGGAAGGGTGAATCCATAGAATCCTAGAACTAGAAACTTCCAGGTTAGGTTGGAAAAGCCCTCCAAGACCATCAAGTCCAGTTTCCCCAGCACTGCCGAGGCCACCACTGCCCCATGTCCCCAAGTGCCACATCCACAAGGCTCTTAAGTCCCTCCAGGCATGGGGACTCCATCTTTTCCCTGGGCAGCTGTGCCAGGGCTGGACAATCCTTTCAGGGAAGGAATTTTCCCAGTATCCAACCTAACTCTGCTGGTGCAGAGGCCATTTCCTCTCCTATCTTGTCCTATCCATGTTCTCAAAGAGTTACCATCAACTCATTTCCAGCTGTGTTAAGAAATTAAATTGCAGTGATACTGAACCAGTCTGCTTTAGGGTTTTAGGGGTTTTTGCCTCCTCCCCAGTGCTCTTGAATAATAAATGAATTCTCTCCATGCAGTGAATAAGCCTGTTTGGGATGTAAGTACTGCAATGCATCTTACAGAGCCAGGGCTGGATTTGGGAATGCTGCAGGTTCTGTCAGGAGCTTTAGGCTGCAGAGGAACAATCCTGAAAAAGCCTTTTTTTAAATAAAAAAAAAAAAGGAGGTTTACGTGGTTCGGTTTCTTTATGCTTCGAGAGAAAATCACCATGGAAAGGTTTCATCTCGTGTTACTGCCTGGTTTTGTATCACTAAGTTTGGGGCTTCAGTTAGGAAATTCGGGATGGAGGATGCACTTAGGATGCACCAACAGTAGACAAAGAGGTTTTCTAGTGCTGGTCACTGTTTGTCCACTGGAACACTGTGATAGCCATTTAAAAGTCTTATTGATTTGATCACTGTGTGGATCTTAGTTTCCCTGCACTAATTCTTCAGATGTCACTGGGAATAATTTGACTTCTGTTGGGTTTCTTTGTTTGTTTGTTTGGCGTTTTTTGGGGTGGTTTTTTCTGGTTTATTTTTTCTTTGTTGTTTTTCCCCCTCTAGATATTGATTAATTGCTTGTGGTTTGATTTATGTATATATTTATTTACTCTCAGAGTGCTGTTTTTTGGCTGTTGAGTGCATGAGCAAACTGCTCATGGTACAGTCACAGAATCCCAGGAGGGTTTGGGTTGGAAGGACCTTAAATCCCATCTCATTCCACCCCATGCCATGGGCAGGGACACCTTCCACTATCCCAGGTTGTTCAACACCCCATCCAAGCTGTGATCCAACAATGATCCTAATCTTTTATTCATTTTATAACATACAAAATCAGAAGTAAATACCAAGAATTAAATCTTGATCACCCCTTTCTTCCTCTTTGTGCTTAATTTTTCTTAGATTAATCTCTATGTGTTGGTTACACAGACTTAAATTTCACACCTAAATTTATGAAGTGTTGTTACCCCATCATGTAAGTCTTTTGATCTGCAAACAATAGGATAATTCAGATGTCATGTTTATGAAAATGACTTTTTTTTCCTAGCTGGGATATTTTGCCATTCACTTAGCAGCACTGGCTCTGGGTTTCCAGGTGAACATTGTGTCCTTGAGCTCTCCTTGACTGCACTGAGCAATTGCTTTGTCCACTGTCAGCTCACAAAACATTAAACATTCCTTTCTATCCCTGAATCATAAATTCCCTGGCTCCAGGAGTGCTGTCAGGATGGGGGAGATGCTGAGGCCACTGAGGTGCCCCGGAGCAGAGCACAGGGAGACAGGAGGGACACAAAGTGCAGCTCATTCCCATCGATCCAGGGCAGAAACACCTGGAGCCTGCACTTTGGTTATTTATATCCAGTCAAGGCAGCTCAGAGATTAAAAGGAAAGAGGAAATTAAAGCCCAGGTTTTGAAAAGAGCAAATGGAATTTGTGCACAATGTCCGACTCCACGGATTGTTGGAGGGGAAAAAATGTTTTTCCTTGCTCTGTGATAGACATCCCAGCAAAGGATGGGATTGGGATGGGATGGGATGGGATGGGATGGGATGGGATGGGATGGGACGGGACAGGACGGGACGGGATGGGATGGGATGGGATGGGAGAGCTCTGCTGCCTGCCTTGCCATGGACTCAAAGAATCATGGAATGATTTGGGTTGGAAAAGACCTCAAAGCTCATCCCATTCCACCCCCTGCCATGGGCAGGGACACCTCCCACTGTCCCAGGCTGCTCCAAGCCCCAATGTCCAGCCTGGCCTTGGGCACTGCCAGGGATCCAGGGGCAGCCCCAGCTGCTCTGGGAATTCCATCCCAGCTCTTCACCACCCTCCCAGGGAACAATTCCTTCCCACCACTCCTTGGATTCTGTTTCTATGGCACTGACCCTCGTGTGCACCTGACAGATCAGAGTAAAACTCTGTCACATCCAGCAGGATAAAAACACCGTGCCTGATTTAATTGGTTGACCTATATTAATTCCAGCTTTATTTTTTAAAGTTGTAAACATTCTTGCACAAGTTGTTTTTATCCTATTTTAAATTTATTTCGCAAATACAGAAGTAGGAGGGTGCAAGGGAATAATTTCATGCTGTTTTTTCTTTCATCAATAACTCCGTGTAAATACTTCTCTTTTGTTGTAGTGAGATTTTGGTGAGTAATATTGATGGGAAAGAAATCTAAAAAAGTAGCACAAAATTCTGCCGAAAAAGTTAAAAAAGGAAAAAGAAGCAACAAGTTGTAAAACTTGCTCATCCCTGCAAGGATTTATGTCTGTAGCCAGTGTTCAGGAACTGTGCTTGAAGACTGGCAAGGAATCCGATAGAAATGCAGGAAAACTACTCAGGGAAGCAGATTCTGCCATGCAAATTCACCGGGTTAAGAAGGACTTGATTTGTGAAGGTTTTAAATTTGAACCCATTTTTTTGAGTTCCTCGGTCCATTTTGGAGGCTGAATTATAGCAAAGGTAAGAAAAGGACAGATTTAATGTCAGAATTCAGGTGTTTTAAGGCACAAACCTGGAGAATTTATACTCCAGGTGTCAGGAGGGATGCCAGCAGTAAAGTCATGGCGACGTCAAGAAAGCAGCCAACATTTGAAATGTGATGCAGCTCATTTTGGGATGTGCTGCAGGCTCTGACAGACACAGGCTTCCAAAAAATGGGCATAAATTGTCCAGACAGATGTTGCCTTTGGGCCCAGGGGCTGCTGCAAGGGGATGTGCCGTGGCAGATGTTGGGAAAAGGGTTTGTAGCTTGATTTGAGGGCTCACCCAGGAGATCAGAGGGGTTTTCTTACCAGGAATGGGGTCACTGCCCATCCTGGAGCACGGGAGAGCAGTGATGTGAACAGAGCAGGAGATTCTGGGACCTGCAAGCAATGTGAAAATAAACACCAGCATGACATTTCCTGATATTATTGAGGCTTAGAGAAGAATTTATTGGTCTTTAAAACTCCCTGACAGGAGGGGGCAGCCAGGGTTGGGGTCAGGCTCTGTTCCCAGGGAACAACAACAGGACAAGAGGAAATGGCCTCAAGCTGTGCCTGGGGAGGGTCAGGTTGGAGATTTGGGAAAATGGAGTTGCAGAAGGAGTTGTCAAACATTGGAGTAAGGTGTCGAGGGCAGGGGTGGAGTCCCCATCTCTGGAGGGATTTCAAAGCCCTGTGGATGTGGCACCTGGGGACGTGGGCAGTGCTGACCATGGTGGTGGTGCTGGTTGTTGGTTGGGCTTGGTGATCTCAGAGGCTTTCTCCAACCATATCAATTATGATTCCATGATTCTGGGATTAGTCAGGCTGCAGTTTTGACTCTTTTATTTTGCATCTCAATTTTCCTTCAGTCTTTGAAGTGATTGTGAGGCTGTGGCAGAGAGCTGGGAGTGAGCTTGGTGTAAACTCCAGCCTAATGTTCATCTAAATTTCATGCCAATGTAAGGTTCAAGAAAATCAGTGATTTCTTTATCAGGAATTCAGCATGTGGTTTTCCATTTTCTATCCATTTTAATCTATAACATGCTAAAGACCTTTTTTCAAGAGCATTTTTTTATGGCACCTCATTTATCATGCTAAAAGATTTTTTTAAATTTTTATGTGGTGTTAAAAGTCACACATAAATTTGATCTTCCATTCACAGTCCACTTACTTAACTGGGTATTTGATTTAAAGGTACTTCTGGCTTGAACACAATTTAAAGGTACTTTTGGCTTGAATTCAGTTAACTTATAATATTTTTGAGGTAATTACAACACAAATATCAATGGCAGATGGGCCCAATATGATCTTATGGGCAAGAATATATAAATATATATAATTTTATTCCTGCATTTTATACTGAAAAATCACACGCTGGGTTTGTTACTCAAGCAATTGGGCATTGTGGGAAAATTAAACTTCGCCAACTTGTTCAGCTCTTCTTTGCTAAAGGGCCATTGTCAAAGATGCTTTGTTTGCCATAAAGAAAGATTTGTAGTGACAGTTTTATGTAACAACAATAATATTAATTTGAATTATTTTTGGAAGAATCTTGGAGCAGCTGGGGAAGATCATCTGCATTATGTTGACCTTACAGATGTTCGAGTTGATTCATGGAGGAATTAAGTAATTTGCCTGTGCCCATGCAGTGAACAACCAGCAGTGAACAATAGAAGTCAGCTCATAGATTATTTTCACATGAAATGTTCAGCTCCATTTTGATAACTTGTGCATTTTCCCTGGGAATATTAACCCATAGCTCTGCTGAGACAGCACAGTTCACATCTTGGGTGCAAAAGCTGAAGAATTATTCAAAATTTTATGCAAAATAAAGGGAGATTAATGTAATACTGGGTTTTTTAGGGTCAGCAAGGTGTGGGCAGATATTCACCCCAAAGAACCCATAGGGTTATGTACTTTTGGGGAGTTTAACCTTGATGGTCATGGAATTGTCAAAGAATGCTTTGGGTTGGAAGGGATATCATCCCATCCCACCCCTGCCATGGCAGGGACACCTCCCACTGTCCCAGGCTGCTCCCAGCCCCAATGTCCAGCCTGGCCTTGGGCACTGCCAGGGATCCAGGGGCAGCCCCAGCTGCTCTGGGCACCCTGTGCCAGGGCCTGCCCACCCTCCCAGGGAACAATTCCTTCCCAGTATCTCATCCAGCCCTACCCTCTGGCACTGGGAAGCCATTCTTCCAGTTTTAGACAATAGATTCCAAAAAAATCTGAAACCCTGGGACAAGCTCTGCAAAGGCTTCTCGTGGCTTTTCCTGGGGAAGAAGCGCTTTTGGAAGAAATAGACCCCTTCTCTTGAGTGCCCTCCCCAGTGGATCCCATACCCTGGCACAGCTGGAGAGCTGCCCTTCCCCTGCCCCCTCCATGAAGGTGATATTCAAGGAGGGCACTGTCTGTGTTGGGTTTTTAAATCTAAACTCTAAACGTGTAAAATGATCACAATGTGCCTCTCTACAAGAACCCACATCCAACCTGGAAAACCCCAGCCACAGAGACTTGAAGAGAAGAGGTGAAGAAGCTCGAGTCTATAACAGTTATTTCAAATTAATTTTCTGCCATCCAGCTCCAGCAGTTCATTTTTCCTACTGAATGGGATCTAATAAGACCTAATAGGTGATAAATCAGTTTCCCGGTTTTGGGCATTAAGGAACTGCAGTGCTGTGTTCTGCTAGAGCAGGAAGGTCTCCAGCTCTCTGTTCCACAACAAGTGGGGCATTAAATAGTCTTAAATCATCAGCCTGTCCCTTCCTCAGCTGCTCCAGGACCACTCCTGAGGCTGGGAAATTTCACAATGAGGGATCATTCTTTCTGGCAAACTCTGTAGCTGCGAGCAAAGCAATTTAAAAAACACTTGAGGAGAGTGGTTCCTACATCCTGCTCCTGTTACAAATCACTTGGCCTCGGTGTTTACAGAATCTGCAGTTTAACTAATACAGATGGGTTATCAAATTATCCTGATGTGAACAGATAGAGAGGTTGTTTCCTATCAACAGATCCATTAGGAACTAACAACAAAATGGGATTATTTACTCAGCATCTATTCATTCCCGCTAATTTGGCACAGTGTTATTAGCACTGAAGCTTTACATGCAAAACATTCCAATTCTTGGGGTAATTTGATAATGCAAGACACGTTCCTGATCCATCATTTTATAGGATGGATCCTATAAACCTGTGTTTTAACAATGCAGTCCTTACCCAGCTCTTATATGGCAAAGCACATCCATCCCAATTAGGAGCAACACCAGTTCTGCAGAAGGTTTAAATGAGCCTGGCTTTACTATCCTTGGGTCTCTAACCCACACTCCAAAGGCCTTATTGTTCCAAGGGCTCTTCTTTTTCCATGTTTAAAGCTGAACAAGGCTTTAGGAAGGTTCAGAGCTGCTGGAGCTCACAGCAAAGGGGTTCACCAGATCCACTGGCCAAAATCAGCTGGGTCACCTCTGTTGGTTTAAGTCGCACAAACCCATCCCAGCTCTTTTTCCCTGGGGAAAAATCTGGTGGGGGTGTGTTTGCACAAGGTGCTTTTTAGCAGCAGTGTTTGGGAAGTGATAACCTCCAGCACAAAGATGGGGATCAGGGAGGACCAGTGTTCAGCCTCGAGAGGAGAAGGCTCCAAGGAGACCTTAGAGCCAATTCTGGACCCTAAAGGGGCTCCAGGAGAGCTGGAGAGGGGCTTGGAACAAGGGCTAGAGGGACAGGACACAGGGAATGGCTTCCCAGTGCCAGAGGGCAGGGCTGGATGGGATATTGGGCAGGAATTTTTCCCTGGGAGGGTGGGCAGGCCCTGGCACAGGGTGCCCAGAGCAGCTGGGGCTGCCCCTGGATCCCTGGCAGTGCCCAAGGCCAGGCTGGACATTGGGGCTTGGAGCAGCCTGGGACGTGGGAGGTGTCCCTGCCCATGGCAGGCTGGAATGAGAAATCTTTAAAGTCCCTTCCAAACCAGACCATTCTAGAATTCCACAATTTTATGGTCAGCAGAGTCCTTGCACATGGGATTTGTCAGCCCAGGCCCAGCAGGTTTTGGATGATGTTCCCCTGGGATGAGGAGTTTCCCATGTGTTTGTCCTGCCCTCCTGCTGCTGAGTCAGATAACCCTCTCTGGGCAGTGATGTGTCCACTGACTGCCTTGCACATAAAAGGAGAAAATATTGGATTCAGCTGGAGAGGAGGAAGGGAAGCACAGCTTTGCTTCTCACCCTGATCGATCCCACTCCTGTGGCTGCTGAGACTTCTTAAAGGAGAAAATGAAGTTTCAGTTGTTGTCAGAGGCAGCAGTGAAATTACCTTTGCAGTTCCAGTTGAATGAACGAAGTTTTATTTATTCTCTAAAACCAAACAGGAGATAAAACACTCACACCCTGTATTTTGTTTGTACATCATCATAGCAGCATTTTCCTGCTCAAGGATTAACACCAATTGTGCTTGGATTTGTTATTTACAGGTTTCACCTGGGGGCACGTTGCCTTTATTGAGTAGGAAAATCAAAAATTGGCCTTGCATGACATAAAGGCAGAGCTTTTAACATGGGAGGTTGCTGGCTGCTCAGTGGCATCTTCTGATGTACAAAATGGGGTCAGCACAAAACGTTTCTGTCTCAAAGACATTCAACACCCTGCGAGTTCCAGCTCTGCCAGACCTCTGCCCTCGCCTGCTGGGGCATCCCACACCCGCTGCAAGGGGGACTCTGAGGGGCTGGAGCGTGGCCAGGGCAGGGAACAGAGCTGGGAAGGGGCTGGAGAATTCCTGAGGGAGCTGGAAAGGGGCTCAGGCTGGAGCAAAGGAGGCTCAGGGGGGACCTTGTGGCTCTGCACAAGTCCCTGACAGGAGGGGGCAGCCGGGGGGGTCGGGCTCTGCTCCCAGGGAACAGGGACAGGAGGAGAGGGAACGGCCTCAGGCTGGGCCAGAGTGGGGTCGGGTTGGATATCAGGAAAATTCCTGCATGGAAAAGGTTTGTCCAGCCCTGGCACAGCTGCCCAGGGCAGTGGAGGAGTCCTGAAGTGCTCAATAAACGTGTGGATGTGGCACCTGGGGAAATGGGGCAGCAGTGGCCTTGGCAGTGCTGGGCTCCATGATCTTGAGGGCTTTCCCAGCCTTCCTCCATTCCATGATTTTTTACTCATTTTTCCTGCATTTCCCTGGCTCTGTGCAGGGCTGGAGCAGGAGGAGTAAGTCAGGGATTTTTTACAGAATCATGGAATTGTTTAGGTTGGAAAAGCCCTCCAAGACCATCGAGTCCAATTCCCCCAGCACTGCCAAGGCCACCACTGCCCCATGTCCCCAGGTGCCACCTCCCGTTGGCCAAGTGCTGTTCCTGCTGCTGTTGTCATTAATTTAGGCAAAGCAAGGTGCTCAAATGTTGTTGTGATTGCCAAACCTGTCCCTGTAAATGTGTTTTAAAGAAATCAAGTGACCCCCCCCATCCAAAGCAACTTCCCAAAAAAATCTGTGTTTGCCATGAGCTGAAATTCCCTAACAGGAGTCAATTGAAACAGCTGTGACCACCCCTTAATTAAGATTTGTCACAGACTAATATTTACTTTTTTGATTCATTTAAAACCCATTTGTTTTACTGTGTACAAATTAAGAACAAAGTGTCGTGTTGGCCCCTGAATGCATAATTGCAATTAAGGTGGTGTCTTGCAGAAATAATACATGGAGGGTTAATTTGGACCACGAGCTGGTTTTAATTCTGTCTTTGTGTTTCTTTACAAGTGAATTATCCCAGGGTGACACAGAGAAAATCACAGTTATTTGTAGCTGGCCTGTAACGTTGGGTTTTTAATGGGACTATTTTTAATGAGGGCTTGTGGCCTGAATGGTTGATGGAAAGCAGATTAGTTCTGTTTGCTCATTCCATGAGAGGTGAGAGGCTCTGAGCAGTGCTTGTGGCCCCAGCTGGGAACTTCCCTAAAGAAAATCAGGGAATTTCTGATGAAAATGTCAACACTTGAAGAGTTCAATGGCAGGAGGGCTCTGCACAAGTCTCTGTTTCTCCCTTTTTACTGATATTTGGCTCTTAAAGATTTGATGATGCCTTGGGAATAAAAATATTGTATATTAAAATATGAAATATTTTGTTGTGAATGTCACCTAAATGAACTTATTCCCTATTATAGGAACAGCACTGGAGTGGTGTCATCATCTAATTCTCCGTGTCTTGGACTAAATCACAATTTTTGAGGCCCATTTGCACCATTAAATGCTGTGTGTGGGGGTAGAAGAAGCATCTAACTTAAATATTAACAAAGTGAGAATTTCCCAATTTTAATACAGCAAAATTAATATTAAGGTAGTTATAGATTTAATAAAAGGAAAGGATAATAAAAAACCTTTCACTGTTTTCCCCAGTAGAAGTTAAATGACTCAACCTAAACAGCAAGGGGGACAGGCTATTAATTCCAAAAAAGTGAGAGAAAAGGAAAAAGTTCTTAAAATATGGAGAAAAAATATCTCAGATGGCACTTCTGGGGAAAAAAAGTATAAAAATGAAATATTATGCTATAATTTGTGAAACACTCATTGCATGTTTTCTTTTAAAATACTGTTTTCAACTGAAAAGCAGGAAGAAAAAGCTAATTCCCAAATTTATCAATCCCTAATTCCTCAGCAGTGATTCTCAAACCTCTTTGGCCTCTGGGTGTGATGAAAAATAAAAGCTTTTTGAAGGCTTTTGTGTGGCTCATGTAGCACTAGAACTTTGGATTGTAGCACTATAAATTCTATCCCAGGTTTTGTGCTGCCACTTTCAGTGTCCTTTGGGATCAGTTTTCAGGGATCGATGTTTGGGTATTGCTGATGTTAAAGATGGAATTACTTAAAATCTGGACAACCTGTGTGTGCCATTCTGCTTTTAATTCCTCTGGAAAAACTCCAGGAATTGGTGCTTTTTACCTTACATAAACCTTTGATCCCATTGATCAGTGCTGGCCTAGATCACTCCTGGCTGGTGCCAAGCTTTCCATAATATCTGCTGCAGATGGAGCTGAAAATTCTGGCATATCTGCTCTGCACAAGCATCAGTATCCATTGGAAAAGCAGATTTTTCCTTGCCCTTCATGAGTCAGTGGATGCCAGCATCCCTCTGCATCCCGGTGTTAGTCCCTGCACCCCGCTCAGCTCATTCCCAGCTTTGTCAGTCCCTGCTTTCCTGATATCCTGAATTTTCAGTGACCAGGCAGTGCTGCCCGTCTCACGTGGATGTTGTTGCTCAAACCTCACTCAAGGCAAGGATGAGGTAATTGTGTGTGGGTTTAGGGAGAATCCGTGGCACAGACATCCTGGAATGGTGAGCTTGGAGCAGCCTGGGCTATGGAAGGTGCCCCTGCCCATGGAATGGGATGATCTTCATGGTCCCTTCCGACCCAAACCATTCTGGGACTCTGTAATATAATCCTGTAAGATGAGGGTGGCTTTAGGTGTTACTCCATCCACAAGCACTGGGTGAAAAAATCATTGTGAACGTTTGGTTTGGTTGTGTTTTCTGGGTGAGAAAATCTCCTGTCGGAACTAATCTGAATTCTTCCCCACTTAAGTTCTTTTTGCTTCTATGAGCCCATCAAATAATTGCAGTCTACTCCCAGAGAAGCTGCTGGCTTTCAGTGCCACTGGCATTATAAATGATCCATCTAGAGAGAGCCAAACTGTGTAATTCAGGCCAGGGGAGAACATAAAAGGAGTAGAAATGGTGCAGAAATATTACTTGGGCCTTGTGCCCAACTCCACTTTGCCCCAGTGAGGGAGAACCAGGCCAGGGGCATTGATTTGTGTGAAGGGACTGCCTGGTTGTCCTGTCCTTGTGAGGCTCAGGAATCCATTCCCATGTTGGAATTAACTTCCCTGGCACTGCATCACCCCATGTGTACTGTGGGGTTGATGGTGCTCCAGTGTGCTGGTGTCCAGCAATGCTGCTGGAGTCAGGAACTTCCCACACAAGGGTAATTCCCAAATTCCAAGCAAACAGACCTTCCATAGTTTTGGAAATTCACTTACTGCTGAGTCCACATTAAAGCAAACTTCTCCATGGCTCTGCCTTGGGAAGGTGAGGATTCACCCAAGGGCAGCTGTACCTGGAGGTTATTGCACTGTCTCAAACTCACCTGTCAGAAATCAAATTTTAGTCTTGTGCTGCAGCACTGTTTGGATTTCAAAAGTCAGAGAATTTCCTGTAGTTTTAAAAGTCATTTATCCATTCAGCATAATTTAGTAGCTTAAAGAGCTTTCTTGGGATTAGCAGAGGGAGTGAAATTAAAGTATTGCATAAAAGAAATTGCAGAGAACCTGATTTCATAGAATCCCAGAATGGTTTGGGTTGGGAGGGACTTTAAAGCCCATCTCATCCCACCCCTGCCATGGTCAGGGACACCTCCCACTGTCCCAGGCTGCTCCAAGCCCCAATGTCCAGCCTGGCCTTGGGCACTGCCAGGGATCCAGGGGCAGCCCCAGCTGCTCTGGGCACTCTGTGCCAGGGCCTGCCCACCCTCCCAGGGAAGGATTTACACCCACAATTCTATTTCATGACTCGTTTAATATACACCACTTTTTATCCAAGCCTTTGTCCCAATGACACACTTGGCTGTGTTTTTGTGACCCCGACTGTGTTTGCCTCTTAGGCTTTGATTTCACCAGGCACAAACTAATCCCCAGCTGTAAAATTCCAGGAAGGATTGGCATGTCCAAGCCAGCACCGAATCCTCCCTGGCCTTGAGCCCATCCAGAGGCTGCAGTGCAGCCCCCCACACCTTGGTGTGATCCCTGCCTAAAGGCTGCAAGTGCATCTGCTTGTGGGGCTGGCAATGTCCCTCTGCTGCCCTGCAGTCCCCCTAGAACAGAAAAACCCCACATTATCAATGGTATTATCTGCCCTGCAAGGCTAATTTTTGTGCTGGATCATCTGGGACTGTTTCAGTGTGTAGGATGTTTTAACCCTTCCCACACGAGCCAGAAGTCCTGCTCAGAATCACGGAGGGGCTGAGCTCCCATCGTGCTGCGGGATTCCTGTTACTGGCAGGATTCCTGTTACTGCCAGGTATTGAAGCATCCTGGTGAAGCATTTATTCCACTCCTGTCTCACTGCTGCAAGAATCAGGCAGGATGCTGAGGGAGAGCTGGGAAGAAGAGCAAAGCAGGGATCTTGTGTGTAGGTTAATAGCTGAGTGAGGCGGGCAGGAGCGGCACAGGAGGCGAGCGCCGCTCCCGTCTCGCTTGGCTCCCTCCTTCACACACCCCTCTGCCTCCCTGAAATGTTTTGTGTCACTTTAATATCTGAGAGCCACCCTTTGGATCAAACACAGGCTTACCTAAAGCTCCAGCAAGACTTTTTTTTACATTGCCAGCATTAGTGTTCCCTTCACAAAGCTGTCAGCCGCATAAGCAGCCGTGGCACAGCCGAACAGAGCAGCTGCTGCCGTTTATCCCGCTCATCTCTTACAAGAAATCACATTTTAACCTCTTGCCAGGAAGTCTCTTCTTGCATGTGTCTGCTGGGGAGATGGATCCCAGTTTTGTGAAGGCTCAGCTCTCCTGGGCAGTGTCTCTGTGCTTGTGATTGCTCATATTAGAAAATAAAAAGTCGTGGTAAGGCGTAGGGATAATTCAGCTCCCATGGAAAGTTTCTGCCATCAGAATGAACTTCACATTTTGGGGGAAACTCCAGCAAATGGAATTTCTGAGCACACCTGATTTGTGACCCCAGCAGTGAAGAGGTGATAACCCAGCCTTTGGACACCACCTGCAGATTGCTTTCTTTTTCCTCATTACTATTCTCTGGTGGAATTTGATAAATTAAATACCCACTGGAAAAAATGGAGATTCTTCTCCAAGCAATATCATGATGTTTGTTTAGCCAGGTGCAGTTGTCTTCCCAGTTGATGGCAAGATGGATGAGAATGTCAAATAATTTGAAATGCAGCAGATCGATTCTATTGATTTATCCATAAGTAGCTAAAGTGGCCTTAATCACCTCCAGTATCCATGGAAATGGGGAAGGAGCAGAGGACAGTGCTGTCAGCACTGAGCAAGGGAGGTTTCCCTGCTGCAAACCATGAGGCACTGTCAAGTATCTGAAAGCATTTCACCAAATTCAGCCAGAACTTCCACACTTTGCAGGAAAATTTCCCTGTGATGTCCTTTCCCAACCTTTCCGTGAATTACTTCTCTTAGAATTATTTCTCTTTCTGGACTGAATGTTTGTGTGAAAAGCAGTGCAACAGTGAAAAAACATCTTCTGCCTTCTTGATTTTTACCACTGCAAAAAGTGGCTGAATTGTAAAATATAAAATGTAAAATAAAGTCAAAGCAAGAACTGAGGTGACAAGTTGGGTGGAGAGGCCCTGGCACAGGGTGCCCAGAGCAGCTGGGGCTGCCCCTGGATCCCTGGCAGTGTCCAAGGCCAGGCTGGATGGGGCTTGGAGCAGCCTGGGACAGTGGGAGGTGTCCCTGGCAGGGGGATTGGAACAAGGTGTTCTTTGACGTCCCTTCCCACCCAAACCAGTCTGGGATTCTGATGTTTCCAGAGGGGAAGGTGATGATTGCTGTTCCCAGCAAAGGCTTTCTGCGTTTTATGCTGCATTGCACTACAATGAAATGCTTGTTTAATAACTCACCTGATGGCAGAGATCCCTTCCAGCAGCACTACAACAAATTACATTTGTTTGAAATTACAAGCTCTGCTGTGAGTTTTTGCCAACTGCCACAATAGAAAGTCTTCTGGAATTCAGCAAATCTGCTTTCTTTGGAATATTAACTTCTGAGTAGAGGAATAGTAACGCTGTCCACTTGCAAGAGATGCTGCTTCGCCAGCATTGTAGCCTTAGCTAAAAACTTCTAAATGAAATTGTCTGCTAGCATTTCCATTAGAAAACACAATTTCCAAGCCTTTATTACTCTGCCATAAAATTCTCCAGGTGCTAAAATGGAGTACAGACAGTTCTATCCATGGAGTTACATCTTAGATAAAATACCAGGAGGCAAATTTGCTTTGGGAAAAGAGGATAGAAGGCTAAAGCTTCTTCTCTCCTGCACTCAAAGTCATCCAAAAACCACGGCTCAGACCTCAGACACGTAGTCAAGAAAGGAGGAGAGTGAGAGCAGTCAGATCCAGTCCTTGGAGAGACTCAAAGTCCACCTGGACACAGCCCTGAGCAGCTGCTCCAGAGGCACCTTGGAAAAAGAATCCACTGTACCTCTTGCAGGGCCCTGGGTATTGGTAGTCAGCCCACAAGTTTGTCCTTCAGTGTTTTGTAACTCAGTTATTTTTCATTCATCTGTCCCCTTTGTTTTAGAGGACAATGGGCCCGGAATACAAATGAGGGGAGAGCTATCAGTGATTAGAGATAATGTGCTAAAGCGGGGGCTGAAATATTTGTTAGAAAATAGGTTAATGAAGTGACGTGGAGCACCTGTGCTGGTGTGGAGCAGGCATTATGAGGAGATTATGCTAATGTGGGTATTTAGTAGCAAGTCTTCTTTGGGATTACTCTCTGCTATTATCATCCTCAGTCCAGGAATTGTAATTCAAAAGACGGCGAATGATCAAGGACTTAGTTTCAGTTTTTTTTCTTTTTTTTTAAGTTTTGACTGCTCTTTAGCCTGCTGAATTAGAGGATGTTGCAAGGAATCTTTTAAACACTTAAAAAATATTTTTTGAGAGAAAGAAATGGGCTGGGCAGGGATGTGTAAATATAAAGATGTGTTAAATGAAATTAATTTTGGAAACCATCGTTGGTGGTGGGCAGCTGGCAGGCCTGGAGGTGCAAAGGCAGCTGAAGAGGAAAAGAAAAGAAAGAAAGTTTGGGAAAGCAGAAAAATAGGAGAGATGCTGAGGGGCTGAGTCATTAAATAACTTTGAGTTTCTTTTATGGTGAGACACTGGTGAGGCACCTCATATTCTGGAGGCAGTTTTGGATCCTTCTCAACAAGACAGACATGGAGGGGCTGGAGCGTGTCCAGGGCAGGGAATGGAGCTGGGAAGGGTCTGGAGCCCCAGGAGCGGCTGAGGGAGCTGGGAAGGGGCTCAGGCTGGAGCAAAGGAGGCTCAGGGGGGCCCTTGTGGCTCTGCACAAGTCCCTGACAGGAGGGGGCAGCCGGGGGGGTCGGGCTCTGCTCCCAGGGAACAGGGACAGGAGAGAGGGAACGGCCTCAAGGTGTGCCAGAGGAAGCTCAGGTTGAATACCAGGGAAAATTTCTTTTTTTAATTCCTAATTAAGAAAAAAGCTGTTTAAAACCTTGCTTTGCAAGAGGGAGGTGTTGCAGAGGCAGCGGAGGTGTTGGAGGTGAGGGCTGTTCAGAGGAGCCTCTGCTCTGCTGTTCGTGCCTCCCTGAGCATTTGCTCAGGTTTGGGATCTGCACTGGGATTTCCAGGTCTGGGGCTGTTGTTTCCCACACGGCCTGACAAGATAAGAGGAGTCTGTCTCATCTGAGCACATGGAATTTGTCTCCAGAGAAGCAGGAGCTCAGGCATGGAGAGCATGGCTCTGAGCAGGATGTGATGAACTGGAATAAAGCACTCATTATCCTTCCCTCTAAACTAACTGAAATGACATCATAACAGTGCCTTTTAGAACCTCACTCCAAATTCCCTCTCTTTTATCACATTATCAGCTAAACCAAAATTATTTTAAGATGTATCTGTGTATTCTTGTTGAGATAATGATTCTGCCATTAAGGAAGTAATTTGTTCATTCTTTTTTCTTCTTTTTTTTTTTTTTTTTGATGTTTGCTTAAGGAAAAATAGTGGGGAGGACATTCCTATTTTGCATTGTTTCTTGTTTTCCTGTCAGAAATATTTTGCATGAACACTCACAGTGTAAATCCAAATCCCTGGGTAGTGGAGCTAACTAAATAACGTGCCAAATGGCATAGGCTGTAAAAATATTTTCACTTTTTAATACTTCTCTGTAGATGATTTCTCCAGAGCAGTGTTTCTGCAGAGGCAGTTGGATGTGTGTTACCTGCTGGGAGAGGTGTGCTGCAGCATCCTGCACCCAGCTTTCCTCAGCTCCTGGAGCTTCCCACAATGTGAGAAGCTGAGTGAGAGAAAAGGGGGCACAGAATCTTTTTAAACATGAGCAAATCAGGGCACTTGACTAATTAGGAGGGAGAATGGTGCAATAAAAAGCGACTGAACCTGAGAAAAAGCTTAAAAAAAATGAGTTGTTTGGTGCAATGACTCCTGTTCCATTTATAAATCGAATCCCTCTGTCCCTCCTTCATTTACAATTGCCACTGGAAGTCAGGATTTGATGTATGTTCCCAGCCTCCTGGAGGCAGTGAGGTTGTTTGGAGAGAAAAAAGGACCTTTTGGAAAACTCCGGAATCGAACCATTCATTTTTGATTTGTTTGGAGAAGCAATCTCTGCATCCAGAAACCAGTTAAGCACCTATGGGCCTAGTGGAAGTGAGTGATAATCAGTAACAGAAAACATTCCCAGAAATCAGGAGTTGCAATTGAAGGTCGTTCCTGAACCAGCAGCACATTCCTGGATGGGTTAACTCTGGAGTGAGAGCCATGAATGGGGAGAAATTACGGAAGGAATTAACCCTGCCTAAGGCAGGGCAAGGTGGATGTACCCAAGCAGGACACTGAGACTGGCTAACCTGGCTTTTGGTTTGGTTTGTTGAGAATTTCTGCTTTTTATAACCTTTATTTCCTAATGCTGACCTCTGCCGTGGTTTCTTCCATCTCCTTTTCCCTGGCTTCTCTCACCTGAGCTCTCAGCCTACTTCTGTGTCACCCTGCAAAGGTGGTGGGCAGCTCACTGTTCCTGCTGGGTCATGGAGAGCTGATACAGGTGTCTGGTCAGGAAATGCATAAACAGGGATGAAATACCAAAAATCCTGGTGACACAGAAAAGGCTTTGGGGAGACCTTAAAGTCTGTCTCAGGGGCTTCAAGAGGGCTGGAGAGAGATGTGGGACAAGGGCTGGAGGGACCGGAAAAAGGAGAAATGGCTTCTCACTGCCAGAGGGCAGGGATGGATGGGAGATTGGGCAGGAATTGTTCCCTGGGAGGGTGGGCAGGCCCTGGCACAGGGTGCCCAGAGCAGCTGGGGCTGCCCCTGGATCCCTGGCAGTGCCCAAGGCCAGGCTGGACATTGGGGCTTGGAGCAGCCTGGGACAGTGGGAGGTGTCCCTGCCATGGCAGGGCTGGCACTGGCTGGGCTTTAAGGTCCCATCCAAGCAAAATGATTCTGATTCTGGTCTGTGGAAGGTCTCTAAACACAGAATGAGAGGACAGTCCCTGCCTCAGAGGATCAAACTACAACAGAAGAGAGAACAGAAATCTGTGGATGCCCTTGGAGCCATTCCCACCCCCCCATCCCCAGCGCTCACACACAAACCTCCTCTGTCCAGGGTGTTGATTTCATTCTTTGGTAGATTTTTATGCCTTTCTCTCTTCCACATATCCTGAAGTGACTTCCTTCTGTAATCATATTCCTTCTATTCCAATCACATCATAGGAAATGCTAATTTCCTTCTTTTAATTGGGTTGATAAAGTCTTTTGTCTCACAAATCTTTCCCAATACATTCGGATTAGGTTTTGTTGTCTTAAACAGCAGCAGAGCCCATTGTGTTGGGTTCCAGGCTCTGAACTTCTCCCTTTTTCAAAGTTTAACTTCAGTGGCTCTTCCTGACATGGATAATAAATTCTTTTGTTCATTGAAAGTGAATTTCAAGAAGAGCACTTCTTTTTATGCACACACAACTGGGAGCCAATCTTCGTTATTAATTACAGCGAGATAAGGGCTGGCACTGCAAGGGATGCTCTCCATCCGAGGGTTTTGATTATTTGTCTCTTGGCCCAGTGATGTCCAAGTCCACCTTTTATCCTTGAGACTGTTCCAGCAGCCAATTTCTTTCTTCTTCAGTACAGAGCTGCTGCTTTTGGGTTAATTCCACTTCCTCTGAAGAGCCACTTTTCGCTGCATTTTCCATTTTCTCTAACTTTTGACAGTGAAGTTACTGAAAATTGTCAGGACCTGCTTTGGAGGAGGAGGAGGATTTAACTAACACCTGGAATGATAAAATATTTCTGCTTCCTCTTTCAATTTTTATTTGGGCATAAACCTGAACCGTTTTTATATTCATGAGTTGCAGCAACTTCCCAGGTGATAACAAAGCATTGCCCAGGTTACAGCCAAGAATTCATCCAGCACAATTTTTTACTATTGAAATTCTCTCTTCAGAGTAGTGATCTTACAACTTGCTACTTCTTATTGCCAATATTTTAATATCTATCTTTTTAAAATTAACTTCATCGGATAAAAATCTTCTTAATTTTGCTGTTGGTCTTGGCACTGGAGGTGCTAAAATATCTTGAAAAGTGCTGTGAGGTTTGCCATGACATTCGATTTGCAAATGAAGATAGACTGTAATAATAATAACAGTAATTGTAGGAGTAGGAGGAGTAGTAGTAGAAGAAATAAAAATAATAGTAATAATAATAATAATGAGGAGGATGATGTTCTGCTGACTGTCACTGGGATTTTTCCACTGACCTATGTTAGGAAGTGTTTTGTCCAGTCACAGAAGGATTGATCAAATGAAATCAAAAATAAATTGGGATTTGAATAATTCAAAAATCAACATTAAATTTCTCCGTCTCTCCTTTGGATGTTCCTTTATGGAAATTGGAGGAATTCCTGGCTTCCTAAACCCCCCTGATGCCCAGGGGTTGTTTAATTCCTGCTCCAGTTGAACACATGTTCTGTGCTCTGCTCCTCTTCCAGTGGCAAATACAGCAGAATTTGTATTATTTGTTCTTTGTTGGTATTCAATGGAATTAATATAAGGGAAGAATGAGAGTTACAATTTAAAGAAAAATAATGGTATATAAAGTAATGAGATTGTGCCAAAGCTTAATTAGATGGAGTAGATTGAATACATTACAGTGATGTCTTGAGGCAGCATAATTAAGTTGTAGGCACAGTCCTGCCTGAGTTGGAAGCATTTTTATCTCCATGAGGGAAGCAGCCTTGGATGGCCCCTGTACCATGTTAAATTCTGGGGGGAAGATTTACAGAGCCCATTGTATTATCAGCCTTCAGAAGCACAAAGTGAACCAGGGAAAAGGCAGAGGATAAAACTGCAGGTTGTCTGATCACACAGATAACTTGGGGCTCAATCTTAGTGTGAGCTGCAGCTCAGTAATTGAATCATAGATCTCAAATACACATATTTTGGAGCAGGGCAGCGTGTTAATTTGTGTGCTGGATTCAGCTCGTTTGTAAAATCTCCTAATGAACTGCTTTCCCAAAACACTGACAAAGATGCTGAATGTGGGCTGAAGTGCTGAAATTCCTCCTTGGCTGCATTGAGTGCAAGAGCAGAGATGCCTCTGTCATCTCAGTTATCAAGAAGAATATTACAAAACACACCTGCATATGTGTATGTACTTGATTTTTATGTATATTTGCTTATATTTTATGTATACTTTCGTGTTTTAATTTTTTTTCTGTGTTTTCCTTCCTAAATTTAATTTTAGTTTTCCCATTTGGATCCTTACTGTCTCCTCCATAATTCTGCCAGGGGGATGATCTGACCTTATACTACAGATAGATCCCAATGGCATCAAATTTTTTTTCCTTTATTAATTTATTTCAATCTGTAAATAAATAAATGACCTCTCTTAGCATCCTGATGCCTTTATCCATTTATATAAATGCATCAATACATACAGAAATAATCTCTTGGCAACATGTTGCCCATAAATAAATAAATAAATATAAATAATGTCTCTTGCCATCATGTTGCCCATGTGTTTTCTGGAGGTTTAATTTCTCTTGGATACCAAACCTTCAGCTAAATATTATTTTTTTTCCAGGAGAGATCGTTAAGTATCTTAAATATAGTACAAATCCTTTCTAGCTGCTTTGTTTTAAATCTGGCTCTTTATTCTTTTTTTTTTTTTTTTGGCCAGCCTGGAGGAAAATCAGCTTTTTTATTTGCAGCAGCAAACTTTCTTTTTCAAGATTAGTTTTGGGGTGGGGAAAAAAACAAACCCAGTACATGTCAGGAGGAGTTTTCATCATTTTTGAGACTCTGAGGAGACACAAATCTCTCCCCCAGCCTGCTCCAAAGAGAAGCTCATTTGTCTGGGCATTAGCTGGCAGCTGCACAGCATAAATTTCAAGTTTGCAGGGGGAATCTCGTGTTTGTTTTGAAAATGGAGATCAGGCTACCAAGGAATAATACATTTATTTTTCAGCACCATGAATATGTAGTGCCCTACTTCTCCTGTGCCATTTGGTTTTCTCTTTCAAGCTTGTCAGGCCAACTCCTTTTGCAATTTAAGAAGCATTTTAGAAACTCCATAAACTATAGTGGGTACTGAATTAGCATCTTGGAAGTAGAGCAGTGAACAGTGTTTTAAAGATTGTCCTTCAGCAGCATTTCTATTGTGCCAGAAGTGGAAATCTTTTTGCCTCATATGTTTAAAAACGTGTTTTTCTTAACCCTAAAGTTAAAATATGTTTAAAAACGTGTTTTTCTTAACCCTAAAGTTAAAATACAACCAGTTGCAGGTCTGGGTTAGATACAAGACTGTAACTTTAAAATAAATATATATATAGTGCTAATAAACTGAATTTTTAATGATCTCTTGATTATGAAAAGATATTTTAAAGAGAAGTGATTTTATCCCAAACATTCCCTCTGTTTCTACATATGCTAATTTACTTGATTAATTTGGAGAACATCTGCATAGAATTCTGTACACTTACCAGTGGTGAGATCACCCTGCTTTTCAAGTTACAGCCTCAAATTTCACTTTCCAGACAGACTCAGATTTTGTGTCTTAATTGGGATGCCAAATATACAAAGGTACCCCAGAAGAGTGTGTAATTATGTAATTTTCTCTTGATCTTTCAGAGTCTTCCTGCGAGCAATTAATCAGTATGCAGATATGCTAAACAAAAAATTCCTTGATCAAGCCAACTTCGAGTTACAGGTAAGAAAAAACTCCTGGGTTTAATGGAATAAACGATATTAATGTCATAAATTTCTGCCCTAAACACGTGGTTTTGATGGGTTTATTTGTCATTGTGAACCCCAGTTACCCCAGTTAAGCCATTCCAGGCTCAGCAGGTGTTGTGATCCATTCCTGGCTTGTGTGTCTTGTCATGGAATCACAGAACCACAGCAGGGTTTGGGTTGGGATTCTGCTTGAATCATCAGAACACAAAGAATTGGGATTTGTAGCTGGGAAACATTTGTTGGAAACATAAAGGCAACGAGGAGATGTATTAAGAATTTATCAAGAAACACCATCTCTGTGGTGTCTGCTCTTTTCTCCTTTAAATATTTATGTGCATAATTTAGAGACTTCTAAGTTGTTTTGTAGGTGTGTAGAGAAACATTGCAGAGAATTAATGGAATCTCTTCTTGTCATTTTGGGGGCTTTCAGCTCTGGAACAACTACTTCCACCTGGCTGTTGCTTTTCTCACACAAGAATCTTTACAACTGGAGAATTTTTCGAGCGCTAAAAGAGCAAAAATCCTTAACAAGTAAGTCCTGCTCGTCATCTCAATCATGGCCAAGAACTCGAGGTCTATTGCCATAATTTCAGTTTAATTTCTTAGCTCAATCTATTCAAATTGAGATGCAATCAGGGGATAATGAAAGGTTGGGTTGAAAAACATGAATCAAGTGTTGTGTGTGTTTCTGCCCTGGCATCAGGATCTGAATTTCCCGATTCATCACTGATGGAGACAGTGTTTGCTGCTGCAGGATGTTCAGAAAGTCAAGGTTCTTGGAAGTGTTAACATCTTATAAAACTGCATTTCAAAATCACTTGAGCTTTGTGCTTCTTCTAATCTCATTTTGTGTCTACTCTTTTTTGCTTAATCCCTGGCAGCCTTTTAGAGGGAGTTTTGGTCACTCCAGCCACTTGCCCTGTGCTGTCCCTGAAGGATGGCTTGGGCTAAGTGCAGCCCTGTGTGCATTCCTGGTTCTGAGGGGTTACATTCCCTGCCTCCAGCCACCCCGCTGCTGGTCAGAATCCCACAGCAAAGGAAAGCTGTCAAAAGGGGGAAAAAAGCCTGGAAATAAGAGTGGAACATGAAGATTTTGTTTAAATAGATTGATTAAGGGTGGAAAAGATCATGGAGTCCAACCAAGGCCACCACTGCCCCGTGTTGCCAAGTGCCACATCCTTACAGCTTTTAAATCCCTCCAGGGATGGGGACTCCACCTGAACAACCAATTCCAGTGCCTGACCACCCTCTGAGTGAGGAAATTTTCCCTACTCTCCAATTCAGTCTCCCCTGGCACAGCTTGAGGCCATTTTCCCCTTGTCCCGTTGATATTTCTCCTGCTTTTTATTGGTGTTCCATAGTAGTGACCTTATTATTACTTAGCTAAACACCAAGCTCTGAAAAGAGCCAGCTTTGTGATTTTAGAGTGTGTGGATTCTTTTTCTGTGGCATGATATTTGGGAAGAGCAGCTACAAAAGCAAGGTGTTCCCACAGCCAGTGAGGTGACAAAAATGGGGAATTTCCAAGCTGTGATTCCTTGAACAAGCACAGCTCAGGCTCCTGGTGTGTACAATAAATAAAATATGTTTATATTGAGAGAGCAAATGCATTTTATGTCCCTTCACCTTCCCAATTCAGGCCTTTCTGTCTATTATTATGATAAGAGAAATCCCAGGGAGAATGGGGACAGTTCATCACTGCTGCAGTGACTTGATTTTAAAGGCTTTTTGCTTGTGTGGCTTTTAGGGTTTGACCAGAAAATTCAGGAAGGGCTCCACATCCCATCCCTTTTTGTGGGAGCCAAGTTTTGCCCTGCAAACTCCACCACTCCCTCCTGAGTTTTGAGGTGTTTCCTTTGGAAGCTGTGCTCTACCTGAGCCTTGAAAGAGAATTTTAAAGCACTGTAGGATCTGCTCTACCTGTGACTCGTGGGACTTCCTTGATAAAACTGGAATATTTACCAGTTCAGAGGAAAAGTGGTGTCAAGCAGAGCTCAGGGTTTGGGGCTTGTGCTATAAATACCAGAAAAAACATTATAGATAAAGGTTTTTTAAGGAAATTGAGTTGATATTGCTGAGCCAGATAGATTTTATTTAAGGAAATTGAGATGGTGTTGCAGGTAAATTTTATTTAATTAAATTTGGAATCCCTTTGCTTTTTCTGCCCAGTGTTAGTGAGCACCTTTGTGAGCATTTCAGTTGGAATCAAACTCCTGACCTGAACAAAGAGCCAACAGCTGAGCTGTAATTGGGCTGGAAATTGCTGTGAAATATATTTGTGGGCTGATAATTCCTGTTTGTCAGAATGGGAACCACGGGCACAAATTTTCTTGGAGTGATTTTTATATTAAACAGAGCAGTTTATCTCGCTGAAGGAATTCCAGGAATCAACAGGCATTTCTCACTGCTAATAGAAGTAAATAGATTAAGTCATTTGAAGTGGTTGCTTAATAAAGTTTGCTAAATTGTAAATCTTTGTTTATAATGAATTTGCAAATTGTTATTTTCAGTTTAATCATGTTTTGGAGTCAGGAATCAAGACAATAAATTCTTCAAGGTGCAATAAGTGCATGGTCTGGAGGCACTTTCATTGCTGTGTGAAGGCACTTCTGTGTCGAAAAGGATATAATTAATCAGTTAATTCCATATCACACTCACCCATCTTTTTAAATGTATATTTCAATTAAAACATCAAATATTTAATAATTAAAATTTAATTATTGTAATTTGTAGGTTTTGCTAAACATTGCATTTAAGCATTAGATAATAACAGATTCTTAATGATGCAGAAGATTCTCTTTAATCCATATTAATGACAGGGTGTCTCACTATTATCCCCCAGAAATCCCACAAGTTGCCAGATATTACAGTTTTGCTCATCATGTTATTTAAGTAATGATCTTTAACTTGCAAATACTCCATGTAGCAAATGCATCCTTGGAGCTCATTATGGTTCTCATCCCATTGTTAATGAAGGCATTGGGATGATTTCCACTCATTAAAGCTTCCCTGGTGTTCACGTGGAGAGGGAGGGGAATGCAAAACTGACCCTGATGGGAGATGGGAGGTGTTGGTGCCACCAGCTTTGGGGCAGGGCTGGTGGTGAACGGGCTCCCACCCCTGCCTGGGACCATGGATTGTTGGAATTGTTGAGGCTGGAAACCCTTTTTCTCCAAATTTTGATGTTTACAGTTGCACTGCTGAGCTGGTGAGGGTGAGCCAGGTAATCTTAGTAGGGTGGGACTGATTTGAGAACCTGTTCTGGAATTTCTTCTCTTTTTGAATGCTGTGAATCTGATTTTGAAATGAGATTTGGCTGCTGGTAGGTCTTAGATTTGTTTTGTTTTAATGCTGGTTTTGTTTTCCTTTTTAAGGTACGGGGACATGAGAAGGCAGATTGGGTTTGAGATCAGGGACATGTGGTACAACCTGGGTAAGTATCCTAAGCACGGGTTGCCTTCAGTGTTGCCATAAAACGAGTTAGAGGGATATTCCTGGAAAAATTCAGTGCCAGCTTGGATGGGACTTGGAGCAGCCTGGTCTATGGAAGGTGTCCCTGCCCATGGAATGAGATGGTCTTTGGTGTCCTTCCAACCCAAAGCATGCCATGATTCTCTAAAATGGACTTGCTCTCTCTTGAAACAAAAGTAGGCCTGCAGAAAGCTTTTAAAAACCAGGTGATTGAAGAAACCAAGCCACCTCTGCATACTTAATTCACCATCTGGGAAGTCACATCACTCCTGTTAATATTTATGTGTCTTGAGGTTTTTGTGAGTTTCAGCCTCTTGCTAAACACAAAGCTGTTGTTATGGCGATACCTCTTCAGTGGGGGGCTTTTTCTCCTTAAAAATATCTATATACACACACATTTCTGTTCACTCACTTGTGGATGCAGTACCTGGGACTGACTGTAGCAAAATGGATGTGTCCAAGGGTTCTCAGTACCTCAGCCTGGAAATTCTGCTTAAACTCTGCTTTTCAGTCTTGTCTGGCTGCATCAGTGACTCAGTAAAGACTGGGAAGTTGGAGCTCCCTGGAGCTCACAGGTAAATGAGGCATCTCTGCCTATCTCCAGCCTGGGCTGCTCTCTGGGTATAATTGGGCTGTACAGGGATTGAATTTCACGAGAAACTGAGTATTTACTGTGACCTGAGTGTACTTGTCTGCCAGATTTCATTTTCCTGAGCTTAACAGCACAGACACTTCAGCTCTTTTGAGTTTTATCAAAACTTCCTTAAATGATCAGAAATAAATGCGTTTGCCACTTTGCTTCTATCTCTGGCTGAGCTGTTGTTGCTGAGAGTTGAAAAAACCCCGGCATCTCGAAGAGAAGGGAGTGCCAAGGGTTCATAAGTATTTGATAGCACAGAATTTGCATCCTATCTGCTGGAATGATGAGAAAAGGCTTTGGAGAGCAGCGGAGTTCACTTTTTATTAGAAGCATCTTTGGTGAATTAAGTGTCTGGAGAACAGATTAGAGCTTAGTGCACGACTGAGATGTGACTTGACAGGCAGGTAATAAAATCAGTGTCGTGCCTGCTGCTGCATCACCCAGCGTGGGATGCTGGCAGCCTCTGGGTGAGTAACTAGCCAAATCCTTCCCTCTTCCAGGCCCACTGTCATGGAGTCATGGGATTGTTAAGGTTGGAAAAGGTTGAGTCCAAGCCAGCACTGCCAAGGCCACCACTGCCCCATGTCCCCAAGTGCCACATCCACATGGCTTTGAAATCCCTCCAGGGATGGGGACTCCATCACTGCCCTGGGCAGCCCCTTCCAGTGGCTGAAAATCCTTTTGCTGAATAAATTTCCCCAATGTCCACCCTGAGCCTCCCCTGGCCCAGCCTGAGGCCGTTCCCTCTCTCCTGTCCCTGTTCCCTGGGAGCAGAGCCCGACCCCCCCGGCTGCCCCCTCCTGTCAGGGACTTGTGCAGAGCCACAAGGTCCCCCCTGAGCCTCCTTTGCTCCAGCCTGAGCCCCTTTCCCAGCTCCCTCAGCTGCCTTTTCTCCTCACTAATGTTTCTGGCCTCTTTGGATTCTTATGGATTCTTAAACTTTTCCCAGAATTTACTGGACTGAAAGTAGAAAGTTTGATGTAGACTTTTCCATCCAGCTGTTCTTAACTGAGGTTGTTTTATCCAGGCTGGCCTTTGTGGAGTGCATTGTGCCTTTCACTTCTGCTGCTGCCACTGCCTGCTCTTTACAGGTTATTGAGTTGCTCTGGGGTTCAGTTTCTCACCATTAACAAGGATAATAATTTCCCCTGGAGTTTTGGGAATCGATTGGCACAAGGGGTAGTGTTTTCTTCAATATTTCTTTCTGTGCTGTCATGAAAGCCTTTTATTTTTAATGGATTTTTTATAAATGGAGATTATCCAGGTAGATGCCTCTGTGACCTCCTCAAGCTCTAATGTCTGTGATTCTCTAAGATCCATTAATGGGATCATTAATGCCAAAGTCTCTCATGTGGAGGGAGTCAGGAGATTGCTGCTCTTCCCAAGAAAAGCTGGGAGAGAAAGGTAAATGTGAGGCAGGACCCCAGTGCAAGGCAGCCTTTGTGCTTCTCCTGAGCAGCACCTTGCTTCTCCTCATCTTCTTTGTCACACAGAGAGCCCATGTTTAACTTATGGATCATGTTCAACTCATGGATCCTGTTGAACTTCTGGCTCCTCACCAATCTCATCCATGTCACAGCATCAATTAAGAAGGAATTCCAGCTTCCCACTGCACAGGAATCGATTGGGGGGTGCCTGACACTTTTATCTTGGAAGTTGCACTGCATTGATCAAATTATTCACGTGTACAGAAACCAAGTCAGAAAATAAAGGGTGGAATTGTGGAATATGTTTGAGCACGGGATTTTTATGTCTGTGCCATTGTGCATGAGATGTGGTGAAACCAAACCACCCTGACTTTCGATTTATGGAATAAAGGGTATAGAAAAGCCTCAAAAATGAATATTTTGTCTCATCAGGTTTTGTTTCTAAATAGCGTGATTAGCACACGATGCCTGCTGAGTTAAAACTCCCCAGCTGGGAACAAGGCAGTCCTCCAGCTATGATGCACATTTAAAAGTATAATTTTTTTTCTGAAATGAAATAGTAAAATAAGAATTCTGGAAGTTTTTACTTGTCTGCCTGTTTCTGATGCAGGGGGGCCTCAACAGTCACCCCTTCCTATTTTTATGAGTAGGAAAAAAAAAAAAAAGAACATTTAAAGTGCAGAACAGCACTTCAGAGGCTTTTTTCCTTCCATACCACAACCTGAACTTTAAAATGTGTTATTTTGAGTCACTGTTTTGTTGAAACTGGGGCTATTTAAACCTTGCTGAGACATTAAGTATCAAAAAAGCATCAAACAGGCCGTGGTCTGTCTGGGAAAAGCAGGAATTCAAAAACCACGCCTTGTAAAGCGTTTTGTGATGCAATTTAGCAAAGAGAACCCAAGAGTGTGACACGAGGTCGTGTGCACAGGGGTGCAGTGGTTAATGGCTCCCACAGTTCTGTGCTAGAGGAATTGGAGTGACATTTCAAATGACATCCTGCTGGGAAAGGTGGCCAGGGAAAGGCAGCTCGGAGAGCAGCGCCTTTATTGGTGACGTCTGAACCAGCTGGGGGGAGATGGAGAAGAGAAATTCCTCAAGGTGAAGGAGAATGGTTGCTGGTGTCCTCCAGAGAGCTGCCACCGTCCCTCCCAGGGCCTGACGTCACCAAAGGTGTCCTGACAGGGCCATTGATGTCGTTGGAGGGAAGGCCAGGGTTAAAAATAGCCCTGAACTTTGGGCGTTACATAAATAGAAGTCATCACACATCACCCTCTCTGGATTAGTCAGGCGTGTTCCCAGCCAGCCCAGGGGACAGGGAAGGCTGCTGGCAAATTACTCAGAGGTTTTTGTGGCCCAAATTGAAATGGGAAGAGGCTGGGAAAGGAGGATCACACGTTACCTGGCAAGGAGAGCGCCTTGGCTTTGGTTTGTGATGAGGTCCCTTCCCTGTGTGAGCACATCCCAGGGCCAGGCACAAGACAATGCAAGGGGAAGTTTTTGCATGTTCAAAGGCGGCTTTTTTTTGGCATGTGGGGATTCTTAAAGCAGGTGCACAAGTTGGTTTTCAGAAGAGACTCCTCAATTTTCTTCCAGACTTGTCACATTTGGAGTCTCTGCGTGGGAGTTCCCACACTCCTGCGGAGAGGAGAAAGGTGAATTCCTTGCTGGGTTGTTTATCACACAGGGGGATGGATGCCCTGGGGGGCCAGGGGAGGGTTGTTTCCCTTCCTGCTTTGCTCCCATGCTTTCCTTAGTGGCACAACATCTCCCAGGCTCACGTTGTCCCAGCAAACCCGTGCGTGTGCGCCGTCAGCCCCGATGTGTGTGGGATGGACGTCACCCAGGGCTCCCACTTCATGGGCTTCCCCCAGAGAGCAGCAAACAGATCATCATCAAATCAAAGATTCTGTGGATTTTTCACCTCTCAAGTTCAAAAGATGATCCTCTTCTGAGGGAATTCCTGTGCTTGAGGCAATGGAAAAACCCACCATTACCCAGTGAGGACTTGCGGCGTTCAATCAGCGCGTGACGAACAACTTTTGTCACCGATATTTGTTTTCTGCAGTATTGACTCTTGACACTCTTCAGACATAACACAAGAAATCTGTCACCTGAGAGGCCCAGTGTAATAATCCTGGTAGGAGAGACTGAGGGAAGCTTTAGGCCTCTCACTTGATATTCCTGAGCAGCACCCAGCCCTGCAGCAGCACCCAAAGTCACCGTTTTCGTTGAGTATTAATTTGCCCTGATCCGATTGCTAATGCTAATAGGATTCAGGAGTTTGCCAAATCAAGGAACTTAAATTATATCCGCTAAAAAAAGGAGCATGTTTTGGTGGTAAAGGATTTTTCTTGATTACATTTGTTGAGATTTATGTTAGTTCTGGTCAAAAGTGAAACTGCCAGTTAAAGACTTCACTGGTTACTGTCACAGTGGTGTAGTGCAGTGCAATAAAAATGAGTTGAAATCTGTTTCTGTCCTGTACCACTGCTAACCACAGTGGGGAACAAGAGTTTGGGGAGTGGAGGAAACTGAGGGCTCCCTAAATTAGCTGGACTCCAAAGAATCTGGTCTGAAGCACAGTACTGGGTATAGAAACAGTGTTTGAACCTGGCTGTAAACATCCCTAACAGGGCATTTGTGAGGAGTATCTCCAGTTCTGTCCTGAGGTCCCAGTGGATCCCGGCCTGTTGCTGATTGGAGAAATGGATTTGTGTTTCATAAACTTCTACCTGGAGCTCTCAGGGCTGTGCTGCTCCAGCACCGCTGTACAATGAGGTGATAAAACACCAGCACAGGGTGCCCAGAGCAGCTGTGGCTGCCCCTGGATCCCTGGCAGCGCCCAAGGCCAGGTTGGACAGGGCTTGGAGCAGCCTGGGCTAATGGAAGGTGTCCCTGCCCATGGCAGGGGATGGGATGGGATACTCTTAAAGTCCATTTCATCCCAAAGCATCCTGATGATTTTTCCATGGACTTGCTCACCAGATAATTTGCAGCACATACACTCTGCACCCATTTAGCCAGTAATATAAACAGTAAGCTGCTCTTTTTTCCTAGTCCAATATTTATTAAGTGCCACGCTCCTGCTAAGCTTTAATTTCTCTTCCCTGTGCAGAGCAGAGCCTGGAGAGAGGGGAGGAGCAGCTTCTTGTTGGGAAGCTAAACTGAAATCGAGTTGTGTAGGCAGCTCAGCTCAGAGGAAAGGAGACATGTTGTGGGCTGGCTGAGCTGTGCTTTCATGTCTCGAGGCTCTGTTAGGCTGCACTCATGGTGACACTTTGATAGACTGACACCGAGAACATTTTGTTCACACAGGAGTCTAAGTAAGTTAATACAAGCGATGTGCCTTTTAGCCTCCCTCTCTGCCAGCCACACATTGTGTTTTAAAATAAAACCTGGAAATTGGAGTGTGAAAATCCGTAGTGGGAAATGTGGCGAGTCCCAGCTTGACGACTGATTCAACAGCTCCTCTTGATTTGGGTTTACACACTACCTCCTCTCCTGTGGAATTAATAATAATAATTATTGTAGTGATGATGAGGGTGTTTGTCATCATCAAATAAATAAGACAAATAAATGAAAGTGTTTCAGTAGAGCCAGATATTAAAACATGCTTTGTTATGCTCCATGAGGATTTATTAATACAGCTTTTACATCTACCAAAGCCAGGGGCTGTTTGTTAACTCTGAAATGTGTCTTTTCTCCTAAAGGTCAGCATAAAATCAAGTTCATCCCAGAAATGGTGGGGCCTATCCTGGAAATGACGCTGATCCCGGAGACGGAGCTGCGGAAAGCCACGATCCCAATCTTCTTCGATATGATGCAGTGTGAATTCCACTCCACCAGAAGCTTCCAGAGGGTAAGAAGAGAGCTGCAGACATTTAAAGTTTAAAGTGAGGAAGATTTAGCTGTTCTTTGACAAAACATAAGGAGTTTTGTTATTTCTCATTTTTCTAAGGAATAATATAATTATGGATTTGCTTATTTCCTATAACTCCTGAGGGGCTGTGGAGTTCTCATCTGTTGGTTTGAAATGGTTATGGAAGGAGAAATTTGCATGTAGTAAATGAAACCTTTGGTTATGGCACAGGAGCAAAGACAGATGTCTTAAATTGTCACTGTGACTCACACAAGGAGCTTGCTCCTGAGATAAATTGGACATAAAGGAAGCCTGATAAAAGGCAAAAGTATAACCTGTAAGGATTTATCATCTCTACTATCATGTAATTTTGATTTTCCCTACCTTTTTATGGATTTTGAAGAGGGGAAAAAGCAATCCAGCACTGTCAGTACTTCTTGCTCTACAGGCACTGCAGAATCTCCAGTAGTAATGGAGCATTCTTATTCTATTTTATTGCAGTGTGCTGGGGGGAGCCCTTGAATACACACACAGCATCTTTTCCTGATAGCTTCAACTTTTGAAAGACAAGTGGAGTGAAAGATAGTTTCCTGACATCATTCATTTGACATTGCTTCCCTTGAAACTTTGCTTATGGATTCAGTTTAAGACTAGTTAGGCCAGGTAGGGTTTGGGCTAAGCCAGTGGAGCTCCTTCCCACTGTGAGATTTCCGTCAGTTCAGGATATGACCTTGTGAATTTTGCAATAAAGTTTGACATGTGTTGTTTGCTTTTTTCCCTTTATATTGGCAGTTTTCTCTCTTGGATGAAAAACCTCATCCTTTTCCATACTTTTCTTGTGAACTGCTATTGAGAACCAACTCTTAATAAATCTGTAGGCAGAGTAAATGAAAATCTGCGTGGGGAGACTTAAGCAAGGGAAATGGCATCAGCTTTATTGCTTTGATTTGTTTTGTGCTGGATGGTGTGTGGAGAGGTTGTGAACTGTATTTTGGCTTCATCCAATTACTGCATAATCATTTGTTCTTATGTTTGACTCCAGTGCTACTGTAAAGATTGAAATGCTCACTGGGATGCCATTTAAACAGTTTCCTGTCAGATGCTCTCTTTTGTTGCTTGTCATTTTTTATTTGTACAATTATATAGATCGTGAAAAATCCGAGGGTGACTTTATAGCTAAATTTATGGCCCTCAATTTTCCTGACAGAAGGAAACCAGCTTTGTGTGGAATAGTTGGGTGATTTTAATAAATGAATGTCTTAAATATTTCACTTAGGGGTTTTTTTGCTGTTTGAGAGGAAAAATGCCTCATCCTCAAGTCAAAAATGTCTGGGGTTGTATTTAACATCGTATTTCCTGTGGCAGTGTAGCTTCATGATGGATGTGGCATTGACAGGACAAGTGCAGAGGTAACAATCCTCTTTTCCATGGGTTTGGAGTGAGCAGCCACATGTGACAAGCAATAATCGATCTGTCCATTGATCGTGCAGCTCTGAGTTTGCTGAGTATCTCAGGTTGGCCTTTGGGGAATGAAGATCACAGGCTTGGGAAAAGCAGAGGGTTGAAGGAAAATCTAGGCTGGATGGGACCCCTGGAGGTAACCTGGGCCTTAGGTTGGGTTATCTGGGACCACGTGAAGCTCAGTTTGGAATATCTCCAGTGAGGGTTGTTGGAGCTCTTCTCTGGGTGAGCTATTCCAGTGTTTAATCCTGGCCTTTGGAATGTGTCCCTGCCTGTGGTAGGGGGTTTGGGAATGAAACAAGGTCCCTTCTGACCCCAGCCATTCCAGGATTCTGTGATTAAAACTTTTTGATTTTTATATCCTGATGGAATTTCCTTGGATCAGCTCGTGCCTGTTTCTGCTTCCATCTCCTCTCTGAGCACCTTTTAGGCATTGGAATGTTTGAGCTGCATTTTCTCTGGGCTGAACAAACCCAATTCCTTCAACCATTCCTGGGGCCAGGTTCTGCAGCACTCTGCCCATGTTGGTGGCCCTCCTTTAGACCATCTGCAGCTTGTCAAGGTCTCCCTAAGCCGCTGAACCAGAGCCAGACACGGAATTCCAGCCGTCGTTCAACAAGTGCAGTAGTCTTGTTGCTCCTCTGGCCGTGCTCTTGCTGGTGCAATCTAGGACACATTTAGGCTCCATTGATGGGGGACACTTTTTTTCATGTTCAGCTTGCTAAATTGCCTTTTCCCAGTCACCTTCTTGCCCTTTGTGTACCTGGAAAAAGCTTCTGTGAGGTCCTGCTCTATGGTTTCCTCAGGAACTGAAGTGGGGCTGCCTGGTCTGTAGATTCCTCACTCTGTTTTTTGTCTTTTTTGTGTTGAAGTGATAGAAATAGATATAATTTGGGGGGTTTTTTTAATATTATCAGTACCTAGGCAAGCTTTGATGCTTAATGGGTCGATGTAATGTGCTGCTTTATATCCTTTATATGCAAGTACCAATTATCCTTGTCCAGCACTGCTTCCAGAGAGAACTTCCAAATGGAATGGTTGGCTGCTGTTAAACTAATCTGCCAGAAATCCAATTATCTAACCTTATTAGTCACATCAACGAGGGTTTAGATTGGCTCCACTTCTCCAGCAGATGTATCAACCTCATGATTTGTGGGGGAGGAACTGCAGTTTTTTGCAGGCCTCCGATGCTGGGATGGTTTGTGTGATAAACAGGCAGCTTTCCCTGAGGTTTGGGTTTGCCTGGTAAAACCAGGGACAGACAGAAGGGTTTTTTTTTCTTCTCCCAATGTATTTAGAGACAAAACAAGATCAATTCCCCTTGTTTTTACAGAACTGTATTAAGGCTGACTGAATTATAAGCTGGAGTTGCCCGTTTTTGCCCTGTCCCTCTGAAGGTGCTTTGAAGCCTTTATAAGACTTCAAGGTAGCCTATACCTCAAAGCAGGAATCCCATCCTAAAAACAGTGTGGGACTGAAGCTTCCCTGTAGAAGGAAACGCCTCCTTCTCCACTCAGCTTCTCCCTTGGCCTGTTTCAGTAGTGGAGCCTCCGGATCAAAGGGAATTTTTCACAGCCAGGGAAGCAATGAAAGAGAATTGGTTTGATTGTTCAGGGCCTGGTCAGGTGAGTGGGATGGATCCCGTGGTGACAGCAGGAGGGAAAGCCCAAGGTGAAACAACCCTGCAGCTGGAATGTGGAATTTGGAGCATGGAAAGCTCCTGGTGCTGGTGCCTGTTCCTCCCAGCGGTGGCTCCATTCCTCATTTCCTACCAGTACTCCTTTTTCTTTGCATAAATTTTAACTCACTTTCTCTGGACCTTTGTCACTGCTGATACCACGTTCTGCTTGTTTGGAGTTGAACCCATTTACAGCCGTAAATCTCAGTATCACTGAGACAGCCACAGCAGCATTTTGATTTTCACATGCTGGTTATTGATGAATTTCAGATGGATTTAATTCCCTTCAGTGAGAAGTTTCCCCTCGTTTTCCTGGATCTCTCTTGACTTTTAGAACCTGTAATTCCTTATTAAGTCTTTGTGCCGCTTTTGAGCCCTGGGTTAAGCTCCCTTTCCCTGTGCTGTGGATTTGCAGGCAGGACACAAGTAAATGACTCTCCCAGTTCCTGTGATCGCACTGAACGTGCAAATTCAAATAACTAATCCCCCACAAAGGATTGGTTTCAATCAGTAACATTTTTTAATTCCCTCCAGTTGCAATGTAAATCTGTACGTTTTTCTTGGTTTCTGGCCTTTTGGAGAATATCAGTATTCCTCCTTCGCTGCATCTGGAGAGCAAGGGAGAAAGGTAATGCAGTGGTCTCCAAAATGATCCCATCATTTTAAATGGCTCCAGATCTGTTTCCCAGCTGGAATGCTGTGGAAAAATAGGAAAGGGAACGGATGAAACTGTTGGGAGTAACCACCAGCTTTCATAAAAACCTTTGAGCAGCGTTTTGCAGTACTCGTGTGCCATTTCTGCATCAGGACTAATTTCTGGTGGTGGGATCTGTCACATGAATTTTACACGGCAAATTATTATTAGCCCACATCAAAATGAATTTATAGCAGCTTGGAGGGCTGGAAGTCCTCCTCATCTGCATCAAGATTAACTTGTCAGCTAGTGCTCCAAATACAGCCTTCCTTGAGGAAGCCAGGCCCAAAAATGATTAGTTGAGTTGACGTGCGATGGCTCACCCTGATTTATTTGCTCCAGGTGAGAGACTGTCACAGACAGAGGAAGCACTGGATGACAGTGCAAGGAAAAGTGGATAATAATGTCCTGTAATCTTCCTGGTATCACCCCTCAAGCTTTCAGTGTCAGCAGGAGGATGTGAATCTGGCTCACTGATGGTGCAGATACTCCCCCAAGCCTCCAGAAAGAGCCTCAGCGAGTGCCACTGGCTCTAATGGAAACACTGGAGATTTGGCACTTCTTCATTTGAGACTAAATCCCATCACAATAATTGCAGGCCTGTTTATGCATTAAATTAAATGTAATGCATTTAAAAAAAAATAATGCATTTGGGGGGAAAAAAGAGAAAAGGAAAACTCGAGTTTATCAACAGATGCCAGCTGCAGTGTCCCAGAGCCATTGGCTTGTGCAGCTCCAGGGTCACATTCCCACTCCCATCATGGGAAATGATAAACCTCCAAAGCTCCATAAACCTCAGCTGGCGTTGATAAAACCTTCCTCCGTGGAAAGACCACAGAAGGAATTTTAACTGATGTTAAACAACATTTATTCATCTGGCTGCCATGATCTGCATCACAGCGACTCCGTGAGAAATACAAGGGATGACTGAAGAGCAAAGATGCTGTTAACAATCCTGAAAACCCCCAAAATGCCACAAGTCTGGCTCTGTGCAGCCCAAGAGGCCATTAGGGAAATGGCCCAACAAAGCGTGGATTTACAGAGATTTAAGTAAAACTGATAGTGGGAAGATCCTTGAGATCCTGCATGACAAATACAATTGCTCTTCTCTGTCTGAGTGATCTCTTCCTAAAAAATACATCACCTAAAGGCCTGGGGCTGGCAGTGAGTCAAGAAGTCAAATGTCATTTCTCACATTGGGTTAGAAAGTCAGTTTCTTTCTGGGCTCCTTAGGGAACAGGATTTTTGTGACTTCCCTGTTTCACCACTGTGTTGTTTCTGTGTTCTACTCAATGCTCTCGTACTGTGGGAATGTGTTTGGTTCTGGGACGGGGTGGATTGCATTATCCTGCCTTTCCTCATTTTCCTGTCATTATTTTAATAATGGATTCATTGTGTTCACTGTGAGCAGGGACAGGACCTGAGGGAACAGCTGGAGCTGTGCCAGGGGAGGTTTAGGTTGGATATCAGGAAAAGGTTCTTCCCCCAGAGGGTGCTGGGCACTGCCCAGGCTCCCCAGGGAATGGTCCCGGCCCCGAGGCTGCCAGAGCTCCAGGAGCGTTGGGACAGCGCTGCCAGGGATGCCCAGGCTGGGGTTGTTGGGGGGTCTGTGCAGGGCCAGGAGCTGGAATGGATGATCCTGTGGGTCCCTTCCAACCCGGAATATTTTATGATGCAGACAATTCATTCTTTCTCCATGGGTACATTATGTGCTGTTAATATCACCTGCAGATACAAAGTACATCTCTTGACATTTACAGAATGTTGGTACTCTTTGTTCTTGTGCAGGGGCCCTTTGCTTCTCCTCAGTCCTTAGGGCTGGCTTAAGCAGGTGACAGTGGAAAAGCCTGGTGACAACTGTTCTGTCACCGAACTCCCACTCTGAGCACTGGGCTCCCATTCCCCTGCCACAGGCTCCCAGCTCACCCAGCCTCTCCTGCTGAGGTCTCTGTCTTTAATCCTGTGGATGTCTGTGCTTATTTAATGAAGAATTAGGAATTAGGAGACTTAACTGATTCATTACAGAGCAGCAGGCCACTAACAGTTCACATTCATTCCTAGCAGCAACAGCTAAAGCCCTCTGTAATCATTAAAAATCCTGGGAATTACCCAGTTTGCTTTTAAAATTTATATTCTGGTGCCCACTTAAGTTTGCATTATTTTATTATTGCCCAAATAAAATTATTCTGGAGTTGTTTGAAACGTCTCCCTTCCCTTCTGCAGGGTTTATTAACAGCTTTATGAGTTGTGTTCCACTGGGAGTCAGTGTCTGTGTGCTAAAAAGGGGTGTCAGGGATGCTGGGGGTGCATCCAGCAGGATTATCCAGCCTCAGGTATTGCCTTTCTCAGAGAGCTTCCAGCATTTTTGTGTTTAGTTCTGCTGCTGGGGACATTCTGTGTCTCCTTTCTCCCTGCCCTCATTCCTGTCATTAATCTCCTTCTTGAGTTTTCCATAATGCAAATATTTACACTTCATTTAACAACACAACCAATGATTCCTTTAACCAAAGAAGTCCTTGTAGGGCCGGAGATCATAGTGGAGAATCTAAAACCAGAGACTGCAAGCTCTAAAAGTGAATCAAGCTTTAAAGCAGGGGCTAAACGTCTCACCGAGGCACCCAACCAATCTGTGAGGCATTGAGGCTACAGTAATAAAGTGAAATATTTGCCAGCTGATTATTTACGCTTGCTTTGTTTAATTATAGTTCGAAAACGAGATCATCACCAAACTGGATCACGAAGTGGAAGGAGGCCGTGGAGATGAGCAGTACAAAGTGTTATTTGACAAAATGTAAGTGTTGATCAGCAGCAAAATTTATGTCACAGGGAAGTCAGGAGAGAGAGCAATTAGACTACAATGAACTTTGTAGCCCAGAAATAATTAAAATCTGTTAACGATGCGCAATATTTAAAACTGCACCTGAGTCAAGGTTTTTCTCTGTGTGTGATTAACAAGGCGAACTTAATTGGTTTTTCAGTCTCTTGGAGCACTGCAGGAAGCACAAATACCTGGCTAAGAGTGGGGAGACGTTTGTGAAGCTGGTGGTGCGTCTGATGGAGAGGCTCTTGGACTACAGGACCATCATGCACGACGAGAACAAGGAGAACCGCATGAGCTGCACCGTCAACGTGCTGGTGAGCAGGGAAATCACTGCAAAGTCACCACAAAATCACCTCGAAATCGCCACAAAATCACCACGAAATCGCCACAAAATCACCTTGAAATCCCCACAAAATCACCACGAAATCGCCACAAAATCACCCCGAAATCACCACAAAATCACCTTGAAATCGCCACAAAATCACTACAAAGTCATCACAAAGTCACCACAAAATCGCCACAAATTCGCCACAAAATCACCTTGAAATCGCCACAAAATCACCCCAAAATCACCCCAAAATCACCACAAAATCACCTCGAAATCGCCACAAAATCACCCCAAAATCACCACAAAATCACCTCGAAATCGCCACAAAATCACCGCGAAATCCCCACAAAATCACCCCAAAATCACCCCAAAATCACCACGAAATCACCACAAAATCACCCCGAAATCACCACAAAATCACCTTGAAATCGCCACAAAATCACTACAAAGTCATCACAAAATCACTACAAAATCACCACAAAATCGCCACAAATTCGCCACAAAATCACCCCGAAATCACCACAAAATCACTACAAAATGGTCACAAAATTGCCACAAATTCGCCACAAAGTCACCACAAAATCATCACAAAATCGCCAAAAATCAGCATGAAATCACCACAAAATCATTAGAAAATCACCACAAAACTACCACAAAATCACTCAAAAAATAATTCGAAAAATCACCACAAAATCACCATAAAATCACCCAAAAAAACCACCACCAAACCACCACTAAACCACCACAAAATCACCCAGAAAATCACCACAAAATCACTAGAAAATCACCAAGAATCACTACAAAATTGCCACAAAATTGCCACGAAATTGCCAAAAATCAGCACGAAATCACCACCAATCACTACAAAATCACCAAAAATCACCACAAGACTACCACAAAATCACTACAAAATCACTCAAAAAATAATTCAAAAAATCACCACAAAATCACCATAAAATCACCCAAAAAAACCACCACCAAACCACCACTTAGCCACCACAAAATCACCCAGAAAATCACCACAAAATCACCCAAAGCCCCACTGCTCTCTGAATCCTGCACCTTTAACAGAGGGTTTGACTCGAGCAGAGTGTCTGTTGGGATTCTTGGGGAAATTTGGAATGCTTTCCCCATTTTTTTCCTGTTTTGGTGAATGCAAATCTCTGAAAAAGTGGGTTATTCCTTCTTTAATTGTTTCTACAGGAAGATTTTAGGAGAAATGTTACAGGGCCTGTTCATTGACATTTACAATTGATGTATAAACAACTCTGTGCAGAAAAACACTTGACATACGGAATGTTGGAGTTCTCTGCCATTTACTCCCAAAATTTCCATGGATTTGCAATCCCATCTGTATTCTGCTCTCTGCTCAGCCCCCATATTCAAATTTTGTGAAGGAATTGAAGTTACTATTTCATTTACAGCAGGAAAAGCTCAACTTGTTTTCCTCATTGATACGAGGAAAACTTTCTGGATCCTCTTAGATCCAGAAATTCTGGAGTGTCCACTCCATACACAAATCTTGGTCTATTTGGGCTGCAGATGGAAGCAATAATTGTCCCCACTAGACCCACATCATGTTTTTGGTGGAGATTCAGAGAATGAGATTTTACAAGCCTGAAATCAGCACCCATGAAAAATAACTTTCAGAGACCCCCAAAATAACGTGAACTAAATTTGAGTTTTCCATCAGCACTGTTTGCCACTGAGGATTCCAAGCTTTCCTCCCCAGATCATCACCGAAGCTTTAATTTTGTATAAATACATGGGGCACAGACAGTGTTTATCATTTATGTGATCTGGCTGATGGATTTTGTTCAGGAAAGAGCTGAGTAAATAGTTTGCAGGTTGGTTTTTTTTGCATATAATGTAGTTTGTAGCTTTTCTGATTTTGCATCTAATGTAGTTCTCGGCCTTTATGCCACCCCATCACATCAGCCATAAACAAAACAGTGCCCACTGGAGCAGGAGAGGAGATGGAGGCATCCAATTTGAAATTGGGCGCTTATTTTTAGTTTGGTTTTCCTCTCTGTGCACATCAGAATGTTTGGGAAATGGGCAGAGAGGAGGGACTTGCAGGGTTGTCACCGCTGGTGATGCAGCAGAAAGGTCACGGCGTCCTCGCGAGCAGAGCCCTGGTGGAAAGTCCTGCCAGTTCTCCAGGCAGGATGGGGAACAGCAAATCAGTCACCACGCTCTCTGTGGCAAACTGGGAACATTCCCTTAGGAAGTTTGAAGTTGTTCCTCCTTCCCTTCGTCTGGATACTCAGAGTCTCCTCCCAGGAATTCTTGCCATCCCCATGGGGGATCCTTGGAACACTTGGGGGTTGGGTTTGTTTTCTCCAAGTGTCTCCCAACAGCAGCTCCTGATGCTGGTTTTTGGCAGCTGAGTTTGTCAGGCATTTGGAGATGATGAATTTTGTGGGTGATTTGCTGCTGTCAGGTTCAATCGCTGTGAGGCACCAGGCACAGGCCTGCTGGAGCCACTGGAGTTCCCAGGAAATGCTGGGAAGTGGCACAGGGCGGAATTTTCTGTTACTTTCAGTAGTCATGATTTCAAAGTTTAGCTTGATTTTACACTCCCATTTTTCCTCCAGGGCCTACTCAGCCTTTTCATCATTCTCCAGGTTCCTGAAGTGAAGTTCATGCCTTTGCAAAAATCCAACCCACGGCTGAAACTCGGCACAATTCCCACGTGGGGTCTCAAAGAGTTCCTAATTGGGACTTTAATGATGCTGAGGGTTTCCTAGGATTAGGTTTGTCTGTATTGATGGTACTTTAACTTGGAGGGTTTGATCTGCACTTAAGCCAGTGCTGACAGGAAAGGGGCTGAGCCTGGAGCAAAGGAGGCTCAGGGGGGACCTTGTGGCTCTGCACAAGTCCCTGACAGGAGGGGGCAGCCGGGGGGGTCGGGCTCTGCTCCCAGGGAACAGGGACAGGAGAGAGGGAACGGCCTCAGGCTGGGCCAGGGGAGGCTCAGGGTGGATATTGGAGAAAATTTCCTCATGGAAAGAGTTGTAAAGCGTTGGCACAGCTGCCCAGAGCAGAGGTGGAGTCCCCATTCCTGAGAAGATTTTAAAGCCCTCTGGATGTGGCCCTTGGGGACATGGGGCAGTGGTGACCTTGGCAGTTTGTTTTCTGAATTGAACCCAAAACCAGTAAGCAGTTACATGAACTTAAATATCCCTGGAGTAACCCATCATTCTGCTGTGAAATGGGGATTCTGTCTTGCATTCCAGTTCTCTTTGAGGGGATCACTTTTGTATTGGATTTATCCCTCTTTTAGTACTGGGTGTGTGCTCTTCTGGTGCCTCCTCAAACTGCTTTAATTTAGCATTGAAATACATTTAGTTCAGTGAAGAAGGACTTTCTTTGGATTTTTTTTTTAGTTATATTTTATATTTTGGAGGCAAACTTGAAATTAGATTCAGCAGTGCCTTGAATCTCTCACCCAGTTTATCATATTTTGCATTCACAATATTTGCACTGTTAACTAGTTTATCTCAAGGCTGGAGGCACTTGGAGGAGAGGGATGCTAATGTGTGACATATGCAACCAGATAAATAACACTAATCTAACTTTTGATTTCCAAGGAAACTGTTAGAATCCAAGAGCAGATGATGTATTGCTCAACTACAGTTTGGAATTTTCAATCCATAGAACAACTGTTGCTTAAAAATTACAGGTTTTTTGTATATTAGAAAACTTTCAGCTGAAAATGGTTAATGATGTGTGACTTGCAAATGCCAGCAGCAAATTTCTAGCAGTGCTATTCTGGCAAACTTTTAACCTTTGCAATGAGACAGAAGGCCTAAAACACTGCAACATGAAACATCCCAGCATTCGAATTTGTGAGTTAAATAACTTATGTTCCATCACTGGAGGCAAATTTCATTTTGCAGTTTGAAGGCTGACGTTATGCAATTATGAATTTTTAATTTGGAGCCTGTTCTGTGTACATTCCAAAGTGTGAAATCAAAGACTTTGTAACCAAATTATGTTGTTTTTCAGAATTTCTACAAGGAGATCGAGAGGGAAGAGATGTACATAAGGTTTGTAAACATGACTGGTGACAAACTGCCTGACACAGGCACTGTAATTGGGGGAAATTAAGTTCATATTAAGCAGTCACTTGGGGGCTGGAGGAGAAGAGTAGTGAAAAATCACACCTTGGCTGAACCTGAAGTAATTCAAAATCTTATCTGCACTGAGAACAGAGTGCTGGAAGTGAAAGTCAGGAGATTATCTCTGTCCCCTTTCTCCAAGTCCTTCGGTTCCATTACAATGAACACTGAAATACTCAGGAGCCAGAACTCTTCTGTTCATGAAGAAAACAAAAAAGTCAAAAGCTGAGCAAAGAAATGATGCTGCCTCCTGGTGAGGTACAAAATATGTGACTTGGAATAAAAACAACTATTAAATAATACCTGATACTTTTTTTAAACTTAAAGCTTTCAAAATCTCTTTTCAGACAAAGTAAATATGGAAATATGGTGCTTTCTGTGAAAATGGGGTTCACAGGCCCCTATTTGTGCTTTGGCTGACAATTGCTTACACTGTTGTGCTAAAACAATGGAGTTTGTGTTTGTAATGCTATTTTAGGTATCTAAATGTTACTCAATTCATTCTCAGGTGCTTGTTATCTTTTTGGAAGAATTTTCACTTGTGAACTCTCTTCCTGTTGTTTAAATGGTTTTAATTGGTCTGTTAGAAGTTTGCAAAAAGAAAATTGTGGACAAACACATGGAGTTATTTATTATTATTTCGGTCTACCCTGCTCAGCATCTCTGTAAAGACAAATTGTCTCTCACTGTCAATCCCCCATCCAAATTCTCTCCAATTTCTGTCAACAAACTTATAATTAACATAAAACGTGAAAGTATTTTCACTGGCTTTTTCAAAATACAATTTTTAATAGTTTTGTGGGGATTTTTTTAAATTGTCAGTAAAAAAATCATCATAGAAAACCCAGAAAAGAATCCCCTTCCAGAGGTGTGATGATAGTGGAGTTAAAGAAGGAAACTTCTGTCCCCATAGCTGAACTGTAAGAGTGCTCTGTCTTGCACAAAAGCAGCATTGGGTTTTTTACTCATCACAAGTCACCCATCTGGTGTTCACTCAAAGATTGCACCTGATGGTCTCAGAGGTCTTTTCCAACCTTAACGATCCCTTGATTTTCTGAGCATCCTTTGAGAACGACACAGTGGAAATGCAAATGGTCCTAAAGGTTGGCTGCACACAGAAATGTGAACTTGAACCAATCCCACAAATATTTACTTGTTTGAAGAGAGACTTGAACCCTTGTAATCTTCAAAATAAATGGCTGAGTAGCATCCTAACCCCACTCTTTTTAAGAGCCACTGTTTCTGTCGCTGGCAGGTATCTGTACAAGCTGTGTGACCTGCACAAGGAGTGTGATAACTACACAGAGGCTGCCTACACCTTACTCCTGCACGCAAAGCTCCTCAAGGTAAACCCCAAAACACATCCTGAGTTGGGGAAATCCCAGCAGCAGCCAGCCAGGGGGGTGTTTGTCACTCAGAGCAGCTGCACTTCAGGCTGACAGCTCTGTGCTGGGTTCTTTTTGCACATGGAGTTCATACACGAAGGAAAGCAGCACTTCAGTGGGTGGCAGAGGTGGTTCTTGACCTGAAATGAAGGGAATGTGGTCAAGTCAGCACTGCAAAATCCAAATTGCAAATATCCACACTGTGCAATATGTGAAAGCCTCAAACCAGATGTTTTAGTAAATCAGCTCTCCACAGATCTTTTGTGCCAAGGAGTGCTGGAGCCCGTTCTCGAGTGCTCTTGGGTGTCTGGAATAGATTCAGTTTGGATTTCAGAAAATTGTAGAGAGATTCAGATGGCCTTCTCTCCAAGTTCATGCTTTTAAAAGGTGCATGTCATTTTAATGCAGTGTTACCCAGCTTAGAGCACGTGTAAAGAGGCACAACAATATTGCTGCTCTTCAAGGAATGTTTGGGGTAGGCTGCAATATGCACAAGTAACGTGTTACCTGCAGAAAGTGCCTGAAGTAAAGCATTTGAGTGGTTAACACTATCCACTGCCAGCCAGAAATGGAGTGAAGCTGTATTTCAGAAGCATTAATTCCCTGAAAACGTTCTGGAGAGAAGATGTTGTCTCTGACATGCAGCTTTTTTATGTGCTTGTGTCACAAATGTGGGAGCAGGTACCCACTTTGCTCTCCTGGCTAGCATTTAGGAAGATGCTGCTCTTGCCAGCAGACACTTGTGTCATGAAATTGCATTTAATACATCTGAGTCATCACTGAATTCCTGTTTTTATGGTTTATGTTTTACATTTAAAAAGCAGTTAATGGGAAAAGCAAAAATCTCAGTGTGATCAGAATTTAGAAGTTCTGGAAGAGTTGGCTTTAGTCCTGTTTGTCTTCCTCACATTTCACAACCTGCAGTGAAATCTTTCTCCCTCAAGGAGTGCTGGATCTCTTTCCACTCCCCTCAAGGACAGGACCCCTCAGGGACAGAGTAATTGAGAATTTCATTTTCCCCTTCATCTCCTGCTCGTGCCAAGGGTGTTGCAGCCTCCTGATCCAGGGAAAGTTTCCCTTCCCGTGGCAAGGGATGGGACAAGATGGGTTTTAGGGTTCCTTCCCACCCAAACCAGCCTGGGATTCTGTTACTGCAACCTGCTGGGCTCATGGTGCCCCTCTTCATCAAGGAGATGGATCTCATCTGAAGCAGCCAACTGTTCTTAGCAATCCTGGCTTTAATTTAAGCAATCCCCAGCAAAGTGTGAGGGTAAAATATCTGTTTTGAAAAGTTGAAAAGGGGAAGGTGTTAAATGAGATCTTCTGATGGATGCACTGAGAGTTATTCGTACCTCAGAGCTGAGGAAGCTGCATCCAAGCCATAAGACTAAATGTGATGCAGAGTGTACATGTGCAATTTAAATGAAGACACTCTGAAATATATTTACTGTATTTTAAAATAATCAGAGGGTTATTACACAAGGAAACATCTCAAAGATTCATCTGCAGTGCAAAAGCAAGCTGTGAGTTGTGCCCACTTCACATGGATAAACCTTTTAGATGGGATGAAGGATTCATTCCCTTCCATGGGGGCAGTGTTTTCTGAATAAAGGATGGAACAAACCATTCCATAAAATGATATTCTGACTTCACCTGGCATGGCTTGGACTTGTTAGACATTTTACTTTCTGTAACCTCAAATTAGAGCTGAGCCAGTTGTGGCTTTTCTTAGAGAATGTGTTTAGGGAGCAGGTGAGAGTCTCACTTAATGTACTCCTTTACATTCCGTGGACAACTTCATGGGGAGAAATATCCATTTTTCTTTCCTTCTAATGCACATCAATAGACACAGCAAATGCCAGGGTAGGGTTTGTCACAGGTTTTCTTTCCTGAGTGGACATTTGTTTATAAGTATAATTTCATTATGGGCTGGAATTAGTTCATTGTAAAGATGTATCAGTCTCTATCTCAGTGCCTGCTCCTGCAGCCCTTGGTGGAGGGAGGAGTTCAGTGTTGCCTGAGGAGCAGCAATAATTTGGGTGTGTAACAGAGCAATTGAGTTTTTCTGTCAAGCCTCAGGACAGGATTTTCAATGACACTCATCACTGGCAGATACTTCATCCCCCTGATTTTAATGGGATCACATTGAGGGCAAGACTGAGAGTGCATGAGAATTTCACCTTTAAATCTGCAAGAAGGCTCTGTCTGTGGAGAGAGAGAGGCCAAATTACTGCAAGCTGATGAAGCACACTCAAGGAAGGAGACTTTTGTTGTGTTTTCAACCCTTTCTGTCAAAATGGAGGTGTTCAAAACTAACAGAAGATAGTGGCTCTTAGCATGCTGAAAAAAATGCCATCACACTGCAGGCTCCAGCAGGTTTGTGCTGCTCAGAAACAGAGTTCAGGACAGAGCTGTCAGAGGTGTCTGCATGACCCAAACACAAACATTCTGGCCAAATTAAGAAGTGATTGGGTGCAATTTAATAATATATAGGAGGTAAAATAACAGTAATTCTGGAAATGAATCTGGGAGTTGCCCAGAGAAGCTGTGGCTGCCCCTGGATCCCTGGAAGTGTCCAAGGCCAGGCTGGATGGGGTTTGGAGCACCCTGGGCTAGTGGGAGGTGTCCCTGCCCGTGGCAGGGGATGGAATGGGATGACCTTGAAGGTCCTTTCCAATCCAAAGCATTCCATGATTCTGTGATTGACAGCTTTCCCTTGATCCATCACTCGTTTGCTGGAGGAGCCAGAGCTGCTAATTGCAGACAGGCTGGATAAAGTTAATTGTGCTTTCCCTGCCTCCAAAGATTGTCAGCGAGTTGGAGACATCTCATTTCCCTGCCTGCAGCCCTGTCCTTTGTGCTGGTGTATCTGGGCTCCAAGGCTTCTCTCACATAAAGTGAAGTGTTCCTTGTGTCCCCAGTGGGTTGTCCCCATCAGCAGGCCAAGGTCGCTCTCATCAAACTCACCAAGGAGGGGCAGCCACCTCCAGAAGCTCCCTTCCAGCTGATAGATGTAATTAGCCTCCAATTACAGCATCCAAATAAATGGTCCTTGTGCCCAAGGAAGCAAAGGGCACAACTGTGAGAAAACCCTTCATTGGTGCATTAACTGCAGTACCACTTCTTTAAATAAAACCCCTCTCTTTTATTTAGCTTCAGAACTCAAAACTTGGGATTTGCTTTCACTTTTCCCCTTTTTTTGTGTGATTTAGTGGTCAGAAGAAGCATGTGCAGCACATCTTACCCAGCGGGATGGATACCAAGCTGCTACTCAAGGACAGCTGAAAGATCAGCTCTATCAAGAAATTATCCATTACTTTGACAAGGGCAAGGTAAAAAGGGGGAAAAAAAAGTGCAAATGTATTTCATTGCTTTTCTCTCGAACTTATAAATTTAATAGTAAACATAGTTTGCATCCAGTGACCTTCAGGAAGCACTTACAGGTAATGATACCACCAAAAAAACAGTCAAAAGAAATCACTGGTACATTTATAACTGCTGTGTTAAGGGTAAATATATGGGTATGTGGTGCCATGGAGTAAATAATAAAGTGATGCCTGTAATTTGGAGGACTCTTTCTGGCAGTTACAAGAGCTAATGGAATCCTTCAGCTCCCCTTGTTTTGCCTTGTGTACACAAAAATAATTCCCTCAGGGCCTGGATGTCCGTGGTTCATATCATAAATATCCTGGGATGAGGATATTTCATAGCAATTGCATCGTTTAATGCAGCAGGAATTTGCATTTGGCAGTGCTTGGTGTTGGAGAGGAAGGGGGTTAACGTGGGAGACAGGGATGGATCAGTGTTTGGATATTCCAAGCACGAAATTCAAGTACAGAAGCAGGAATCTCTTTGTCAGAACATTTCAGAGAAGTAAACTTGGGGCTTAACAGTGAACTCTGTGGGGTGAACAGGAATGGTGTTTCCTGGTAGGACTAGAATATTATCCAGCCAGCCCATCCTTTCCAGGTGAGTTTTTAGCAGAATCAGATTAAAATCCTAGAATCACTTCGATAGGAAGACTCATTTCTATCATTTTGTTAGAAACTTTGCCTGAAAAGTTAAACTTTATCATTTACCTTAATGCAATCTTTAAAAGTTGTTAGTGAGTGATGCTAAAAGTTGCAGTTCTGGACTGGGGTAGAAATTGTAATTCTGGACTGGGCTGAAAGTTGTGAAAATGTAATTCTGGAGTGATGAACAAGTGGCTGTTTGGGGCTGGGGCTGGTGGAGGTGACTTGGGGACAGAACTGGTTCCTGCTGCCCAAAAAGCTTGTCCTGAGTCAATGAGGAGAATCTCATTTGAATGAGGGTCACAACTGATTTAAAAGCTTATTTTAATCTTACATTCCTGTCTGGAAGGAAAACCAGAAGTTGCCTGTTTTTATTTTGTTGCTTTATGGGCTTCCCATTAGTCCTTTAGGGTATCCAGGCACTGGGAATTGTTCTGCTGAGCACCAGTTCTCTGCAGAACTCAAATCCCAGGACTCCTGTGTGATTTTTGTGTGTGTGTGTGAGGAGATGATTAATTTCCAAAGTTCTCTTTTCTGCTTACAGACATTCCTTCTCTCATTTTCTGGTCACTCAAGCTGGTGATAATTTTTCATATTGCTCCGTGAAAAGGGAAATAAAAAATCAATATACACTGGGAATATTCATTTTAGGTGAATTTGCAAATGTCAGGAAGCTCCAAGTGGAGGTTTCCAGTGTAGATTGAAGGTAATCCTCTCATTTGGGATGTTCTGACATTAAGTTAAATCAGCTTCTTGCATGTCCTTGTGCAGTTTGCAAACGTAGCCCAGCAGCTGCTTTAACTCCCTGGTCAGTAACACCTGAAACAGCCTTTGCTGTGCATTTTTGGGACACTGAACCCCTGCACAAACCAATTCCTCTTTTTTGTGCCATGACCACCCAGCTGGCTCCCTGCCTGGCAGTTCACTCCAGCTTGATCCCACTTGTTTGATTTCCCTTCCCATAAAGTCAACAAGAGGTGCCAAAAGAAGATCCCCACCCCCTGGGCAGCTGCAGAGCCACTTCCAGGCTTTTACAGAAGCTCAGGAGTTTTGTCTTAAAGTTGTGAGCCTGTGCCTCTCCCCCAGCAACCTGCCTGATGGGAAACTGGATTTGGGAAGGGAGGGACATGTGGGGGTCAGAAACATTATGTAGAAGAAATGGAGGAGAGGGATTTCCTAAAACTGGGTTTAAAACATTGGCTTTTTGCTTTTTAAAGGCTGGTGTAGTTCACCCTCTCAAAAATCATGATCCCTTTCTCTTGGCAGAGTAATTTCCCAGGGGAAGGCACGGTGCACTTGTCTATTGAAAACCAACCATGAGGCTTATCCCTTAAATAGTGGCATTCATGGGGAGGTGAATTTAGATTTCATCCTCCATACACAGGCTGGAATGGAGTGAACATCTCACTTCTGGCCCAGAAGTGCCTGAGAGATTTGTAAGTAAAAGGGAGAGTGGACTTGCCCTGCAGGCAGGAGTGTGGCACCTCATGTGGGCTGAGGACAAAATGCTGGCCCTCACCATGAGTATCCCTGGTACTTGTAGGTCAAGATCCATTTAAGATCCCTCATTTTGATTTCTATTTTTAATCTGCTGTTCTCAGGAAGTTTGCTTTTTTTACCAGTATTTGACTTTTGGTCCTTAAACCAACCTTTTATAAAGCTGAGGTACAACTTTCACCTTTAGTGAAGGAGCATTTTTGAGAAACACCTTTTGCATTTTGCAGTTGTTCTACTTTATGGATTTGATTCCTGGCTAGTTGTGCTCTTCATTCCTTTTCTAAGCTCCTTCTTTCCAAGAGGAAAGTTGTTTCCCTGGTATGGGCATCCTTTTCTCTCCTAGATTATTCTTCCTCACTGCTCTGCACTTTCCAGTCTCCTCTCCATCTCTCTTGGCTTTTGCCCTTCAAATCCTTATCCTCAGGCTTATCCCAGCAGTCTGACCCATCCTTTGAACTGCTCTCAAGTATTTGCTCTCTCTGTGTTTTCCTGAAGCTTTGTGATTTCCAACAAAGCCCTTAATCCAGGGACTTCACTGGAAGCTGTTGGGTTGGAATATCCCAAGGCAAGAAGGGAAAACAGTGACGGGAGTAATGGGATGAGGGAAGAGGTGACATTTTTCCTGTGGGAAGCAGTTGAGGGAAGTCAGTGCTGATGAGCTCCTGAAGCCAAGGAATGCTCCTTGGCAAAGGTAAGGTGCTGTTTTAAACCAGGTTTGTGTGGTCTCTGGAGCCACGAGGGAAGCAGCAGCTTCCTGCCCTGTTCCTATTCCTGCCCAGGGAGATGTGGGAACACCAACAGGCTCAGGTTTGCTGGGGATGCTGCTGCCCATAAATCAGGACGGTCTTCCCTCTGCTCTCCATAAACTGAAAGTGTTGGTCCCAAGGAGAAAAAAGGAAATAAATGCACACTGCTCATTTATTTCTGCTCCTCCTCTTTCCCCTCCTCTTCCAGAAAAAAGCTTTTACTGCTTTACAGCAGCCACAGAACAGAAAATATCTGAAATTACACAGCAAATGCCATGCTTTGGCTTAAAAGGCCTTTTTTTCTGGCTCATGGATGACATCAAATGGCTTTTTTTCTTCCATCTTAACAAGAGAGTGGTGAAATTCACCTGTCTGCCAAAAATCTGTGTGAGGCTCGTGGCCAGCTCAGCCCTGGAGTGTGTCCTGAGAGCTGGGAAGGACAGAGAGTCTTCGGAGAGGGAGGATACAGAGTCTGACCGTGTTCCAAAGGAATATATTTATTTGTTTAAAGGCTTTCCAACCTGGCTCTATCTTGGATGCAGGGCTACGAATAGAGAAGTGCTGAGTTTCAGCATTTTATTTCAGATACTAAGCCTTCATGTTGGTTAATTACCACTACCTGAAATTTAACCAGCTTAGAAAGTCCCTCACACGTCAGAATATGGCACCAGAATATTCTTACCCCAGACTATTTCATTGCTCCTGACCATTAACTCTGCAGGAGCTCAGAAATACCCTGAGATCCTCCTTTGCTGCTATTAACCTCAAAAACTAAATTGATGCTGTAGCTCTTTCTGGCCAACAAGCAATCCAGCTTGAAAAATAAATTAAATTGCTGGGTGTTCCCTAAAAAAGATCTCCTGCATCTCCAAAATCTTGTCGGTAACAATTTGCATCCCATGTCTACACAACCAAATTTAGGCTCTGCACGTTTTTCCTACACCTAGAGTCTAAAAGAAGCATTTTCCTTCCAGTATCAGCAGCCTCTCTCCCTGGTACCCTCTCCAGATAAATTGTTTCTCCCATTAATGAGTTGTACCTCATACAAATCCTATGTAGTAGCTCCCTGTAGGACTCATTTCTCCAGAAGACTTGCCGTGTCCTGGGCAAAGCTGGGAAAGCTTCCAAGGCAGGAAATCTGCGAGGCAGCAGATTGGGAGTTAGTGACCTTCAAGAATATAGATTTCATTTATCAGGATCCTGGGCCACAGCCGTGCTGTCCTCACCTGAATAAATTGGCTCCGGAGCAAAGAGCTGAATTTTTCAGAGGGTTGTGCAGGGATGTGAGGCACACAGCCCCTGTTTCTCTAAGGATGGCAGAAAAATCTCCAGCTTTGGGTTGGTTTTCTGTGATCTTGGAGGTGTCAGGGTGCAGCTGCACAAGGGAAAAGTCAGGTTCAGGAAACAGCCTCAAGTTGCTCCAGAGGAGGTTTTGGTTGGATATTAGGAAGTGTTTCTTCATGGAAAGGGTTGGCAGGCAGAGGATCAGGCTGCCCAGGGCAGTGGTGCAGTCCCCTTCTCTGGAATTGTTCAAAAAATGTGTGGATGTGGCACTCGAGGTTAAGATTTAGTGTTTAAGGTGATGGTTGATGATCTTAGAAGTCTTTTCCAGCTTTAGTGATTCTCTGGACTCCTGGACCTATGGAGTTCAGGGCACTCTCCACTGGAGAAATTGAGTTCCATAATCCAGCTTCTCATTGTTCCTCTGAAGGATGAACAGGACAGTTGGGATTTCCAAACAGAGATGTTGGAGCAGAGTGAGATTTTTAAGAGGCAGTAGAAAAAGAAAGTGGGTGCTCTTCCCTGAGACAGAGCTCTTGGCTGGAGAGGGACCAAGTTAGAGACTGGCAAAAATGGAAAGAATCTTTTCCCCTTTATCCCTCTTTTATCATGCATTTGCAGTACAGTAGAAAAAGTACCTGAAAGTGTTCCATTAAAAATAATGTGACAAAATGTCAGCAGGGTAACTTGAAAACTGACTTTTAAAGAAGCTTTAAAGGAATTCCAGTAATTTAAGCCAGAAACAAATGTTCTTAATATCTGAAGCTGCTCTGCTGATAGAATTGGGATTGTTCAACCTGGAGAAAGATCCAGAGAGATCTTAGAGCCCCTTCCAGTGCCTAAAGGGGCTCCAGGAAAGCTGGAGAGGGACTGGGGACAAGGAATGGAGGGACAGGACACAGGGAATGGCTTCCCACTGCCAGAGGGCAGGGATGGATGGGATATTGGGAAGGAATTGTTCCCTGGGAGGGTGGGCAGGCCCTGGCACAGGGTGCCCAGAGCAGCTGGGGCTGCCCCTGGATCCCTGGCAGTGCCCAAGGCCAGGCTGGACATTGGGGCTGGGAGCAGCCTGGGACAGTGGGAGGTGTCCCTGCCCATGGCAGGGGTGGCACTGGCTGGGCTTTAAGGTTCCTTCCAGCCCAAACCATTCTGGGATTCCCTGATTCCATGGTCTGGTTTTCTCCTGTTCATCTCCACTTCCTTGCTAAGAAGCACGCAAGGATTATGTGATGACTGGGTGTGTGTTGTACATGAACTAAATCCGGATCACATTTAATTTGAGGATTCATTTTTCAGGCTCTGGAACATTTACAGAATCCATTATTAATATTAATATTCAGTAACATGTAAAGGCTTTGTTCAGGCTAGAGGAGGTGCAGTGGAAGCAGCCTCTGCTCCCATGTGTTTATGGTGTCGACAGACAAGGGTGGGAAGGTGAAAAAAAAAAATCAAAGGAGATTTAATTCTGCTGAAGTTGTTCTTTAATCAGTGGCAGTGCTGTGCTACCTACAGGCAGTGATGTGTAGGCAGAGTGTGTCTGCTTTTAGAATCACTGAATGGCTTGGCTTGGAAAGGACCTTTAAAGGTCACCTGGTCCCACCCTCTGTCACAAGCAAGGGCATCTATCATAGACCAGGTTCCTCCAAGCCTGACCTTGGACACTGCCAGGGATCCAGGGGCAGCCCCAGCTGCTCTGGGCACCCTGTGCCAGGGCCTGCCCACCCTCCCAGGGAACAATTCCTGCCCAATATCCCATCTAAATCTCCCCACCTGGTGCTTTGCGTTCCCAGACATGGTTTGGGAACACGTCTGTGCTTATCCAGGAGTCAGTGGGAAGAACCAAGGCAGCTTGTTTACAGTGTTGATGCAAATCAGAAATGATTTAGACTTCCATTTGTTTCCAGTGTCATTTTGAAGAGGGACTGGTTAAATCTGGAACATACAAACAGAGAACAGGACAATGATGGTCACACCGTTGTCTTTGAAATGAAAATATGCAGAAGTTATGGGTGACCGAAGTTCAGAAGAGAATGGCACTCAGAATGAGGGAAGGTTAAATGATTCTGAAAGCTTTCACTTGCTGACTTAACAAGCAACTGAATATTAGTTCAGTTCCTGGAAACTGATGCTATATTGCCCTTCTGAGTCAAAATTAACTCAACTTACTGTGTGAAAATGTCCTCCTTTTTCTGCAACTGTGCCTTTACTCTTAAATTCATGTTAATTTTGTTTAGAAATAAAAACATGCTCTGTATCATCATGCTAGATTAGATCCATAATATGGATAAAAACATTCAGATCCTTCCATTTGCAAAAATTGCATGGCAGAGCATTCAGGCTGCCTTGTAATTTCCTGCAGACGTGATCCCTCATTACCGTGATTATAATTAGTCCTTCTGATGCGTTTTTCACCTTCAAGGCACTTTACAAACATGAGGCAACTCATGCTCATTCCAGTCCTCTTCCCCAGATAAATAACGTTCTGAACCTTGTTGGAGAAATAAGGAAAATCAAGAGGAGGGGTCGAACACCACGTGGAGCTGCAAGGAAAGGTTAATGAAGAGCCAGGTTCTGCTCCTTGTGAGCATTCATGGCTTTTTTGTCTTAAATTAGGTCACCACTTTGTCCAAACATCATCCCAGCTGGTTTTTGCAGGACTCAGAAGCTCCTTTCCCCTCGCTCAGCCCCACAGTGCAGTTTTTAGCCCTTATTTTGTCTTCACTTCGAGGGCAGAAATCTCTCTCCTTTCTCCCTGCGATCTCCTGTAACTGTTCTTCCCTGTGCAGTTCCTCATCTCCTGCACCATCAGCAGCTCCCTGCCTGTCCAGGCTGCTGCTCTCCAGCCATTCCTGCTCAGTTTGCCAATCTTCCAGTCCATCTCTCCGCTTGAAAATTGGCTCCTGGTTTCCAAAGAGGAGCAGGGATGAAAAGTGAACCAGTGTGATCCATCTTGCTTTTGTGGCGTTGGCATGTTCCACTTGCTGAGGATTCATCCTTAATGTTTTATTCTTATTTTTTAAACCAGCATCTAGAACCAGGAATTTCTCTAAAAGCCTTTTTTTTCCCAAGTTTTCCTGATATACTGAGAGATGCAATTTCAACTTGCAGATCAAAAGACAAATGGAATTCACCTGACATTGATTTTGGGGCTTTGAGTGTGGAATGTCATTTGTGTGGTTTGGGGAGCTTCTGGTTTTTGGGGTGTAAAATATCTCTATTTGCACAGTGCTTTAAAGCAGATGGGATTGGGGGTTTTTTATGGGATGGATGCAGGGATCAGTTGTTGTGAAGGTTTCCTCAGGTCATCATTCCTCTTCTCTCCCCAGCATCCACCTCCCACCATCACTGGAAGTTGTGGTGCTTCATCCCAAACTCCCTGTTCCCAAAGGTGGATGTTTTTGGGGACAAATGGGGAATTCAGTGTTCAGCCCTCCCCCTCAGCCCTCCTTCATCCACCTGCTCTTGACTGCTACATCCCTTCAGGGTTCCACCAGGGCAAGGAACGTGTGGCCTGATGCTGAGAGGAGATTGAGGTGGTGTGGCCAGAGGATTTAAATTTAAGACGAAGGCTCATACAATCTTCATTTCTAACTCATGCTGAATCTCATTTTTATAATAAAGTGAGGTCAGCAATGCCAACCAAATTTCAGCAGCAGAGGCAGATCATCAAGTTTGATCTTAGATAGCCTGGTGTGCTAATTTCAGCATATTTTTGGGTTTGAGTGGTTCTTTATATTTGGAGTAGAAAAAACAAATGAAAAATGCACATTTAAAACCATTCTTGCTGCTCCTCATTAAGATTGTTGCCTTCTGAAGAGCTGAAGGATATTGTTAAATTTCTTTGGGTCACTTGAGACGGCTGCTGAATTTCATGGTTGAGGAACAAGAGGAAGAAGAACCAATGGAAATATAATGAGTATTTGTTCAAAGCAATATCTGCAAATTGCCTGTCCTGTCTAATACAGATTATAGATATTAGAGGGAGAGAGAGGTGATTATGAAATATAATCAATCACCAGCCTTGCTTCAAAGCCTTAGGTCCTGGGTTTCTTTGTGGACAGGCTGTGTTTGCACATTACTGGATGGGCTGGCAGGAATCATTTTACTTCTGAAGCTCTTTGATCATCTGACTTGATTTGCATCCAGTAAATTTGCATCCTGTGCCAGGGAAGGTCATGGAGCAGATCACCTTGAGTGCCATCAAGCCAAGAAGGCCGGTGGCACCTGGGTTGTGTTAAAAATGGTGTGGTAGCAGGACCAGGGCAGGGATTGTCCCTCTGTACTGGCACTGCTGAGGCACCTCCAGCCCCTTTTAGGTTTTGGGCCACTCAATGATAAAAAAAGACACTGAGGGGCTGGAGCGTGTCCAGGGTAGGGAACAGAGCTGGGAAGGGGCTGGAGAATTCCTGAGGGAGCTGGGAAAGGGGCTCAGGCTGGAGCAAAGGAGGCTCAGGGGGGACCTTGTGGCTCTGCACAAGTCCCTGACAGGAGGGGGCAGCCGGGGGGGTCAGGCTCTGCTGCCAGGGAACAGGGACAGGAGAGAGGGAACGGCCTCAGGCTGGGCCAGGGGAGGCTCAGGGTGGATATTGGGGAAATTCCTTCATGGAAAGGTTTGTCCAGCCCTGGCACAGCTGCAGTGATGGAGTCCCCATCCCTGGAGGGATTTAAAATCCCCATGTGGATGTGGCCCTTGGGGACATGGGGCAATGTGGCCTTGGCAGTGCTGGGAGTTGTTGAACTCGATGAACTTGAAGGGCTTTTCCAGCCTAAACAATTCCATGATTCCATTAATAGAGACATTTATAACCCCAGCACAGCTCTTTGGCACGTCAGATGCTCAGTGTTTTCAGGCATGTGACACAATGCATTTGGCTGCTTTATTCAGATCTATTTGATTCTAATGTTGATGTTTAACCAAGGTATGTAATTCAGCTTCTTTGTTGTTGTTTTGTGATTTTTTTTTTCCAACAGATGTGGGAAGAGGCCATTGCCTTGGGTAAAGAACTTGCAGAACAGTATGAAAATGAAATGTTTGATTATGAACAACTCAGTGAACTGCTGGTAGGTTTTTTTAATGACATAGACACTGCAATAATTTGTTTCAGAGTTGAATTTGTAAGCTTTTAAAATTATATCAAAAATACTATAGCAATGACAGTAAAATGCAGAAACACAAACCCATCTTGGCTTTGCTGGACCAATGTCAATTAACTGGCTACTACTGGAGTGCCTGAAAAACATTGATTTTTTTTTTTTTAGCTGAAAGAAAAACATTCATTTGGGGTATAAAAGGAAATTTTGAATGTAAATATAAATGGGAACATGAAAAAAAAAATCTCCATTCTCTCTCAAGTGTCCTTCCATATTCACGTTTCTTTTTTTAGGTATGAATAATCCCCAAGCATTTGTGTCTACAGTCAGTTATTTTTGCCCTGACGTTACCCATTCATTATCCCTGCACCGTTTTTTTCCTCCTGTTCTCTTCCAAAGACATAAATGACAGCTGTCACTGTCCCTCCTCAGGTCCCAGCCATTCCCACAGGAGTTGGGATGTGATTCCAGTTTGGTTCTGAAAATTCTCACCTTTCCGGTTTTTGCTACATTTTACCTTTGCACTAAGAGTACATTTTCCTGAATTTCTTTGAATTGTTTATCTGGTTTCTTTATCCCAGTGTGTCTGAGCTGGGCATTTCCACAGTGTTGAACTCAGCCCCAGCTCACTCCTCCTGGTGGGGTGGGCACAGAATATTCTTCATTTCAGTATAAAAGGAAAAGGGTAGGATTGTTCCTCAGCGAGAAATGATTGCCATGTGTCAGACAGGATTATTCACCAGCAGGTGGCTGCTCTCCGAGTCCCTCAGTTTTGATTTTTCATCTCCTTTTTGCTTGCATGTGGGAACATGAACAGGTTTTTCACAGAGGCAGCCACTCTTTAATTATCCTGTTGGATCCTTTTAGGGGGAGAAGTTGGAATTTGTAGCCAATGATCACAGAGTGACTGAATGATTTAATGATTTGTGTTGGAAGCTCATCCAGTTCCACCCCCTGCCATGGGCAGGGACACCTTCCACAGACCAGGTTGCTCCAAGCCCTGTCCAACCTGGCCTTGGACCCTTCTCCAAGATGGACTTTCTCCCCCTTCTAATAAGGGAGACCACAACTTCCAATCCTCACATCAGACAATTGACTTTATCTGCTCTTTATTCATCAGCCAGGAGATGAGATGTCACAGAATTAGTCCTGGGGTGCACTTCTCTCACAAGACAGAGATCAAAATTCACATTCCTATATGAGTCAGGTCTCACATAAGCCATCAGCTTTTCTTATTGCTGCTGCTGAACAGCTCTTTTTTTTTTCCACAAAATAAAATTTACAAGTTTTTTGTTCTTTCTGTTCTCCCTCTTGTCTCCTTTCTTCAAGCAATTTTCAATATTAGCCTCTAAGACAATTCACAAATGACAAAATAGTTTTGCTCCAGATGAGCTGAGAAATATTCGGCAGATCTGGGTCTTTGTAGTCTTGGTGCCTTTTACTGTTATCTGTCACGTGGGAGCAGCACTAAACCTCACCCCAGATCAAAAGTCATTCTCTTTGCAGAAATAATAGACTAAAAATAAGTTAATGAACAGATCTTCTGAAGCTGCTCATTTGCTATTATTTCATCATTAGAGATAAAGAACTCAGCATCAAAAGCAGATGGCGTCTGACATGCGTATGTTTTTTCCAAAATTTACATTTTCCTGCAGTTCTCAACTGCCTGCTTTCCATATGCAAATTCATGGTTGGAAATATGGAAGAGAAGCAGTAGAAAAATGTAATGAGATGTAACAGCCCAAAACTGACAAGTCAGCACCACTGGGATGAGCTGTGTGTGGCTTCATCCTTCCGGTGTCACAACTGGAATTTCAAGATTGCCTTGCAAATTCCAGACCTTCATTGCAAGTGAAATATTGGCTATGGAGCAGTGAGGTTCACCATGATGAGGTCCATCAAAATGGAGATATTGGATATGGAGCAGTGAGGTTCACCATGATGAGGTCCATCAAAATGGAGATATTGGATGTGGAGCAGTGAGGTTCACCATGATGAGGTCCATCAAAATGGAAATACTGGATATGGAGCAGTGAGGTTCACCATGATGAGGTCCATCAAAATGGAAATATTGGATATGGAGCAGTGAGTTTCACCATGATGAGGTCCATCAAAATGGAAATATTGGCTATGGAGCAGTGAGGTTCACCATGATGAGGTCCATCAAAATTGAGATATTCCTTAGGGAACAGTCAGATTCACCATGATGAGTAGAAAAATGGCTGCAGAGTCTGGTATTTCCAAATATTGCCATGAACCTGATAGAAAGATGAAGAAAAAGAGGGGAACAAAACATTTTTAAATTAGAGATGCACGTGGGACCTTAAACATGAGGAGTCTTCTAAAAGCTCAGGTCATGAAAATGCCTCCTGTTTATTTTGCAGAGAAAACAGGCCCAGTTCTATGAAAACATTGTGAAAGTGATACGACCGAAGCCAGACTATTTTGCTGTTGGATACTATGGCCAGGGATTCCCAACATTCATAAGGGTAAGTGGCCACCTATTTCCACAGAGGTTTCCTGCTTTGGAAATTTCCCTTGGCTTGGAGAAACCTGCATGACCCTGACAGGTGTTTTGTAGGTGTATGAAACAAACACTGATTTTTCCTTTCGGGTTTCTAAGATGGAATAGTTGCATTTTAGTAGAAAAACTTTCTCTTCAAATATATCCACTGCTTTATATTTCTTCAGGGTATCACTAGAAATGAAGATAAATGGCCCAATCCATCACTCAGGGTCATAACCATCTGAAATGGTGACATTTTTGCCTGACAGGTTAATATATATTTATATATATATTATATATATATATATATGAGCATGGTAGAGGTGCCTTTTGTATGTGTCCATGGTTTCAGGTGAGTGTCCTTCCCAGCACAGTCACTAAAATGAAGCTGACTATCAAAAGTGTGTGTGATACCTTTAATAGCAATTTTTATCATTGATTTGCTTGTGTCATGTGCCAAGTTAAGACATGTGTCACTTGATTGGTGCCAGGATTGTAGCTTTAGTGACATTTGAGGGGGTTTTCCCTCTAATATTAGGATTTTTACGGGTTGAATAGTGAGGCTATAACACGTCTGAATTGCATCTGTGTTATGATTATCTGGCACTTAGGTGGTGACACAGAAATAACCCATCATTATTTAGTTAACTTCCCTGGGCATCCTGTGCCAGTGACTCCCCCCCCTCACAGGAATGAATTCCTTCCCAATATTCCATCTAACCCTGCCCTCTGAAAACCAGGCTGTTGAGTGCCCTGCTGATGGAGAAAATCCTCACTTTTCCTTCTATTCCAACATTCCCTGTGAATTACAAGTGGATATACATAAATTACAGTCATACAGAGGCCTCTTAAACATCTATGATTACCTTTTTTTTCCTCCAATAGAGAGTTTTCTTCCCTCTGCTGAGCATTTCAAAAGGCACCATTGCAGAGTTAAACCCAACTGGGCAAATCTGAACTACTCCAGGTTCCTACCCCCAGTCAAAACACCCTTTTTTAACAAGTGCTGTGTAATTTTTTCACCAAGAATTCATTTGGAGATGAGTAATGAGGTTAAGCATATTCAGATGCAAATGTTATCCAAACTTGCTTTAATATGTTTGATCAGTTAAAAATATGCAAGTTGTCTTTTACATTTTCCTTTAGAATTTAATGAACTGAGCATATAAATGGACTGGATAAAATCTATCTTCATTTTCTTTATTGGCAAAGAAGAAACCAATGCTTACAAATACAATGTACCTAATTTTAAAGTCATAAAAAGTTTAAAGTTTATAATGGCAAAAATCTAATACATTAATGTGAAGTCTTTTTATAAGAGTCAGTATTTTTGGATATTCCTCCTCAAATTGGCATTGTTTTATGTTTCTGTTTTTCTCTGTTATTCTTGTTTACTCACCTAAGTGCCTTTGAATTAATGTTTATGTATAAAAAGCCTAATGCAGTTTATTTATTGACATCCATCATTAGCTGTGGAAGGGGGAGAAGACATCTTGGATTTGGTAATAATTTCTCTTAATATATTTTCAATGGCCACCAATGTTACAGATCCTTGAAATCACATGTTGAAGTGATTTTAGTGTGGCTTATAAAAATACCTAAAGGTAAATGTGGGCTAATTGATCCAGCCCTGAATTGGAGGTGAGAAAACCAATTTGTGCTTCATTGAATCAGCATTAAAAATGGGTAAATTTACGATTAAACCATAGTGTGAGGAACGTGAAATTGTTCTCTTACCAGCATTGCTGTCAGCGCTTCTGAGGCCCCAGTTCTGTACTGGGGGCACTGGTTTTAGCACTGGGGGTGCTGGTGCCAGCTGTGAGTGCCTCTGTTTGCAGAACAAGGTGTTCATTTACCGGGGCAAGGAGTACGAGCGCCGCGAGGACTTCGAGGCGCGGCTGCTGACGCAGTTCCCCAACGCCGAGAAGATGAAGACAACGTCACCCCCGGGCGATGACATCAAAACCTCCTCTGGCCAGTGTATCCTTGGGCTGTACAACCAGTACAACCAGTACAACCAGTGCACCCAGCAGCTCAGGTCAAGGATTTAATGGCCAGCGTGTTGCACTTCCGCCCTGACGGGCGTAACGCACCAATTTTGTCGTTTTGTCCTTTTTTTGGTGTGTTCCTGTTGAGCTGTTTGCTCTGTGTGACTGAAATTCCCTTTTCACTTCTTAACCCCCGAAATTCAGATATTCAGTGCTTCACTGTAAAACCCAAACTGGATTTACCCTCGAAGTTTCACAGGCCGGTGTCAGAGCAAATCGTGAGGTGAGTTTGGGTTGGGTTGGGTCGTTTTCTCCGTCCCCTTTATAACACGTTTTTGTTGCATTAAGAATCCGTGCACAGCCAAGGGGGGTGGGCATGGTGAGGGTGTTTAATGGTGATTTTTAATATTGGCACAGATTCCATCCAACCCACTGGAAAAGAGTGATCCCATATTTGTTCATAAACTTTCTCTAATATTAGAATTTAGTTATCAATTCTCAAACAGACAGTGCTTGATTTTCATTGTGCTTTTGGGGCTTGGAACTGCAGGATCTTTCAGGTCACTTCCAACCCAATCTGTTGAGTAATTCCATGATTCTTTGCCCTTTTTTCAGTTTCTACAGGGTGAACGAAGTCCAGCGCTTTGAGTATTCGCGCCCCGTTCGCAAAGGAGAGAAAAACCCAGACAATGAATTTGCAGTAAGAAATTATAAAGAAAATAAACCACTTTGGGTTTGCTTGTTTATCCCCCTCTATTTTGAGAATCTGAGCCATTCATTATCTTTTGCTTGTTGAGAAATAAATTCTAGGTTTAAAGGGATTATTTTTCATAGAAAGTTAATTAAGCCAATTTATCATGTTCTGGTTTATACCAATAGGAAAAAAAAAGGGCAAAGCTGTATTTATTTTGTAAAAACAGCTCTTCTGAGAAAGGATTTTAAATTGTTACACCTGAAACTTCTCTTGCCATGAAGATTCCAGTGAGGCATCTGAAAATCTTCTGTCACTAGTACCTTTTGCTTTTTTTTTTTCTTTTTTACTAAACCATTTGTTTCATCTAATGGTCAATAAAATTCCTTTCCTGGGAGGGTGGGCAGGCCCTGGCACAGGGTGCCCAGAGCAGCTGTGGATCCCTGGCAGTGCCCAAGGCCAGGCTGGACATTGGGGCTTGGAGCAGCCTGGGACAGTGGGAGGTGTCCCTGCCCATGGCAGGGGTGGCACTGGGTGGGATTTAAGGTCCCTCCAACCCAAACCATTCTGGGATTCCATAAACAATTGCATCCAGTAAAACCAGTGGATCTTTCTGTGGCATTCTCCTTCAGAAAGGGAGCAGTTGTTCCCTGCTAAGTCACATACCAGATTTAAATCAGTGCTGCTCCATCTTCCATTTGGAATTCGCCCCTGGCTCTGTAACATCTGCCATACCTTGGTCCCTTGCCCTGGTGCCGATGTTTTAGGGCTTTGCTCTGGATCAAAGCTGTCCCTGTGATAACGTGACACTTGTGTTCCCTTGGCAGAACATGTGGATTGAGAGAACCATCTACGTGACAGCCTATAAATTACCAGGGATCCTGAGGTGGTTCGAAGTCAAATCAGTTTTCATGGTAAGATCGGTTTGGCTTTATTGAGATTACTTTAAAAATGGGGGTTTTATACAGCCAGGGAGCATTTCTGTGTCTCAGTGACTGTGCTGAGCTCTGTGAACAAGGAATCCATGGGATTGTACCTGGCACATCCTGAGGGAACTTGCTGATGGTGCTGATTGTTGACTGAGGGTGACTCAGGCACTGCTTTTCCATTCCCAAGGGAAGGGAGTGCAGCCAGCCCTCCAAGGCCTTCAGCCCTTTTATAAAGTATTTGTGTCTCTCAGCAGGTGCCTGAAAAGGAAGAGGGACCTGAGATGGTGTAGGGGAACCCTGCTCTATCCCAGAGAATCTAGCCTGAATTTTAGAAAAGAAGATCTGGGTATTTTGATTGTCATGAATTCAAAATACCCCAATAATCAAATGCATTGTATGGCTGCATTTCTTACCACTTGTGATTAAAGGTTGTTTTTGTTTCTTCTCCATATTTAGCTAAATATACCCTCAGCAACCTCACAGAGTAACTCCAAATTACTCATTTCTCTGTTCAACCATTTAGACTGTTTAGATAAGACATATCCATTAAATGCCTTTAAGATTAAATTATTCTTATGCAGCTGTAATTTTTAAGTAGCAATAAAAACATTGTTACTGCGTTTTTTAAATCTCTCTTGTGAGGCTTATTTTTAAAGGAAAAGAACAATTTGCATATGATTAATTAAAACCTTTTTCATTGCTCCATTGAGGTTATGTTGGACAGTTGTATTTGGAGGAATGGAAGTAATGCAGAAAATTACTATGGTATCTATAGTAACAGAATATGAATGTGATGTGTGACAGTAATAGGCAGCTGAATAAAACACATTGAATTTTTAATGAATTTTGTAGTTTCAATATAATCCTGATGGAGAAGATTGTGTTATCTTCATGATGGCAAGAAGTGCTGTTTGTAAAGGCTGGCAGCTCTGATGCCAGTCCTGATGAGCAGAGGGCAGAGCCTGACAGGCACTTTGTGTGTGCACCCCTCATGCTCTGCCTGGCATCAAAATGGCCATAAATCCTGGGAGAGTGCCTCCTGTCAGCCTTTTGGGAGCAAGGATTGTATGAGTTTTGCAGCTGAGAAATGATACCAGAATGGAACTTAATAATGTGTGGGAAGAGTGCTACAGATAACTTCTGACCTCCTCTGGCACAGCTCCTGCAAAATGGGTATTGACTTTCCTCAAGATCCCTGTCAGCTAAAATGCTGCAAGGAGGATCACAGGGTTTACATCCCTGTAATGCTAAATTGTGATTATGGATACAGATATTATTGATCCCTTACTAAGCACCAGGATACTCAAGCAGCTCTGCATGTGTCATGTTTTATTGATGGAACTGGAATATCGTTAAAGGGAGAGGTGAGATCCCATCAAATCAGTGCTGAGAGAACTGAGTAATTTCATAAATGCAGTGGATTATGTTACATAATCCATAGGAACATGGAGAATTGCTTTAGCTCTATTGGCTTCTCAGATTCCTTCTGAGTACTTTCAACTAAACCTTTGCAATCTCTTCATTATCTGCAAGGAGTTTGGGGCCAGCATTTGTTATTCTGTATCTGATTTGCTTCAGCTGGACACAAGTAGATGTAGGGGAAAAATTTGCTGAGACCAGCCAGGGAATTAGAACCTGGATTTTGAATCACACTTGGGTTTAAAAAGCACAAATGCTCATCTGTGTTTTGTTGTTATCTCAGAATTTTGTACTGATGCAGACATACCAGGAGAACGTAATTCCTGTTTTCCCTGGATAGAGTGATGAGTGCCCCGAGTCAGGAAGGCACTGGGAACAAGGCTCAGAATTTACATGTATCATAAATAGCTTTCACTAGGTTCCAAAGCCCAGTTTGTAGTAGTGAGATGGCAACTGCAACTCTCCATCTGCTTTTAAAAAATTAGAGGGAGTGTTACAAGAGTAGTAAAAGAAAGGAGAATGAGAAAGAAAGCCATGATTGCTGCTACAGAAAAGTCAAAAAGCTGTCAGCTCAATGAGTGCTAATTTCTGTAGATGCTCAAGAGCTTTAAAAGCAATGGTTCATCAACACATTATTGCATAGTTATAAGCCCATTAATACAAATGACAGAATCCTAAATTTAGCCTCTGATGTTCCCAGCAGTTCTTGCCCAATCGGAGGCTGAATGTGGCTTCACTCCCCAGTCCAAATTCCCCCTGTGGCACGCTGGGCTCTGTCCGAGCCTGGCCTGCTCCCTATTCCCAGCAGAAACACCAGGCTCCTTCCCTGCCTTCCAGAATAATTCACCAGGCAGGCTGCTAAAAATGCTAATTAAAACATCCTTGATGTAATCAGCTGGCAGGTGTAAGAGTAACAACTAAAGAGATTTGATTAGAAGTGGTTCTCAGAAACAGGGTAAGCAACTGATAGCCAGGTAGAAGTGCTGCTTTGTTTATGTAGCATTTATGCAAATGAGCCTGTAATCAAATACACACTTGCATTTTCCTCACAGGCCTCAGTTAACCTTCCTTTTCTCTCCCTACCACATCGTTTTTTTCATACAAGCAGCCTGTGTCTTCCAGTGAGGACTCGCTCCACTCCGGGTCACTGCGAGTTACTGATTTTTAGCCCGTTCTATTGAACACTAATATTTCAAGTATTTTAAGGCTGGTTTTTCAACATGAACTTTTTGAAAGACACAGCTGGGCATAAAAGTAGCTGGAGGTCAGTCAATTAAAATAAAGCAAGTTTTAGACAGTAGAAGAGCTAATTCACCCTGTGAAGATGTCTGAGGTCTCTCTTCATTGAAGTCCAGGCAGAAAGAAAATTTCTCCCTTCAGTTCTCGATGCTCAGATGAAGAAAATGTGACCTCTTGGGAGAAAGCACAGCAGATAATTTAGATGTCACCTCATCAACATATTAAACTCGATGTCCTTGGAAGCACACCAAAATAAACACTGCAAAAACATCTTTTTGATTTTTCAGCGGCTTAGGATTACATTTTCCATCAGAAAATCCACGTTAAAGTTATCATTTCTTTCTTACTGTTACGTTAAGCTGGATCTTCTTTGTGCTGCTAAAACTCACCGACCCTTAATCTCTGACGTTCTCCATAATCCTCCAAAAACCTCACGTGATTCCTGCCAGAGCCTTTCTGGGTGTTGTGCTGGGATGTAATCTCTCCTGCAGCAGCAAAATGCAGTTAACTTCCTCCACTGATACCCATCATCATATCAGTGACTGCAGCACAGAGATACCAAATGTCTAAATGCCTGAAATCGCCCTTTCTGGTAATCATTGGTCAAAAATCTCCCAAGAACCTCGGTTCTGAAAGGCCTGAAATGTTTCTGCCCGTGGGGTTTTGCTGAGCAGGTTAAAAACTCTGCTCCTTGCTTGGAAGCTCCTTTTGTTTGGGTTTCAGGTGGAGATCAGCCCGCTGGAAAATGCCATCGAAACCATGCAGCTGACCAATGATAAGATCAATAATATGGTGCAGCAGCACCTCAGTGATCCCAACCTCCCCATCAACCCCCTGTCGATGCTGCTCAACGGCATCGTGGACCCCGCTGTCATGGGAGGCTTCGCCAACTACGAGAAGGTAACGCCGGAATTCCGTCAGGATTCCCTCTCCTGCTGGGCCTCAGCTGATCCCAGCACAGAGAGGCCAGAGGAGGGATGGAGCAGCTCTGCTGGGAAGAGAGGCTGGGAGAGTTGGGAATGTTCAGTGTGGAGAGGAGAAGCTCCAGGGTGACCTCACTGTGGCCTTGCAGGGCCTGAAGGAGCTACAGGAAAGATGGAGAGAGACTTCGGACAAGGGCTGGAGGGACAGGACACAGGGAATGGCTTCCCAGTGCCACAGGGCAGGGCTGGATGGGAGATTGGGCAGGAATTGTTCCCTGTGAGGGTGGGCAGGCCCTGGCACAGGGTGCCCAGAGCAGCTGGGGCTGCCCCTGGATCCCTGGCAGTGTCCAAGGCCAGGCTGGACATTGGGGCTGGGAGCAGCCTGGGACAGTGGGAGGTGTCCCTGCCATGGCAGGGGTGGCACTGGATGAAATTTAAGGTCCTTTCCAACCCAAACCATCCTGGGATTCTGTGGTTCCATAATTTTCACTTTGTATTTGTAGCTGTTCCTTCTCAGAATATCTGAGTTCATCAATTTATCTCCGTTGTAGCTCGTTCTTCTGGTAGGAGATATTTCACTTTCTGAAATAATTTGCTCATTTCTCTCTTTCTCAATTAGGCTTTTTTTACTGAAAAATACATGCACGAGCATCCTGAGGATCATGACAAGATTGAAAAGCTGAAGGATCTGATTGCTTGGCAGGTAAAAATCTTGAAGTCAGGTTTGGCAGAGCCAGCAGCTGTGGAAAGGCAGCTTGGTGTCACTTTGGAGAAAATTCAGACATTATCCTCACCTTGGATACATTTCTTTGCCATTTAAATCTGTCTTGGAGCTTGAGTTAAAGTTCATCTTTTCAAATCTGACATAATTTCTCATTTTGATAAACACGCAGAGAACAAATATGATCAACACCTTTGATTTTTTTCTTTCTTTTTTTTTTTTTTTTTGCAAACTTCATAAGTGAAAATTTCCCGTCTGTACCAAATGAGAAAATATTTTTCAGAGCAAACAAGAGACAATTCCAGTTTTGTTCATACTCACAGACTGGACATTTTCCTGTGGTCTGAGGATAATTTTGTGATAACTAAAAAAATACCAGTTTGATTGGAAATGTTTTTTTTTTTTCCCCCACAGCAGAAGAAAGTGAATCATTGTCTTTTCATATTCAATTCTGTCTTTATAATAAAGGGAATAATTTACATTTCTGTTCATTTCAGTCTTAGAGGTGGTAGAACCAAAGCTACAGGATTCAAAAATAAAATATCCTCTGAAGGCCATAAAACCATCAGTGAATAAAAACTCTTTTGGTCTGGGGAAAAAAAAAAGCCTTTATTTATTTATTTTCTTGTGAGCTTTTAGAGAAGATTAGATTTTATAAGCTTTAAGTTTTATAGAGGAAAATAATTTGGTCCCAGAAGACTGACTTGGTGTCAGCTCTGTGTCTTTGCCTGTGAGAGTGATACTTCAAATGAATTCCAAACACACTTTCCCTCAGCAAAGGCTCACTTTGGTGACACTTGCGTATTAAAATAATATTACAATTTGAAAATAGGTGTGGCAGCTGATCACACTGTATTTTAATTATTCAGGGCTTTTAAACACATGATTTCCCATCAGCTTAGTAGTTCCAAAACAACAGAAACGAAGCAAATAGAGAAAAGGGATCCAAAATTATTTCTAAATCTGAAAATTCTGGTCATTAAAAGCTGCTTCAGTGCTTTTAAATTACCTTGGATGTTTCATACACATTTAGGGTATCCTAAAATTTAGAATTCCTCTCAAATGCTTTCCGTTTCCAGCCAGGTGGGAGTCAGCTCCCAAATATTGGGAGAGGGGTGCATACGGAAGCCTTGGCAGGGGCTGAATTCCTCCTGGGCCAACAGTGATGGAAAGCAAAAAGGAGTTTTCATTTTCCAATGATGTGGGCCTCGGAGTTTTGTAATCACATGGAGTTTTCTCCCTGCTGCATAAATCAATCTGAGTGTATGAAATAGGAGCCTGACAATTGTATTACCAGCTGACCAGCTAAATTTAATTTTTTTCTCTCCCCTTACCTCTTTCTCCACTGTGCTGTGGAGTTCAGGATATGATCCTTCTGTAATTCCTGTGGACTTTAGGTGTACATTTTGTTTCTGCCTCTTATTAATTCACATAAATTCCATTAGCAAAGCAATGTCCATTTTTGTCCTTCTTGCTGCTTTTCCAACTTAGGCAAAAAACCGTTCCCATGCAACTGCACCATTTCAAGCTGATCTTTCATTTGAACATGAAGATAATGAAATGATTGATTGAAATTAAGGCAGAGAAATGAATGATTGATGACATTAGTCACTCTGCATTTAGCTAAAGTATTTACAGCACACCAAAACAGAAAAACACCACGGCACATAAAAACCTTGTACTCCTTCCACAGAGATGGAAGAACTGCTGCATACCAAATGCAGGTTTTATGATCATGCTTTATGATACCTTTGTTCTGAAAGATTGTTTTCAAAGATTAGTTTAATAATTCAAATCAATGTCGTTTTTTTCATTCTTTTCAGCTGAGATTAAAAAAAAAAAAAGGGGGGGGGAGGGGAAACAAATCAGGGAGTAATTTGAAGTTGCAGTGGAACTTTATAAAATTTTAAAATCAGCCAAGAACAGAGTTATGAAATCAGAAAGTGCCGTTTCTCCAAGGCCAAATTAGTTGGGAATATCCTGAATGTGGCAAAATTCTGCCTCTTAACAACAATTCACGGAGATGTAAAATTCCATGTCACTCGTCAGGACATTCCCCTGTGTCTGGAACGGAGACACAGGAGGAATTTTGGAGTTGGTAGAAGATGCAACAGAAATGGTAACACAGTTAGAAGGTTCTTCCTGCACTTTGGTAAATGTTTAAAGATTAAGTGGTCTTGGACAGGGAGGCCAAATATCCTGACTCAGCAGCCTCCCGTTGTTCTGTGGCAAAGCCACGGGGAATTTATTAATTTCAACTTCTGTAAAACATTAACAAACCTGTCCTTCTTCTTCTCCTCCTCCTTCTTCTTCTTCACCTCCTCCTCTGTCTCCTCCTTCTCCTCCTCCTGCTTATGCTTCTGCTTCTCCTGCTTCTCCTTGCCCTTCTCCTTGTCCTTCTTGTCTTTCTCCTCCCCCTCCTCCTCCTCCTCCTCTTCCTTCTCGTCCTTCCCCTTCCCCTTCCCCTTCCCCTTTCTCCTTTCTCCTTTCTCCTTTCTCCTTTCTCCTTTCTCCTTTCTCCTTTCTCCTTCTCCTTCTCCTTCTCCTTCTCCTTCTCCTTCTCCTTCTCCTTCCTCCCACATTTTCTTTCCTACAAATAATGTCATTTGCTTCCTGTTGCTTGATTTTCCAACCTGGAGGTGGCTGATCCCTAGGACAGGCTCCTCAGTGTGTTTTCTGCCCATAAAATGGTGTCAGAGCTGAAGCTTCAGACCCCTCATGTGCTTCACCTTGGTAATTCCAACTTTTAAACAAAGAGTCCATTTCAAATATCAGCAGTTCTTTGAAATAAAGGAGCCAAGTGACCACTTATCCCTCCGAAACAGGAGGGTCACAGTGTGGCCTGATAATGATGAAAATTTACAAATTCATTTACTTACTCAGAGCAGGAAAACTTTCTGGTTTCGTGTTTAATTTTTGTCGAGGGCAAATCCATGTGGTTATAAATAGAAGCCACTACATTAAAAAAAAAAGTCATTATTCTTCTCTTTGTAGTCTTTTAGGAGAAGCAGCTCTGTCCATTTAATAGTGCCAAATCACAGGGCATCATCTTGATAAGATTTCTTGAGTTTGTTCATCTGTAATTCATCTGTGTATTTATTATTCTCCTTACTAATAAAGCTGCTCCTTCTGATTGCTGCTCAGTCTTATTAGAAAAATCTGTTTTTAATCAGTATTATGATTTAATTATGAATTATTAAGAAGAAGCCTCTTAGCTTGATTGCTGCAGAGAATATCTGAGTTAGAATCAGAGCACTGTGTGGGCTGAAACGGACCTGGAAGAGGAAATATTTTTCCTGAGCTGGAGGTAGAAAACTCTAATGGTGTGTCTGGGTAGCTGTGGGAATGAAAATGTCTCTCTTAAAACGTTTCCAAAGGTCAGCTACACCTCCACACTAGGAGCTAATTATATAATCCTGTGCTGGCATGGATATTTGGTGACAGAAGCCTTGAAGATAAATGATTATTTTCAGTTACAAAAGAGAATTAATTTAATTTTTTTCCTCTTCTGTTTTCTTCCCAGAGAAAATAAAATAATTTTTCTAAGGAGAACTATATAGCTTATAAAACTGTATGTTTTATTAATAAATATTGCTCTGCAATATATATCTGTCCAAGGTTGTAGCTCATTTGCAGCTTTAGAAAGAGCATTTATTAAAGAAAACATAAACTATTTTCTTCTTCAGGGTTTCATTCTCATGGAACTGGGAAAGGATTTGACATTAATAACCTGATGTGAGACTCATCATTCATCAGTTTGCTGTTTTAAAGTACAGCATCCGTGGGGGCTTGAGAATGGAATATCACAGGGGGGTTTGTGCTGTGGGATGAATCCAGTATGGGATTTCTGGGCAGAATTAGGGCTGTATTAAATTTAAAGGACTTTGCTTAACAGAAAAATAGGGAAATCGTGGAGAGCTGGTTTTTAGATCCTGTTGTACCTCTGTGCAATGAATGATGCTGATCACTGTGATCATAGTAATAATTCTTGTTGTCATTTTGAATCTTTTTATTATTGTTGCTATTTTTTATTATTATTATTTATTATTATTATTATTATTGTTATTATTACTAGTGTTCTAATTACTAGTGTTATAATTACTGTTACTATTGCTCTTATTGCCAGTATTACTGTTACTGTGTGAGCTCTTGCACTGCTGGGGGAGTGTTGCCACGTCCCTTCTCTCGGGAAGGGCTGGGCGTGGTGGAGCAGCCAAACTCTGCTTTGCAGATCCCATTCCTGGCTGAAGGCATCCGGATCCATGGGGAGAAGGTGACAGAGGCCCTGAGGCCATTCCATGAGAGGATGGAGGCGTGTTTCAGGCAGCTGAAGGACAAGGTGGAAAAGCAGTACGGAGTCCGCGCCATCGTAAGTTCCCTCCCAATTTCTCCTTTCCACAACAGCTGGAATTTCCTTAAATTACAGCAACTCACTATTCCTGTGTGAGAATTCCATTGATTAAAAAAAACGATGTGGATGCAGCATTCCTGGTTGTTCCCAGTGATCATCAAAGTATGGAACAGTGAGCAGGTGGGAGATGTTGAGGAAGGCTCGGTGCTTTCATTGCCGAGCACGGGAGCAATTTCTAAACTGCCTGAGTCTGTTCCTTGAAAGTCAAGCTAATCCTTCAATTCTGAAGGATTTGGGTTACAAAAATGAATTTAAAAATGGCACGCAGCAGGATTCTTCCCAAGCTGAATGTCACCTTTCCCTAGGTGGAATTCCTTTAGGGAAGGGAGGGCTGTGCTGCTCTATGGCACCATGTGCTTGTACCTACACTAAATGTAGGCAGGCAGGAAAACCACAGCTCCTACTCCATAATTTTAGAAGGAATGAAATTCATGCTTTTCTCATTCCAACAACCTATTTGCAGTTGCTGCTTCATCCTTAAGGGAAAGCCAAGAATTTCTGGTGTTCCAGTGGAGGTTTGTTCTGCTTTTGAGTGTTCAGTATGAGGGAAACCAGAGCAAACAAAGCAAACAGCTTTGTAATTCAGGATAGAATTGAGAATTCAGTCAAAAATTGGATGGGATGCTATTATGTGATCACTTCTGCCTGGAGCAAAGGAGGCTCAGGGGGGACCTCGTGGCTCTGCACAAGTCCCTGACAGGAGGGGGCAGCCGGGGGGGTCGGGCTCTGCTCCCAGGGAACAGGGACAGGAGGAGAGGGAACGGCCTCAGGCTGGGCCAGGGGAGGCTCAGGGTGGACAGCAGCAGGAATTTCCCCATGGAAAAGGTTGTCAAGGGGCTGCCCAGGGAGGTCTGGAGTCCCCATCCCTGGAGGTGTCTAAGGAAGGCCTGGATGTGGCACTCAGAGCTCTGGGCTGGGGACAAGGTGGGGATGGGGCACAGCTTGGACTCAATCTCAGAAGACTTTTCCACCCTAAATCATTCTCAGATTCTGTCTATAGCAATGACTTTTTTTTTAATGAGGACACTGAGATTTTGCAGGGAACATGCCAGCCTTTATGGTATCCTTTAACTGATGTTCTGTTTGTGGTCCTTCAAATCCCATCTTGCAAATTTATATATTCAGGAAAAAGTTCAAATAATAATTTATTCCCAGGGAGAACAGGAATAATTAACTTTAATGATACCTGCATGTCAGTCACTTCAGTAATATCCATTCACATCATCAAGGAGGTGACTGGAAAGTGGTGTTATCTCTCTAATTTCACTCTCCCCACCAGTAAAAACGTTCAGGATTGATGGAGTTTTATCGCTTCTGTCTTCCTTGTACAAGGCCAATTTACCAGTAGCTGACAGGGTGGAAAATATACCTGTAATTAAACAGCATGAGATTCTTATTTGTTGACTGCAAGAGTTCAATTATTTTCTGCATATATCAGTTATTAATGACTAACGAAGCTTGGAGAATTATTCAGAACTCTGAAATTGTCTGAAACAAAACCAAAACTTTCATATATTTTCTTCTTAACGTAGTGTCACTCTGTAAATTGGCTCTCCTGGTATTTTTGACATCAAGTTTCTCTTTGTGGGTTTTTACTTTGGGTCTTTTGGGTTTTTATCAAATCCATTTCATTGAAATACATTGACAGGGCAGTCACAACGATGGCAGAGATGGATTCAAAAATTAAATGTAAAAAGATTGCTTTTCAAAGGCAAGATGTACAAAAGCATGGAAATACCATTGGAACAAAGGAATTCTTGGAATATGCTTAAGATTATACATGTGCCTGTGAGGACCTAAATATTTCTGTGTACTGCTTTAGATGGATTTCTTTCAGAACCTGTTTTTTTGTTGCTAAACACGATGTATCGGCTGCGATTAATTAGTTAAATAACACCAAACTGTACCTGGAAGAAAACCCATGAACCCTTTCCACGTTGCCTTTGGCATGTGGATAGGAGCTTTTTTTTGGGATTTAAGCAGTAAGGTGGGGCATTTCTTGGCTGCAGCTCTCCAGCCTGGATGAGCGGCGGGGCAGCCGGCCCCGCTCCATGGTCCGCTCCTTCACGATGCCGTCGTCGTCCCGGCCGCTGTCCGTGGCCTCCGTGTCCTCGCTCTCCTCGGACAGCACTCCCTCCCGGCCCGGCTCCGACGGGTGAGTGAGGAATCTTCAGCCAGGGGTTGTCTCTAAAGCATCCACGGGGTCTCAGGGCGGGCAGCATTCCCAGATCTCAGAGCTGAACACAGCTGGGAGAGGTGGGGGGGCTCAGCTGGAGAGCAGAAGGCTCCAGGGAGAGCTCAGAGCGCTTTCCAGTGCTAAAGGGGCTGCAGGAGAGCTGGAGAGGGACTGGGGACAAGGGGTGGAGGAACAGGACACAGGGAATGGCTTTAAGCTGAAAGTGGGGAGATTTAGATGGGATATTGGGAAGGAATTGTTCCCTGGGAAGGTGGTGAGGCCCTGGCACAGGGTGCCCAAGAAGTGTCCAAGGCCAGGTTGGATGGGGCTTGGAGCAGCCTGGGATAGTGGAAGGTGTCCCTGCCTTTGAGACTGGGTGAGTTTTAAGGTCCTTTCCATCCCAAACCCTTCCATGATTTTTTTAAGGGACAGCCTAATATTGGCTAAGAAACCCCAACCTACAGAGACATTTCTCTCAAGGTCTCCTGTTTTCTCACCTAGATAAATATAAAGCTCTTTTTTGCACTCTCCAACAACGTTAAACAAAACCTTCTAAGCATTCAAACAACCCCAAAGAGGAGTTAAATTCCCCCTTTCAGAGTCTCATGGGTGCGTCAGTGCCCTCGGGATGCTCTGCAGGCCGTGTGTGCAGCCAGCCCTGTCCCAGGAGCCAGGTGGAGCTGGGCACAGGGCAGGATTAGCTGACTGCTCAATCACTGCTGCTCACTTGGGCTGCCAGAGGAAAAGCTGCTTATGGCAAGATTGTACTTCAAGACTTATCAAGATATTTCACATGAGAACTGGGAATTCTGTTGATAAGCCCTGTCTCACAGTCACATCCCTCAAAGAACAAAATAATCTGTTTGCTGTCTGGGCTTTCCATGCAGCCTCAGAAGTCCCTTCTCCCTCTTCCACCCCTCAGGCACCCCTGTAATCCAGAAATGCAATATTTGACGAAGGCAGCTGTTTTTTAAAGCCTTCTGAAGGGCTGCTGACTTAACAGGGATGTGCTAGAAAGTCCTGTGCACCTTCAGAGGGGAGTTATTACCTGCCTAGAGACTAAAGGCATCAAGTGAAATCAAATACAGCACGTGAGGACCAACAGGATGCTTCCTTGATTACAAAGAGTTTATGTAGTCATTGAGAGGAGCTGCAAACAGAGCACAGCTCAGCTCTCATTCCACTGCCCTCTGGAATGTTTTCCCACGTTGGTTCAATGTGGGACAGCAGAGATGATCCTGAGCTTTGACTAATTCACCACAAAGTTGTCTTGCTGGAACTTGGGCAGAACAACCATCCCAGGTTAATGAGCAGCTTCGTTTTGTCTCAGAAGAAAAATATTGATTCTTTCCCTGCCTCTTTCTGGTTTTCCCTTAAAAATCTTTAAATTTATTTTACTTTCTCATTGGGTATTATCTTCTTCAGTTTCACCTCTCAGCTTTGTTGTGGTAGGTGTCACCTAGCAGGTTTTGAGGATCTGAGTCTCGTCAGAGTGTGTTTTTACAAAGATCCCACAAAGATCACGGTGCACCTCAGCTCCTGCTCCGAGCCCGGGGCAATACAGGAAAATAGAATGAACAACTCTTGTCACTGAGAAGACCTGAAAAAGCCCCTCATTTGTTTGATCAATGGAGCAGGAGAAGAAAAATCATCAGATGTAAATAATTTCATGAAAGGCCTCAAAAATTCAAGTGACTGTAAAATCATGTAGGTGGTTTGGCACTGCTCACCTGGCAGAAGTTCCCTCCTGTTCCTGCTGTAGTTGATGGGGTTCATGGTCAGTTCTCCTCTCTCTTTCCATGTCCTCCCTCTTCATATGTTAATTTTGAGAATATAAATGAAGCTAGGAAACAATTAAAAATGAAGCTAAAAGAGTGCCTTATCCATATCACCCAATTTCTATTTCTTGCCATTTCCAGCTCCTGCTCTGGAGCTTTCAGGCAGCGAAGACTCAAAGCAGGCTTTGACACAGTACATGTTTTACAACTCCCAACTCTATGTATAAATAAAACTGACTTTAGAAAAGGGCCTTGGGTTTATTCCCTGCTTAAAATGGGACTTAGAAGTACAAATGTGAGCACTTGCACCGAGTGGTTGGAAGCAGCAGAATCCCAGGGTCCGGTGGGGTTTGTCAGCTGTTGGCAATCCTAAAGTGCTTCCAGCTGGAGCCCAGTGTGCTGACCCATTTTAGCACAGATCCATTGCATCCAAATAATTAATAGTCCTAATAATACTAATGCCTGGAAGGGAGGCAATTAGTCATTGTCTGAAGGATGGAAATTCCTCTTGTAAATTTGCAGTTGGCCTCGGAGGTGCTGGCACCTCCAGCCCAAAAATACCCAACTCAGGTGCCTAAAGAGTCCTGGTGTTGGGAGAGCTGTCCTGTGCTCTGGGCTCTGTCTCTGAAGTTCTTTGTGCCCCTGGGTAAATCATCACCCTCCCTTTTCCTTGTCTGTAAATAAATAATAATAAACCTTGGGGGTTTGTTCCCAACCTGTGGGATTTGGGCTTTGGGAAATGGCTCAGGGGCTGCTGTTGCAGGTGCTGCTTTGAGCATCTTCCCATCAAATGAGCTGATAAGGAGTGGAAACAACCACAAAAAGTAATAATGATTTGGGATATCACTGCTGGATATTGCTGCTAATGGAGGGAATTAGGATAATGTCACTGCAAGTTGTCTGAAATCTAAATAGTCTGGTATTTCACAGCAAAGATTGTGGCCTGTACCTGCTTGCAGCCCATGGCATGGTGAATGCTTTTCCAGGGTTAAAAAGTGTCCTTCTTTGGGAATTTTTGGTTTGGTTTTGGTTTTGTAATGGGGTGGTTTGAGACAGTCTTAAAATCTGCCCTTGTGGTTTTGTCTAGGTGTGATCTTAGCGGTTTTTTCATTTGGAATTTAAAATTATTCATTAAATACTTTTTCTGGCAAAGAATGATCCACCCCTGGAAGTGATGCCCCATCCCTGGAAGTGTCCAGGGCCAGGCTGGACAGGGCTTGGAGCAAACTGGGATAGTGGAAGGTGTCCCTGCTCAAGGCAGGGGGTGGAACTGGAGTTTCCAGGTGCCACAGCATGGAGAGTGGCAGTGCTGAATGAGAAACTCATTTTTTATGTGAAATTCAGGAGTTTGTGCAGCCATAAACCAATAAATTTACTGCAGAGCAGGGAGATCTGCAGCTCTGCTTCTCCAGCAGTTGTGCAGTAATTTTTATTATAAGACAATTATGATTGTTGTGACCTTCTGCCCCCTCCTTCTCCCTCTAATGAGTTCTCCTGGATTAGCAAAGCCTCATTAACTCAAGCGAGACTTTGGGAAATATGTAAATAAAAATTAGTTGTTTTGAAAATAGCTTTTTATTGATCTGAGCAACAACATTTTCCTTTAGGTTCGTGCTGGAGCCCCTCCTGCCAAAAAAGATGCATTCTAGGTCGCAAGATAAATTGGACAAGGATGACCTAGATAAAGATAAAAAGGAAAAGAAGAAGGAGAAGAGGAACAGCAAGCATCAAGAGATATTTGATAAAGAATTTAAATCTACTGATATTTCTCTGCAGCAGGCTGAAGCAGTGATCCTTTCAGAAACGGTAACTTTATTAGCAAGGAAAGCTTTATCTAATTCTGAGCTGTCTTCTCTCTCTTTTGAAATCAAAATGTTGATTTTTACCATTTAGTTGCTTTGTAGACCAAAAATAACTCAGAGGGGATACACCACAGCGTTAATATCCATGCTGATGAATCAAAACCACAGATTTGATTTACAGCGGGAAAAGATCATCTGAGAATCTTCACCCAAAGCTCTCTGTAACTACTGGATAAAGGAACAGATGGTAAAGCACAGCTGAAGGAAATGCAGCCATCCCAGCAGCCTTTGGAATAGCTGGTTCCCAGTAGATGGGGATGGCTTTGCTCCTGCAGTATCTGGGGGGATGTTCCAAGGTCATTCCGCTGGTGATTGCTGTCCTTGAAGGGCTGTTTGGAGCAGAAAATACGGAGAGGTTCCTGTGTGTAAGGAAATGAAACCAGGGCATATCTGCCTTAAACCTTCTCTTCTCAGCTTAGATTTAATTCACTGGAACTGTCCTCGAGGCTTAGGTAACCCGAGAGGTTGGAGCTGGGAAATGGAAAGCAGGGATGTCTAAAGCTGGAGCACGAGGGTGTGAACTGACTGTGACCTCCAAATCTCTGCCTGGACACCTGTTTGGAGGCCAGGAGTTTAAAACTTGCCTCCCAGAAATCAATGTAATGTTCTTTTGAAGATGTGCACAAGTGCATGTAGAGCCAACTTTGCACTGATAACTGGATCCTTTAAGTCTTTCTGTTTGGTATTCCTAGGAAGATACTATTTAAATGTTCAGCCACACTTCCTCTGTTTTCTGGTTTTCCCCTCCCTTTCCACCCAGAGATGAGTTAATCTCTCACACGTGTCTTGGGACATCCTGAAAAATCAGAGTTCTTGTGTTTGATATGCCCAGTCAAAAACTCCAGTAAAATCCCATGTGGGGTCTCAGGCTTTTCACCTTTGAATCCAATGAGTTTTTCTGTTGACTTCAGTAAATTTTGGATGAGCCCTGGTTTGTTTAAATGGAGATTCCTCCTGCCAGAGCCAGCCAGGTGAGCATCATTTTGCACAGGTTTCCCTGTCTCATGGTTTTGCTGCAATGCATTTGGCTTTGCACCTTGCAACAGTTGTATTTTGACTGATGGAGGGCTGGGATCACCATGGCAGGACTTCCACTGGCATCTCCCACGTCCCAAATGGACCAGCAGAGCTTGTGGGATGTCAGAGAAGAGGCAAATTGTATTTCAGGGCAGCTGAGTCAGCTGGGAGGCATCCAAGGATGCTGGGGACCCAGCTGATGTCACTGCGAGGTCACTGTCAGCTCCCAGAGGTCTTGGACATTGGAAAAGCTTGTTTATGACTGGAAAAATGCAAATTCTAGCTGGAAAGGAGGGCAAGATAAGCCCTCAGGGCATATTCCCATTTGTCATCTGAGGAGCAAAAATCAGCAAAGCCCAACATGGTTTGAGTCAAGTTTTTCCAATCTTTGCAGTCAGGAGCTTTCAGTGGCTGACTGGTGTGAATAATATTCCCCTGGTTATGGAGAGGGAGGGAAATTAAATGTCAGAACTGGTTACTTACAGTTACTTTGAGCTTCTTCAAGTCCACAGATCAATAATATGAAAAGGAGTTTGCTGTTGAGAGAAAAGCTCTCCCTTTTCAGCCTCTGCAAAAGCCTTGACGAGCTCCGGAACGACCGAGTCAATTTGGAACGTTTGGTGTGAGTGGGGTTCATTTTTAGGTGAAGCAGAAGAAACACTTCTGAGATCAGTTTACACGAGTGGTTGCCCAATTCCCACTGCTGTCATCTGGAATTTTGAACAGATAATACCAAGGATAAGTTTAAAGATAAAATTTGTCTTCAAATTTTTGTGTGCTGGAGGCATCTCCTGTTAATGATAGGAAGGGAAATTTGGTTGGAATTCAGCTTTTCCATTGTCCAACGTTTGTGTGCAAGTCCCCTTTTGAAGCTCAAATTACTCCCAAAGCACTTTTACCACTTATGTTGTATGAAGAAAAAGACATTTTGCTTTCTCCTGCATTAAGAACTTGGAAGAAGAAAGTTTGCTGGTTTAAAAATGGAGAGGGAAAATAATGATTGTTTTTTCTAAAAAAAAGAAGTTGGAAGTACAGATTTGACTAGAAATGGAAATTAAACTTTACAAAGTTTCTAAAGTGACATTTTAGTAATTAATACTCTTAGTTACTAAATTTTTTATTACAGTTACTGGATTCATTCTCCTGAGAATTTTACAGCTCATTGTGCTGTCACTCATTCAATTAACACATTTCAGTTATTTGGTGAATTTTCTCAGTTCTGGCTTCTGAAGTATTTGGGGATTTTACAGCAGAAGACAGATTTCCAGAGAACATGAAGTGGGAGAAATGTCTGTGGCCATCCCCATCTCTGCAGAGCTTCTGCTGCTCTTTCCGACCATGATGTTGTCCAAAGAAATGAAGTGTTTCCATCTTTCCAATCAAATGGATCACCATGGAAGAACATGGGGAAGTTCTAAAACTGTGGAATTATTTCATGGATCTTTTAGATTTGCTTTGAAAAGGAGCATTCAGAGGCTGTTCAATTGCATGGTTTAAATATTCTTTCCCAAATTTCAGTGCTTGCCATGAATTTATTGACTGTTCAAACTCTGAGCCTTAATTACATAAAACAACAAAGATAAATTCAGCACTTCACTATATGAAGATGATCAGGAATATCTTCATAGTTTTCTAGAGATTTATAATCTTCTTTTAAGTATCACATCAACTTCTTCAACATAAATTGTCCTTGTTGGTGCTTTGATCCCAGGAGCTGAGAGCAAACCCCACTCTGAGGCCAGGTAGTTAACAGAGCACTCGAAGGCTCGTGTTGGAAATCAGAGGAACAGGCTGTGTTGTATTGATTTGGTGGTGTCTAACATCACCCACGATTGATCTGCCCTTCGTTAGACAGGAGAAATTAGCAATGGCTTCATTATGGATTGGTGGCCTCCCAAGAGCTCCTGTTCCTCAGCAGATCCGTGATTTATGTGGAGCTTTCAGAGGAGCCCAAGATTGTCAATCACAGGAGAAGTTCACATTTATTTAAGTAATTACAGAGTGGGTTAACTTGGGAACCTGCCTCCAGTTGGTTTTTCTCTTGATTCTGGCATGTTTCCCTCTCCAATTAGCGTGTTTTCCTTAGTTGCTTTTTTATAATTGTCTGCCCCTGAAAAAGTGATTGCTTTGCTTATCCATTCTACTAAAAATACACCTTAAAGGATCTGGAAAGCAGAAACCTTTGGAGTCTCTAGGATTTGAATTTTAGCATCAGACAAATTTCTGAGAGGTCACCCTTAGGTCTTGATGAACTTTCCAAAAAGAGGTCTGTACTTCGTGGTCATTTATTTGTTGTGGAAGGGTCTCACAGGTGCAGCCTTTGATGCAAAGCCTTTTAGGGTTTGTTTTCTGAAAACAAAAGGAAGCACTTCTACATCATTTCAGATTTCTCCTTCCCAATGTACTTCATAAAAAACCAAACATTGGGAAATGACAAAATCCTTTGAAAAAGCCTGGATTGCTGCTGGCACTTTCTGTTTTGTCCCAGTGCAGCACCTTGGAGTAATTCCCCTCTTAACTTCAGGCTGCTGCTCCATTTTCTGGGATCTGTTGGAAATGAAAGTTCCTTTTTTGTCCACTGTGATTCCTGTTACCATGGGGGTGGTGAGTGGGGAACATCAGTAGAGCTCAGAATTAAACTCAGTAAAAAGAATTACCTTAACTAAAGTATTGAATTGCCCATCAGATTAAAAGTATCTTTTGAGGGTTCCTGATGGAAAATTTGAATGGATTATGGAACAGCCAGAGCAGAGAAAAAGGGATATTTCAGTGAATTAAATATAAGCACAGCCAGGAACCACCAAGAAAGTGTTTCTGGACAGATGATGTCTTCATCAGAGGAGAGTTGCACCTGCAAATGGTTAAAGAGATAAATTCTAACAGGAAAGTAGAGCTGAGTGAGAAAAAATAAAGATTTTGAGTGCTGCATAATCTGGGGTAAGGCTCTAAACTTCCTCAGCTCTTATTAAACAAATGTTTGGGGAATTAGCTCAGAAAACCAGGCCAGGCTGTGAGGAGTTGTGGTTCCTTGGGAGAAGGGAAGAACGCGGAGCTGGGAATCAGCAACGTTGGCTGTTAGCACTGCCCTCATCCTGCTCAGGAGCAAAACGGGGCAATTCCAGCTCTGACACCCATTCCTCTCACTCCTTCCCTGTCTCCCTGTCCCCCCAGATCAGCCCCCTGAGGCCCCAGAGACCCAAGAGCCAGGTGCTGAACGTGATGTCCAGCGAGAGGCGCTTCTCCGCATCGCCGGCACCGCCCAGCTCCCAGCTGACCCCACCTCCCATCACCCCACGGACCAAACTCGCCTTCAGCATCCAGCCCAGTAAGTCTTTGCTGTGAAATAAATTCCTTTTGGTGTGGGGTTGTGTCGCGGGTTGGGTTTGTAACCGGGCGGAAACACCAATTTCGTGTAGTGGTTTGGGCTAAAATACTCATTACTGTTTGTCTGCTGTGAGATAAGAATTAGGAGAAACGCAAAGCAGGCACCAACTTGAATGAATATAAAGAAGTTTATTAACAGACCTAAAAGAAGGAAAAAAAAACATTATACCACCTTCAGAACTCTCCTCCTCCCCCCACCTTCCTCCCTTCTCCCACTGACAATGTAAAAAGACAACCCTTGAGATGTTCAGTCTGTTACCACTTCCATAATAACCTTGTTCAGTCCATTTAGAAACCTATGACAGGTTGTGTTTCCTGAGCATTTCTTTACACCCTGGTTTGAGTTTTGCCATCACCAGGGTAGTTCTTGCACCAGGTGCTGCTTAAACTCTTACCTGTGCCAACAGAAATTAGTTCAGTGTTTTACAAAAGCAAGCAAAGTTGTTGCACTGAAACAGTTTATTTTCATTATCATCGTTCTTTTCATAAGTAATCATTAACAATTAATTAGGTGAAGAATAACAGTCAAAAATTCATGTTGTACTTGATCCTATATTGAGTGTTTCAGAGCAAAAAGGCTCAAAAAGCAATATTTTTTTGTAATTGTACATTAAAAAAAGCTTGTCTTTGATATGTTGTGAGTATAAGCCAGAAGGGAAGATAAAGGTCAGGCTTTTTGGAGTAGTTTTTGTTTGACATTGACACCTGTCACTCAGTTTTCCCGTAAAATATCATCTATTTGCTTCAGTCTGCAGCAAACCCTATTGCAGAACTGGGTGTAATCCAACACCTATTTCTTTCCCAGTGCTCTTCTCCAAAACCTGTTATTCAGAGTTTGCAGCTGCCAGCATGTGACAGAAAAGCAAAGAAAGGTCTTTTTGATCCATGTACCCAAATCCTGGTGCAGTGGTCAAGAGGTCAGTGTTAGTAGGGAGGAGAAGAGATGATCAGTCTTAAGAAAAACATCTTGTTCCGTCAAGGTCACTGCTTTATTTACTGGTTTTGGTACTTTAAAACTTTTTTCTCTTAAACAGTCAGACACCCAAAGCAAATATTTTGATTACAATGAACTCGTAAGTCTCGCCTTTCTTTACAACTTCATAGCCAAAATCTACCAGTGTGCTAAAAACTGGGAACACAGAGAAGTAGAGAATCTATCCTCCTGCAAAAGATGTTATAAATTGGATTTTTTTGTTCATATGTACACTTAATTAACACTCCATTTGATTTCTCTTTTAAAAAAAAAGTATCTGAAGTCACCAGGTATTTCTGAGAATTCATGTGCTGAAGATTGGTGGGTGTTAAGTGAAATAGGATCAGCTTATTGCACTGGCCCAGAATCATTTGAGGAATTACAGTGCTGAAATTTTTTAGGAATTCCAAGGATAAAGAAGTTCCTTCAGAGCACAAGCTGGCTAAAAGCAGTTAATGTGTTGCTAAGCAATCCTGGCTGCTTGTTAGCTGGCACTTCAGGAGAAGGGAGTGTAAAATGGGATCATTAGGGTAAGATGAAAAAAAGAGTCCCTTCACTGATCTCGTGCCAGCTCCGAGATCTCCCCAGTGGAACATGTCCAGCAAGGAGTAAATATTCTGAGCACACTCATCTGAGGAACCACCTTGAACATGAATATCATTGCATGATGAGAGCACACCAGAAATTTGGGGAATTGTTTGTATAGGGACCATGTTAGGGGGGTGTAGCTCAGCTGAAGGAGGAAATTAACAGATCTACAGCAAATGGATTTTCTTGGGACAGCACTGAAAATTCTTGGAGCTTTTGTTCAATACCTTTTTCTGCTGCAGGGGCGTTCCCTGGATTTCACTGAACTCTGGGAGAGATCAGAGACTTGGGCAAATGGTTGTTTTTGACGACAGAATCTTGTTGTTGCACTAAACAGTTGCCAGATCAATGCAAACACGTTGCCCATGTATTTGATGAGCTCTTCCTGTGGGTGGAAATGCTCAGCCCACATTTGCAGGGATTTATTGCTGCCTTCATCAGGATGAGGCTGGGAAGGTGCCACAGCAGGGGCTGCAGGAAATTCCAGCTGGAACAGGAGCTGGGGAATGTAGGGAAAGGGGGAGAAGCAGAGCAGGACACGGTTGCATGGACAGTTGGGTTCCATCCAGGTTCTTCAAGCAGAGTTGCCTCCACACCTTGTTTCCTCTCCAGCTCTGGGGAAAACATTCCTCAAATGTTTCCTGAAAACCTGCCTTTCCATGGATCTTCCAAAGACTTGTTAAAAGAAACAAAGGATTAGGGTTATTCCTGAATAAAAGGGTCTCACCATTCTCTGGGGAGCATCTTGGCTTAGATGAAGTTAGGAGTTTTATCATGGAAGAAGTTATATCTTGTTAGTTGAAAAAGTGTCATATAGAATGCAAAGCTGAAGTGTTCAGGGTGGTTAAATTCACTTCATTTTTGGGAAATTGTGTGTTACTATACTCACTTTCAGTTTCCCAAGGAATGTCTACAGAGAGGCCTAAAAACATGGCTTGTTTCTAGTAAATATGGAAAGGTTTCTCTTTCCAAAGCAGGATTCGAGGTTTTGCTAAAGCTCTAACTAAACACACTGAAGAAGATGTCATTTCCCAAATATTTCCCTGTGTTATCCTAAACTGCTTGGAAAAAGCAACCAAACAAATCCAGATATAAATACATTTAGCCAAGATGTGGATGTGTAGCTGTATAGTTGTGGGTGAGATGGGCAGGACCTGTGCCAAGGAGTTGTTCTGTGACGTCAAAGGTCTCAAATTGCTGAGCTCTTCAGGTGTGCAGAATGGATGGGGAATTCACCCAGAATGGACAGGGAAGCTCATTCCCAGCATCAATATTCAGTTACAAATGCACAGCATGGTTTCCAGCTGCAGTTTAATTCCCTGAGCTCAGCAGAAGGAGATTCTCATGGAGATCCATAAAGGAAACTCTCAGGAATGTCTGGGGAATGGAGAAGTCCTCTCTGTAGAAAAGGAAGGATAAAAAACAGGAGCAATGGAAAAAGCGATGAGAAATTCAGGTCCTGGTGGACAAACAACATTTTTCAGCCTAATGGAGAAGAAGCCACTGAAAATGTGAAGTCCCAGAATGGAAAATAACCTTTTTTCAGTGTAGTCCAGAGTTCAGGTGGAAGGATGAGGAGTAAAATTGCACTTTTCAGTGACAAATCAATGGAGCCACCTTAGAGTTAAATCGTGTTGTGAGAGGCCATTTTAGAGAACAATAAAATCACACTTTTAATAAAATATTGATATGAACTTTGCAATAAAAACATCTGCATAAACAAGTCCTCTGCTTGTTTCACAAATCACCCCAGTAAAATAAAATAGAAGTCACCTTTTTGTTTTTCCTTTTCCTAAGTAAAATTCCCTCATTTAAAAAAAAAATTTTGGTTTCTTATCTCGTAGAGATCACAGTGGGTTTTATTAAAAAGGCTGAATTGACTGAATTACCCTGAAATACACTGTGGGGGGATTTCTCCCCAAAACCTATGTATCACTCAGGCCTCAATAAACTTTATTGTCCCTCAGGCTATTTGCCTCTCCAGCACATTCCTGGGAGGATTTATCTGCTAAGAAAAGGGAATTTTCTAGCCAGAAAACAGGAGTAATAAATGTTCGGTACTTTCTCGTGCGTGATTTTATTTACCCAACAACTAATGTCTGCTCATTTGTTATAGTTACCTGGAGCCTGAAAGTTTTGGAGAGAGATGTACTTAATTCCAGGCTTTCATTTGTGCATGTTATTAACAGGGAGCTTTTCTTTTACTGGGTGAAAGCCAATAAAACTTAGCTAGATTATATTTTCTTCCTGCACTTAGCAAAACTTTTATTGTGTTTTAATGTACAAGGTGAGCTTGAAGCTGGGAAAAGAGTATTTTCTAAGCTATTAATATTTTGGTGGGAAATATGAAGCAAAAATTATTTTTTATTAAAAATGGGGGTTTGTTCAAGGACATTTTAAAATGAGCCCAGTGTGAGTCCAAGGCCAGGTTGGAAGTGATGCCATGAAGATTTTTGCCTTTTCTTTTATACCCCTGTTATACCTTTTTACAACTTCTGTATTCTCAGTGCTTTTTCCCTGCATTCTTGGCCTTGTTTGTTAAGCTGAGAGACTCAACATTTTAGAAGCTTCGTAGCCAGGGATCAGTGTGCCTCAGACCCCAAGGTCCTCTCCAGAACACATTCTGTAAACCAAGATAGAACCATCCAGGGGAAGGTTCCTTGGGGAGGGGAGCTCACTTGAGCCTCTCATTGGGGAATCTTTGATAGATCTGCTAATTAGTAAAACCTATAATGTGATACCCAATGTTGGGGAGGGGGAACAGAGAGAGAGGGACAGAGATAGACTCGGCAGGGTGCATCTCGATGCACATGACCTGGACGTGTACACCTAATGATCCTTAAAATAAATACCAAGGTAAAATCCCTTTTCCCCTTCTAACCATGTGTGACTCTTGATTTTAAGACCAGGAAAAGGCATCAGAAGGATAGTGGAAGGTGTCCCTGCCTGTGGACTGGATGATCCATGAGGTCCCTTCCAACCCAAACCATTCTGGAATTGCAGGATTCAGCAATTCAGAGTTAACCCAGTGTTGTTTTTGCAGATCTGGAGCTGAATGGGATGTCTGGCTCCGACATCCCCGACGTCCCCCCTCCTCTGCCCCTCAAAGGAAGCATGGCTGATTATGGGAACCTCATGGAAAGCCAGGACTTGATCAGCCCCACCACGTCCCCCCCTGCCCACCAACGGGTGAGTCCCCAGAGAATGATCCTTGTGCTGTTTGCTTTGTACCCTCAGCCATCCCAGCTGAGGTGGAATCCTGCTCCTGCATCCATCAGCTGATCCAGAGGGCTCCGCAGCGTCAGGAGTGGGAGGGAACAGCAGCCTGAAGGAAAGCTGGATTCTTCCTGGTAAAGGCAAAGCCAAATGTTGTGAGGTTTGTTGGGCAGGGAGCTCTAACCCAACAGGATGTCCTCTGAGCAGAAATTGGGTTTAAAGCCCTTCAGTCCTGTGTCAGGAAAGGAGATGAAACATGAACATGCCATCCTCCCTTCCCGGTGCTCCGCTCTGCCCGCATTCAGTCACCACTCGTTTCCCTGAGGCAAACACACGTGTCCCCTTTGAGGCAAGGAGCTCAGAAACTCTTCATCACCAACAGGCTTTGCAGCTTGCTGAGGAAAAGTCACTTTCTCAGCTTTGTTTCCTGTAGCTGGAAGCTTTTAAAAATAGCATGGTCCTTTTCTTTGAAGCAGCACTTCTGAGAAATGCCTTTTATTTTCTTTATGGGCAAAGCAAATACATTTAAAGGGGTGTGGGGGGTTCATCCTGGCTGGTGCCCACCAAAGATGCTCCATCACTCCCCTCCTCAGCTGGGCAGGGAGAGAGAATGTAATGAAAGTCTCATGGGTTGAGATAAGGACAGGGAGAGATCACTCACCCCTTACCCTCAAAACAAGCTTGGCTTTGGGAAATTAATTGAATTTATTACCAACCAAATAAGAGCAGGGCAGTGATGCCCCACGAGGTCACGAGTTTTCTTTGACTTCGAAATGTTGAACTTTGAGGTGTTTTGTGGAAAACTTCCAGTGGAACTGATCCCTTTTTGTTTCCAGGATTCCTCTAAAATTCAGCATTCCAGTGAAATTCTGTTGAGTAATTTGCTTTCCAGCAAATTTCATGGCGACAGAAAGCATTTCTGATCTCAGCAAAGGAAGAGTCAGGCAGGAGTTTGGTTTGACTCTGGAAATAGTTGTGTTTAACACAGACTGTCCCAGTGCACAAGTCCAGCTTTTTCCATGGTTGAAATTGTGCCTTTGTTGCAGAAGTTGAGTTTTTAATTTTTTACCATTTCAGGCTGAATGGTAAAAAAAACAGGTATGGAAGTAGCTTCAGGAGTTTGAATGGAGATCTTCAAATCATCATGTTTTACTCTTTATTTGCATATACTGAAAAATTCTCTATTCCCATGCTTTCTTCCATAGTTATTCCCCATGGCTGGCTCATTTTAGTCAATATTTTCACTTTTCCTCTCATTTCCATCAAACTCTGCTGCACTTCTAACCTTATAGCCCATTTCCCCAGCTTCTGTCTCAGGGGCCAGCTCTCATTTGTCCTGAATACAGACCTCTAAGTGGAAAATTACAGAATGTACAGCAGGGCTGCCAGGAGGTTTGTCTAAGGAATCCATCTTCAGGAAGAAAGCTGAGAAATTCGCATTAGGATTCACGTTTCTTCAACTCCTTCCTGCATAAACTCCAGCGAAGTTAATTCATTTTGTGTGATAATACTGTAAGGTTTAGGCTGTGGTAGTAGCTCAGGATTGCTAAGGTGAGTTCAGTTTTTAGCTAAAAAGTCTTAAACAGTGATCAGAAATAAAATCCTGGTAGCCAGGGGAGTTTTTTTCCTGCCTTGTGAGGCTTTTTGAAGGGGTTTCCGTTGTGGGGATAGAGGTTTTTAGTTACTGTATGACTGCCAGATGCCATGGGGGTGTGGTTTTTGGAGCCCAGACCTGGAGATAGTTCAGGTCCCAGCCTGATTTACTCTGTGACCTTGTGCAGCTCCTGTCCTGCCACAAGCAGCGTTTCCACATCATTAAATAGGAGTTCATAAAAATAGTACCAGTATGCTCCTGTGGTTTTTTGCAAAGTTTTATTCAGCTCTTAATATTTTTGCTCTTTACAATCCTGATTGCTCAGGCTCCTGTCATTTTTTTTACTACATTTTGTCACTGTAGGAACAGACCTCTTTTTTTAACATGCACTGTAGAAGGGCATCAGGATTTAATACCTAAGAAATGAAGTCAGATACAGGCTACATCTTCTTATCTAACTGTCCAAAATTTTCTTCAGTGTCTGTATTGTTATAAGCTTTCCAAGATGATGGAGTGTCGTTTCAAAGCCTGGCAGAAGGATCTAAAGCAGATCTGTCCCAGAGCCACATGTCCTGTGCAGGGCCAGGAGTGGGACTCGCTGATCTTCGTGGGTCCCTTCCCCTTCAGCAGATCCTGTGATTCTGTATTAGGTTTAGAATTGATTTTGGAGAAGGTTTCTAATCTTATAACAATCACTCTATGCCTTTATTTCATCAGGCTGGTAGGAAGGAAGCTTTTAAAGAACATCAAGAAAATGAGTAGTGCTGGACATGAAAGATCAGATGGGTAAATTCTCATTGCTGCCGAGATTAAATCGCACTCCATAGTTTTAATGACTTATGTTTCATGGGTCAAATAGCTCCATAATTCATAACTGGATAATTCTCTGCCTGGTAAACTGATCATCTTTTAAATTACACTGCCTTTGTATCAGTGGAGAAAAATCAGTAAAACCTATTAGAGATAAGATTATCTGAGTGGCTTTTAAACTGGAAATATCTCCTCTTGTGAGGAATGATTGTGTTTTTCACTCTGGTTGTCTTGCAGTGGGTTATGAAAGCCAGGAAAAGTGCTGTAGTGAACTCAAAAGCAGGCAGCCAGAAAGGGATCTGATGCTCCAAGTCAAACTGCAGGCAGTAATGTCATTTATGAGACAGCAATCTCAGATATTTGGAGTCCATGTTACCTTGGTCTACCTGAAGTCTTTAATCCAGGTGATCACCTCATTATCATTTCACGATTGTCCCTTACTCCTTGTTAACTCTGAGACCCCTGTAGATGCTGTCTTGCTCCCTGTGATTTGTTCTGCTAAAAGTGTCCTTAATAATATATGGGAACATAAAAAAAAAAAAAAAGAAATCTACGACTCCTGCAAGGATTATTATTACATCAAGGGATTCCTTTAGGCACTTATCATTCTTTATGGGTTCATCCTCACCCTTGCATACAAATCAAACTCCTGCTTAGTATGCAGAGCAGGCAGGGAGCTCAAAGAAAATAGACAAAGGAGCACTTGGGTTGATAATATTGGCTATAACACTTGCTAAGCATGGGATAATGGCTGGGATGGGAACATCTCCATCAATCCAGCACAGGTGGAACGTGGCTGAAGCCTTCGAGGAGCAGAACAGTCTTGGGTTGACTCTGTGTTGTATGGGGATTATTCTGGCTGCTTGTTGGGATATAATGGGAAGGCAGACCCCAGGGGGATTTTTCATGTGGTGCAATGCAAGTGCTGCAGTGCTGGAAATTCTCTCTTGTATCAGCTGCAGTGAGCAAAAAATGACCTGAAAGGCTTCAGCAAATGCATTGTTCTCACGTGGACAGGGACAGAGAGGCTGGAAATGCAGCTGGAACTATGGAGGAGCAGGAATTTAGGGAGCACAACTTCAGGGGTTGCAATAGCAGCCTACAGCTCCTCTCTGATCTCTGCTGCCTGTGACAGGGACAGGACCCAGGGAACAGCGGGAGCTGTGCCAGGGAGGGTTAGGTTGGATATCAGGGAAAGGTTCTTCCCCCAGAGGCTGCTGGGCACTGCCCAGGCTCCCCAGGGAATGGGCACGGCCCCGAGGCTGCCAGAGCTCCAGGAGCATTTGGACAGTGTGCCCAGAAGAAAAAAATAAAATAAAATATGGGGCTTATTTGCCATGTGATCATTATTTTTGCCTGCTGGAGATGGGAAACACTGCAAGCCCTTCTTCCAGTGCCAGTCCCTCGCTCTTTGGTGGGTGAAGCTGTTGCTGAGCAAAAAGTTTCTGAAAAATTCACATTTACTTTTTAGTAAGTCTCCAAATCAATGGACTGCCACTGCTTTTTACAGGATTTTGAGTGAAATCTGTGTTCTCCTGCTCTCTGCCCAGACAGTGATGTGTCCCTTGATTTAGTTTAGGGAGTGGCTGTGTCCCACTCTCCTCATGGGATCAGGCTGTGGTTTGGGACATGCTGTGTTGGTTTATCTCTCTTGCAGGACCTAGGCCTTCAGTGAGAAATACAAGGTCAGTCTGGAGTCTAAAGCTAATTCTGAGTGTTTTTCTCATGACTCCTGAGCTCTGTTTGTGCCTGGACTGGAGCGGGGAAGCGGCGCTGGGGAAATCGAGTTACCCAGTGTGGGCAGAACTACTGACAGTGTCCACGTGGAGAAATGGGTTTCACAGAGGGAAAGTGGCCTTAGCTGTGCTCCAGCACAGCTGTCACACTCCAGGAGCCAGGTCCTCCCTACATGAGGGGTGCAGGCCCCTGTCAGGTCCAGCCCTGCTCTCACCCACTGCCATTATCCCCCACAGGAGCATCCCCCCAGCCAGGGGCCTGCCAGAAGTCATGGGGAAAGTCAGAGAATCATGGAGTGGTTTGGGTTGGAAAGCATCTTAAAGCCCAGCCAGTGCCACCCCTGCCATGGCAGGGACACCTCCCACTGTCCCAGGCTGCTCCCAGCCCCAATGTCCAGCCTGGCCTTGGGCACTGCCAGGGATCATGGGGCAGCCCCAGCTGCTCTGGGCACCCTGTGCCAGGGCCTGCCCACCCTCCCAGGGAACAATTCCTGCCCAATATCCCATCTAAATCTCCCCACTTTCAGCCTAAAGCCATTCCCTGTGTCCTGTCCCTCCAGGCCTTGTCCCCAGTCCCTCTCCAGCTCTCCTGGAGCCCCTTTAGGCCCTGAAAGGGGCTCTGAGCTCTCCCTGGAGCCTTCTCCTCTCCTGGCTGAACAATCTCAGCTCTCCCAGCCTGTCCCAGAGCAGAGGTGCCCCTTTGATCTGATCTGGGATACTGACCTGGAGCAATTCCATGTTGCCCATTTTGAGGCATTTCTCCCATTGCCCCAGGAGGGGCTGAGGGCTGGGAATACACCGTGTGCACCTCTGCAGAAGAACCCTTCAAATTCCTCTCCCTGATCCCAGTGCACTCCAGCAAGGGCAGGTAGTGGCTGTGCCACAGAGTCCAATGAGACTCTAATGGATGATGTATGAACCAGGGGCTGAACAGTCATTTTACATCAGGTACCTGCTGGATTTTCCACAGAACTTTGCTCCCTGGGTCAAACAGCCAATTAGCTTAAACTGTCTCTAATTTAGCTCACATTAGTGGAGTCGGGCTGTTCTCCCTGCACTGTTATTCTGCCAGAGCCTCACACTCGAATGCTACATTTCATTGCAGATATTAAATAAGCAAGTTGTTGTCAGGCATCTCAGCTCTATGCTGAAGGAACAACTCAGTGTCTGAAAGCATTTTCACAGTCCTGGGTAGCTGATGGTCTGTTTACATCCCATTTCTCCTGCTCCTGGCCTAATTAGATCCCTTAATCCTCCCAACCAAAGTGCTTCTCACTGGATCTCTAGAGCTCGTCCTATCGATGACCACTGAATTTCAAAGACAAAGAGTTCCTTGCACAGGAAGAAACCTCGTGCAGTGTCACAAGGACCATTTTGGTGAATCAAATTCTGTTTGATTTTTTGGTAGTTGTTTCTTTTAACAGTATTCTCTGAATGAAAAACAACTCATCTCTCATTTTGCTGCTTCGGAGTAGCACAAAAAAAAAAGCATTTTCTCATCTTCTGTAATTGATTTTTACTCCATCCTGAACACGCCTGGTGTAGTGCAGCTGATATCTCTCTGTAAAAGAACGCAGACAAATGTTTTTAAACTTGATTCTTTTCTGTATCAGGGAAAGAGAAAAAAAACAACCAGCAAACAAATGGGAGCAATTTCATGTCTGAAGCAGAAGGAACAGATTGTTTCTGTGTTGCAGATGTGCCTTTTACATAAGGTTTCTGCTTCCCCTGAGGTTCCCGTGAGTCAAGGATTCTGCCCAAAATAGGTTGGGATGTGAAGCAGCAGCCTCTGTCAGTTTGTCAGGAAGCAAAGGGAAGAGTCAGGTTCACGATTAACCACCGAGATACAAACATGAACTTGGCAAAGAGAGTCTTAATTAAATACAAAATCAAGGCAAACTCTATTTTTATTGCAAAGTTTCTAAGGGGAAGCGCAGCAAAAATGAACTTTATAAGCCTGACAGTGATTTTTGCTAGTGTGGTGTTAAAGGGAGGGAGGGAGGAAGTGTGCTGGAATTTCTTCTGTCCTGGGATAAAAGGAAGGACGGATCAGCCCTGGGAGCGATGGTTTGGAGTTGCAGCAGCTCCATAATGGAATGTTTTGTCTTGCTAAATTCCCAACAATGTCGCCCCGACCAGCATTACACATCCTACTTAATATATTCATTGGGAGCTTATTATATAAATGAACATGTGCTAAATTTATCCGACTTTCTAATGGAAATTGTAAATTCAATTATAATAATTATCTACCTATCTCTGCTATTTCTTTCTGCCTAATTTGCTTGCAGAATCTGAGCTCGGGTAGGTTTTGAGCTTGTTATTTATAGCATATATATTTAGCTTCTTCTCATTGTATTTGCATTGTCTCTGCTCTTCAGAACCAGGTTTTCAGGGCTGATTTGATTGTTCTCTGATCAATATGAAGGGGCTCATTTGGTTGAGAAATGCCTTTGATCTAATTGAATTGAGAATTATTGCCAATAGAGTGTTATTTAAATTCAAAATGGATTTGCACAAATGATGCTATCAGCAGAGTTGGTTTTTTTTTTTCCTGGTGATGAATATGAAGTTAAAGAGAGCAAAGCAGAGAGGAAAGTTTTGTATTTTGTGGTGTGTTTTTGAGGGGCACGTGGTTTATGGAGTTGGGAAGGGAATGTCAGCTCCATGAGGAGATGTTGGATGTTCTGCAGACCACCAGCATTTCCCAAAGCTTTCCCAGAGCCCCTGCCTGGATACAGGACTGGAATTAAACAGGTTCCACAAGATTTTGAAATCTTGACACTTATTTAGGTGCCCTAGCAGGGATTCAGGAGTTAACATGCCAAGTTAAGAAGGGGATTTGCTCAGGTAGAGGAAATATTTCATGGTTCTGGCTGTAACACTTCAGAGGCAGATCAGCAGTGGCATTTTAATTAAAAACCAAACAAAATTTTCAGTTTTGCATGTAGTAAAAAATTAAATTCTTATTTTATCTGCTTTCATATTAACCTTTTGGCTTTCCTGACTCAGAGATCATCATGTCCCACTGGAAGCCGGGAATTAGTGCCCGTTTGGAGCCTGCTGTGGGAAATCATGGAATCATTTAGGTTGGGAAGGGCCACTAAAGTCATTGAGTCCAACGTTCCCCCAGCACTGCCAGGGCCAGCCCTGCCCCCTGTCCCCAGTGCCAGCTGTGGATGCCTCTTTTCCAGGCAGGCAGGAAAATGCAGCATCCCAGACCTGGCACCCTGGCTCCGGTGCCTGGCTTTTGGTTCAGAGCTTCTCCTTCAGCAACAGATTAAACCCAACGGATTTCCATAGTGCCAGAGAACATTTAGCAGCCAAGGATGAAGGTGGAAGCAGGCAGAAAGAGCAGTGGTGCTGCTGGAGAGGCTGGGAAACGGAGAGTTGGGTGGAGCAGAATGCAGAAACGAGCTCAGGGCATGGCTCACCCGGTGGTAGTTTGGGATCCCTCTTCCTCTGCCACAGGACAGAGTCAGGAGGAATGAGGAGAGCTGTAAAACAAATTGGAAAGTGGTTGTCTCCAGGCAGGATACAGGAAAGAGATTCCAGCAAAAATCCAGCCTCCCTGGCTCAGACAGTTTGCATTCTTACCTTTCTCCTTAGTCTGTGATCAGTAAAAGTGTCTGGTGAAAGCTCTGGGTTTGTAAATCCATGCTGGCTTCAAACCTGTTTGGGAGAGGGTGTTTAGTTACCTTAAAGGTTGTTTTTCTTCTACTCTTACTCATCTCCAAAAACTCCCAGTCATGAGATTGCAGGAGCATCAGCAATTATGCTCTGAGCAGAGGAGAGACTGAGATGTCCTGGCATCACCCTGAACCGCTCTTCCTTTTGGGACAGAGTCCTTGGATAGCTTTTCAAAGGACCAGTTCTGTTTCTGTGCACTTCCATGGGGTTTCTCAGTTGTTTCGATACCAGGATCTTCCTGATCCTGACAAACCATCAGTAATTTTGTCCAGCACTGAGGCACTGCAGGTGCTTGGGCTGTTCTTGCCGAGGTGACCAAGGAATTTGGTGCTTGTCAGGCTGTGACTGTGTGGAGCCAGCAGCTGGTGCTGGGCTGGGTGAGGCAGCACGGGAACAAACAAACGGCTCTGGAAAAGCATCATCAGGCTTGGAGGAAAACAAAAGGCCCTGAGTGGAGAATGGGGGAGAAACTTAGAGAAAAACAAAGCCAAAGCAGCGCTGATGAGCTGTGACCCCGGAGCACAGCCGGGGAAACCTGTGCTGCCTGCACAGCCGGAGTGCTGGGAAACCTGCCTGCAAACTGCGGTGCTCTCCAGCTCTTCCTGCAACAGATTTTGTCATCTGCTGTTTGAATATTATGGAAAAAGGGTCTTAATTTCCATAATGGCTTTGTTAATTTGTCCAATTAGCTGGTGATTCTAACTGGGATGCTCTTCTGTTGCAAGATACGTAAAGTGATTTAAAATATGAATATTTGAACATTCTGCATTTCTGTTTGGAATATTTTAATTATAGCTGTGTGTGTAATAGTAAATTGCAAGTTACTTATCTCCCTAACTAGTTTTGAATTGTTTCTTTTTTGTTTTTTTGGGTTTTTTTATGTTTCTGTTCTAACTGTGCAAGATCCAAAACATAATGGAAAAGCAATGAAGCCATTGCCTCAGCTTGGTTTTTAAGCTCTGAGCGCCTAGAGGCTGAGGGCAATCGATACAGACCAAGAAATCAATATTCTATCATGATATAAAGTGGGGAATTATAAACTTCTCCAGTGCTTTCAAAAGATTTTTCCTGAAATATTGAGCTAATTAATCCTGAACCTTTGAGAGGTTTTTTTTTCATGATCAAAAGTAAAAGTTATGTTTAAAAGTAATGGCTGAGAGCCTGTGGTGTTCACAGCAAATTCTGCAGGGAGAGGTTTTTGTGAGCCAGAGGGCTCCAGACTTGCCTGCTGCCTCTTGCACTTATAGATGACCAGAAAATGTTCCAGAATTCCATTCATTCCTAACGTGATCAATCCAAATTGGTTTCTTCCAGCACCTGCCTCCTCCACTCCCCAGCAAGACTCCGCCGCCGCCGCCTCCCAAGACGACGCGGAAGCAAACGTCTGTTGACTCTGGGATTGTCCAGTGAAGAAGGGGTTTTGTTCCAAAGATAAAGCTGTAACAATTCATTTCCCTAAGTATTTTATGGTCTATAATGTTTACCTCATTCAGGCGTGCAGTATCTAACATTTAGTGCAATGACTCTAACTCCGTAAGAAATCCATCTCTAGCCACGTGTCGGACCCAACACTACATCCCCCTCGTTTTGGGGTTATTCCCTCCCATAACTTGAATCTGGATTTCTACTTGAGACTGGGAACTCCATCAACTGACAGAACCCTCTTCCTAAACCTTCTCCCTGCTTCAGGAGAACGCCAGGCACAGAGCTAAACGTGGAGATTAAAATGAGAGCTGGAAATTTTGTACCTAAAGATTTTGGGTACCTCTGGAGTTTCAAATGAGCAGAGTTTTTGTATCTAATCTCCGTGTATATAGGAATCAATGACAATATTCACATGGAATTCAGGGCCAGAGGAGGTTTCCCAGTGAGGTGAAGCTGCTGTAGGATTTCCCTGAATAACAGGGATTTTAGCCCAGGGTTAAAAATCAGACACCACTGATTTGTGAAATTGGTCAGTGTTACAAATAACCTGATTGCAATGAGCAAAGTGGGGATTTGGGGCTGTCTTGGCCACAGTGACCACAGAGCCATCGAGTTTGAAATCTCTGGTGAGAGGAGGGAAGGTGCCAGCAAAACCTCTGCTCTGACCATGACGCTGCTCAGGGAATTTGTAAGGTCCCCTGGGAAAATGTTTTTGCAGGTGCTGGGGTCCATCAGTGCTGGTCCCTTTTTAAACATCACCTCCTAAGGGCACTGGAGCAGCAATTCCCAAATGTTGGCAGTCAAGCAGGTGAGGCAGAGCTGGCTTGGCTGGACAAGGATCTCCTCTTGGATATCCAGTGGAAAAGGAAGGTGTGTGCCAGTGGAAGCAAGGTCAGGGGCCATGGGAACAACACAGACATGCTGCTCCCCACTGTAGGGAGAAAATTCATGTGGTCAGGGCTCGGCTGGGGTTGGAGCTGCCAGAACTGTGGGGGAGGGACAAAAAAAAAGAGTTTTTTCAAATATATAAATGGCAGAAGGCAGGGTAAAAATAACATCAGCCCATTCCAGGGTGGGATGGGCACCTCACAAACAGGGACAGGGACAAGGCAGAGGGGTTTGGCACATCCTTTGGCTCTGTCTTCAACATGGGTCACAGACCAAGAGGGTCCCAGTGCCCTGAGCTGCAGGACCATGACTGTGACAATGGTCAACTCCCAGTCAGCCTGAAACTGCAGGATCTGCAGCCCCAGCTGAATCCCTGCAAGTCTATGGGCCCTGGTGGGATTTATCCAAGAATCCTCAAAGAGCTGCTGATGTCATCACAAAACCCTTCATGATGATTTTTGAGCAGTCTTGGGAATCCAGAGAGGTCCCAGCTGACTGGAGGTGGAGAATGTCGTCCTGGTTTTCAAAAAGGTCAAGAAAGAGGACCCTGGAAGCTACAGGCCCAGTAAAATCATGGAAAAGATTATTCTGGGAGGTGCTGGAAAACACCTGGAGGACAACGCAGTCATTGGTCAGAGCCAGCACGGCTCCATGAGGGGAAGGTCCTGCTTGTGGAACCTGCTCTCCTTCTACAGCAGGGTGACCCAGCTGGCTGATCCAGGAAAGCCAGGAGATGGAATCTTTTGGGACTTCAGCAAAGCTTTTGATACTGCCTCCCACAGGATCCTTCTGGACAAAATGTCCATCCCACAGCTGGAGAAACACATCATGGGGTGGGTGAGCAACTGGCCCAGGGGTCAGGCACAAAGGGTGACAGTGACTGGGGTGACATCAGGCTGGCACTGGCCAAAATATAAGTAAGACATGAAACTATTAGAGGGTGTCCCAAGGAGGCCATGAGAATGGGGAAGGGCCTTGAGGAGAAGCCGTGTGAGGAGCACCTGAGGGCACTTGGAATGTTCAGCTGGAGAAGAGAGACTGAGGGGAGACCTCGTTGGGTCATCAGCATCCTCCTGAGAGGAGAGCAGGGGCAGGAGCCGAACTCTGCATTGTCATAATCAGGGACAGGAGCCAGGGAGTGGCTGGAGCTGGGCCAGGGAGGTTTAGGTTGGATATCAGGAAAGGTTCTTCCCCCCGAGGCTGCTGGGCACTGCCCAGGCTCCCCAGGGAATGGGCACGGCCCTGAGGCTGCCAGAGCTCCAGGAGCGTTGGGACAGCGCTGCCAGGGATGCCCAGGGTGGGAGTGTTGGGGTGTCTGTGCAGGGCCAGGGGCTGGACTGGATGATCCTGGTGGGTTGCTCCCAAATCAGGATAATCTGTGATTAATGGGCTTTGTAAAATCAGTCATTGGTGATCAGCCATCGCCATTTCCATTCAGTTGGATCTCCTGGGTGTCCACGAGGGGGAAAACAAGGAAGCCTTGGAGCTGCCAACGGCACAAGGGTATGGGAGAGGGAAGAGCAGGCAGGGAGGAGACTCGTGGTCACTCTGAACCTAAATGTTGAGTACAGAAATGGGAAGAGCTTTTTCCTTTCTTAATTGTGTAATATTTCATGTTGGATTAGGATGAACTGAATGGAATCACTTTGTCCTTGTGCCATCATTCTGTACAGTGTTTGTATATATGATGGTTTTTAGAATGTTTTAATTTTTATGGTGCCTGCTTTTCATGTAATAATGAATTAATGTGCCTGCAAAGAATGCTCTACGTATTCTTAATTTCCTAATTGCTGAAAGTGTAAAGAAAAAACAAAAAGCATTTTTTTTTCCAGATATTAAGCTCTGAGAAATATGAGACTGATGGGATGGGGTTTTGGGAGGGAGGAAGGAAACTAACTTTATACTCTTGTGGTTTTTTATTGTCATCACACTTTTGGTTTTTTTTATTATCTACAATCTTTTTACTCTTACAGTAGATTGTTTTTAAATATACCACTGACTCAAAAAAAAATAAACTGTTATTTTAAAACCTTGTCTAAGAAAATGGAATACATTCCCTGGGTATTTTTGAGCCTTACTGCAGAATTTTGGGAACTACTGCATTCTGCAGAGGGCTGCGTATACACTTCCATTTTGCAGGACAGTTTGGTGGAAAACTCATGGGAAAACTGAAATCTTTCATTGTGCTGTTGTGGTTGTCCCTGCAGGTTGGAGCTAAAGCACACATCAGCACTAAGAACACCCATCCCTGTGTGCTGTCCATGCCCATGATGATGGCTTGGCTATCTCTAAGTGAAAGCTTCAGAAAACAGATGAGTTTTATGTCGTATTTTCCACCTCAGGTACTGCTACACGATGCAAGTTCCAAGCAGAAGTGACTTTACACAGCAGTAAAGCAACACTGCTGTTACAAAGGCAGAAAAATTGCCCTTCTCATAAAAAGTGGCTCTGGTGGTCAATTATATATTCTCATATTTCTGCCTTAAACTATGGTGCCACTTTGGATCAAACAAACACACTTTTCCTTGCCATAAAATCAGCTCCAGGAGTGCCTTAGAATGTACTGTTGGGTCTCATCCTGCAAGTCTCTCTTTGTTTTGTTAATATAATCTCTGCTCAGGAGGAGCAGGCAGGGAAGGCTTCTTGGCTGCAGTCAATCAGATATCCGTAGTCAATTAATAATATATTACAACTTTAATTCCGTAAGTCTTTTATTTAATTGAGAATTGCTTTAGAGGCTGCTCTTGCTGCTGCCAGGGAGCTCGTGCTGGGATGCTGGTGAGTTTTCCTCTTTTCTGTTCCATTTGCTTCCTAAAGGATGGGAAGAGCTTTCCCATCGACCTTTCAGTGGATGCCTGTAAATTGTATTTCTGATAATGTGTTTGTTTTCACACGTCCTTAGCAAATTCCTGTGCTCATGCAAGTGTTATAACTCGGCCCTGCGAGACTCCTCAAACAAGAGCTGCACTTCCACATTGCTCTCACAGTACAAACTCCAAATCCCGTCTGTGTGTGTGTTTTACAAATACACAAGCTGAGCCTGGGAATTGAAATTCAGGCTCTCAGACCTGAATTGTCACCGCTTTTACAGTCTAACAGCTCCTGGGCTGTGGCTTGAATAGAACCCAGGCAGAATGAATCGGTGCCCTCCTCCAAGTGTGCTAAAAACACACTTCAGCAAAGCCAGCAGCTGATTCCTTACAGGCAGTGAACAATCCCGGGAAAGCTGGTTTTTCCCGTGGTTTGCCCTCTTCCTTTGCACTCCAGTTGGGAGTCAGAGCATCCCAGTGCCATGGGAATTCCTTGTCACGTTGTTGGTGACACAGCTGAGCTCATGCAGAAGAGCTCGTTAAGCAGCAATACAGAACAAGGAGCTGATTTGGGTTTAACCAGCAGTGGGACCTCCTGGCTCTTCGTCTGCCCCATTTCTGTGGGAATTCATCCCTAAATGGCTCCAAGGAGTCTTTTGCTTTCCCCACCCCATGGCCTGAGCTGCGTGTGGAGAAGGCGAGATTGGGATCACCTGGTGTATTTATCCTCCTGGTGCCTCCATGCCCGAAGGCCCCACTCAGACTTCATTCAAATCAATATTTCTGCTTGCACAGGTGACCCAGCTGTCTCTTCCATAGCAGACCTTGGCCAGGGAATGGGCCAAGGATCCAGAGGGGCCAGGTTTTCACCATTTGGGACAAGTCAGGGATTAACCTCCCCCAGGTGCTGTCCCTCTGCTCAGACTTGAGAGCAGCTCCACAGGGCTTTGTGACACAAAGTTCCCTGAAAGAAGCGATTCGGAGGTGTCAAGTTACTGGACAGTGGGAAATTTTAATTGTCACTTCTTGAAGAATAGCTTGAATTCACTCAGTGAAAGTTGCCTCACAGTGCCAGGATAAAAAGGAGAAGCCCTTGATTCCATTTCCCTGAGTCTCAGCGTGGGAGTGAGGGGGGATTTTACAGGTGCACAGATGAGTCCCACACAAAACCACCCAAGATTTGTTGCTCAGGGTTTGTTTGCTTTTTAATCCCATTTATTTTCACTGGGAAGCTCAACAGAAAGGTCACTCCTTAAGCTGGTTCCTGTAATTGACATTTATGGTTACTGAGATGTCTCCCATGGTACCACAAATTCTGAGGGTAAAAATGTTTTTAAATTCAGTTTTGTGTTAACATAGGCATTTTTCTTTACCTTGGCTGTAGTTCTGTGTGACTTTACAGAGGAAAAGGGTGAAAAGTTTGCAGTGGAAATGTATTTATTTATGATACATGAACAGAGGTTCATGCGAGTGCAGGTACAGCTGTGTATTCATGCACACACATCAAACACACATTTTTAATGTGGTCTCTCTCTCACTGGTTGAGGTCTCCACCTTCTTGCTTCCTGTTAAACATCTTCCCTGTCAGTCCTTGTGGCTGTTTTGGGGACCATCCCATGCCAGAAGTTTGATGTGATATGAGGCCAGGCTGTGGCTGCATCCCCTGCACAAACCGGGGAAGGCTTTTCCACTTTGCATCCACACCTTGCCCTGGGATAAATCAATAAATTGGAGCATGTCTAGAGATTCCCCCATGGAAAACAGACCGAGCACTCGAGTGATGATGAGCCCTGGAATTCAGGCTTTTCCCCTGTCCTCAGTTTTTAGCAGTAATGGGAAGCGTGAGGTCCAGCTGTGCTGACATTTCAATTTCCTCTCGTTCTCCTTTTGTACTTTCCATGCCTCTAAACTGAATTTCAGGCTTGCCATTGCCCTCTTCTTGGGGCTGCAGAAACGTGGGGATCAGTACAAACACTTGGTTAGTCTATGGGGTCTCTCCAGCTGTTCTCCAGTGAGGCTATTTATAGGATTTTTAATTTCCCTTGGGTTTTTTTATATGTATTCTGCAGACATGAATAATTACTGTAAATTGTGTTTCTCTATTGAATGATGCTCCTATTTTTCATTTCCAGCGTGTGTGGCATTGTATTCCAGCACTTCAGTGGGAAGTGGCTGAATTAAATAACTCATTTCCCAGCTAAGGAAAGGTGGCTGTGGGCTGCAGTGCTGGGGACATGTCCTGACCCCTTGGGATGGTGTTAAGATGCCAATATTGAGAGATTCCTCTTCCCAAATTAAGGTGCACGGGATACCATGTGCTGGAGTCAATTGTTCTGGTTTTATTTAACAATAAATGTGAGGTAGAGAGAAGAAAGAAACAGAAAAGAGAGGAGAGAGATTAAGCAGAAGATATTTGTCATCAACATTTGAGAGAGTCCTTACAAGGAGAAAGCAAAACCAAACCCAAATGTGACTCTGGTTCCCATCAAGGCATTTTTGGTGTGTTCTCCAGTTGCTGGCTGCTCTTCCCAATTTTATTTCATTCTCCTGTGGCTGTGCTTGCATTTCCTCAGTGCTGCAATCCCAATTTAAAACGAGTTTTCTTTCTCCGTAATGCCTACGAGCGATGCCGGATCACTGCACTGCCAGTGGAAAACCCAGGAAGCCAACTACAGAACCTTCCTGGAGTGCAAAAAGAATTCCTTAGCAGGATATGAAGTGAGCAGTGGGAATGAAGAGGGACCCAGGCACCGTTCCAGAGCAGCGTGACACATTCCGTGTGGGATCACAGCGACTCACCAGACACGGAATGGTCAGAGAGGTAAAACAATCCCAGCAGCTCCAGGCTGGGCAAAACATTTCTGAGCTCAGCATGAATTATGCAGCTTAAACCACTTATTAACCTGCCATTTAACAGGATGAACACCGGTTTGGGGAGCGTGTTCTTGCAGCAAGAGGAGAAGGCATTGCAGAGAGCAGGAAGTTTGGTTAAGCTGTAATTACTGTTTCTCTGGAAATGAGATGTGTTTGCCTGCGTTTAGTTGCATGAGCTCAACAGGTCACCAAGAAAAAAATCCAAAGAAATCAACCATAAATTAAACAATTTTAAAAGTATAATGCCTTCTTGCAAAAGATGAGGCACTTATTACCTACTGGTGTTATAGGAGGGCTGTCCTGAGATATTTTTTATATTTTACTGAGATCTGGTTGTCAATAATATTCCATTTACTGGCTATAAACTTCCTTCCATGAGTTTATTACTGTGTACAGTTGGTAAATAGGTTTGTTGTTGCTTTTTCCAAGCAGCCCATTATTGTTGAGTTGCTCCTCAGAGGGAAAGAATAGAAGAAAAAAAATGGAAATAATGGGATTTTTAAAGAAGTTTGTGTCTTTCCTGACTTTGTAGTCCCTGTGGAGCTGGGCAGAGATCTGTGGGAGGTTACATCTTGCTTTTGTGTTGGATTATCCTTCCACGTGGAGAGTTGGGAATATAAGTACATGTCCAAACACAAAAAACCTTGGGAAGAGACAGAGCTCCTCTGAACCTCCCATCAGAAGGACCTGGAGAGAAATCAGTGTTTGGTCTGGTCTCGGCTGTTCTGTGGGCTCTGGACTTGGTGGCAGGGAAGTGACTTTGGAAAAGGAAATTCCTTCTCTCTGGTGTGAGGTTTTCTGGGACGTGGTGTTTGTGTAAGGTCAGGAGCAGAAATCGTGTCTTAGGTTAGGCCTGGTCTCTTTCAGACCTGGAAAATGGGAAGTTGTGCTTGGATTGATGGCAAGAACAGGGCTGGAGCTGTTGTTCAGTGGGAGAGCTGGGGGTGTTCACCTGGAGAGGAGAAGGCTCCTGGGAGAGCTCAGAGCCCCTGGCAGGACCTAAAGGGACTCCAGGAGAGCTGGAGAGGGACTGGGGACAAGGCATGGAGAGACAGGACACAGGGAATGGCTTTAAGCTGAAAGTGGGGAGATTTAGATGGGATATTGGGAAGGAATTGTTCCCTGGGAGGGTGGGCAGGCCCTGGCACAGGGTGCCCAGAGCAGCTGGGGCTGCCCCTGGATCCCTGGCAGTGCCCAAGGCCAGGCTGGACATTGGGGCTGGGAGCAGCCTGGGACAGTGGGAGGTGTCCCTGCCCATGGCAGGGCTGGCACTGGGTGGGCTTTGAGGTCCCTTCTCATCCAAACCATTCATGTGATTCCATGGTTTTCTCTCCCATGCACTTGGTGCCTCCGAGGCTGTCCCAGAGCAGCTGCAGGACAAGTGTCAGCTCCGTGTCCATGGGCACAGGCTGATCCCGGGGTAGGCACCTGTCCCTGGCACATCCCCGGTGGGAGGGGGCTGCTCTGTGCCAGGCTCTGTGCCAGGATTGCCTAACATGGAGTTACCAGAGTTCAGCAGAGACACTTTCCTTTCCTGCAGGCCATCGTAGAACCACTAAAAAACACCCCAAAGCCTCAGCAAGGGACTCCTCTCTCTCCAGAACTCCTTGTTCCTGCTGCCAGGGAGCATTAACTGGTGGCATGAGCTAATTGGAAGTGACCAGTGACCACAAAGGCCAGCTGGGAGCGAGAGCCCGGCTCCCTCTGCTCTGCACACACCGACAGCTGCATTTAGGATGTGCTTTTTGTTCCCTCCTCTTTCTCCTGCCTTTCCCTCCATGGTTTCTGTTATTTAATAAGGGAAAAATTCTTAAAGGGGACAGCAGGAACGTGTGGTTCATGAAAATGAGGGTGAACAGCTTTCACCCACCCCTGGTGTCCTATGGGCCAGAGCATGGGGATGGTTTTCAACAGGAAAAGGGGGAATGGCTTTAAGCTGAAAGTGGGGAGATCTGGGTGGGATATTGGGAAGGAATTGTTCCCTGGGCGGGTGGGCAGGCCCTGGCACAGGGTGCCCAGAGCAGCTGGGGCTGCCCCTGGATCCCTGGCAGTGCCCAAGGCCAGGCTGGACATTGGGGCTGGGAGCAGCCTGGGACAGTGGGAGGTGTCCCTGCCCATGGCAGGGGTGGCACTGGGTGGGCTTTAAGGTCCCTTCCCATCCAAACCATTCTGTGATTCTCTGTTTGGAATTCCAAGGCATGAGCTGCCTGTGCCTGGCACTGCCCTGGCAGATGTGCTGTGCCACCCTTCATCCCCATGGGCGCCTGAACTCACAGCCTGGACCCTTCATCCAGTTTGGGAATGGCACCTCCCGTCTTGGACACACCCCAGAAGCCAGGGGGACTCTCCCGATGGAGATGTGGGGCTGGAGACAAATTTTTTCCTGTCAGAAGTTGGTGCAGTGGGAGAGCAGAGGCTCAGGGGGAACCTCAGACCTCATGGAAGGGGTTTTGTGATCCAGCCAGGAATTTGTGCAGGTATCAAATGATCCCTGTGCTCCATCCTGCTGGCAATCATAAATCAGTGAGCCCATTACATTTGATTTTCACTCCAAGAAAAATGAAAAGGAGGGAAGCCAAATGCTCCCCTATTTTCGCAGATAATTTACCTGTAGCCGAGCTGTGAAATGAGTGGTGCTTGCATTTCTCTTCTCCCTTAAAACAAAATGATGGAGCAGGGAAGGTACCTTCAGGCAAGAGCAGAGCTGGTGGGGAAACAAAGTGGAGCACCTGCTCCTGTTGTGTTTGCTGAGGGATCACGTTTGTGTCTGGCAGCTCCCTGAGTCCTGGAGCTGGGAACGGTGGACAAAGGGGGAATTGGGAGGGAAAGGCTGGAAATAAGGGTAGCAGAAAAAGCTGGAAAATGCATCCCTATTTCCTAACCTCTGGACACCTCAGAGCCTCTTGCAGGGCCTAAAGGGGCTCCAGGAGAGCTGGAGAGGGACTGGGGATGGAGGGACAGGACACAGGGAATGGCTTCCCACTGCCAGAGGGCAGGGCTGGATGGGATATTGGGGTATTCTGGATGGGGAAGCGAAATGTGAATGTGTTTGAGGTCAACATTTTCTACATAATACTCCCCTAAAAACCAGCGGTTTGATTTCTTCTTTCTGCTCAGTCTCACATCTAAAAGGGAAATGGGAGCTGAACTTTTAAAGGTGCCCTGAAGTTGGTCTTGGCAGCTGAGCCTTGTGTTATATACCCAAGGTTCCATGGAACTTGCTGGCTTTGGTGGGTTTTGCTTTATCTAAACCGGCCCAAAAAAGAAACAAACAGAGGTGTTTGGATTTTGATCATGGCAGAGCTGTGCATGTCTTCTATATTGCCAAAAAAATCTAACCGTGTATAAATAGTGCCATCTCAGTCCTCTGGGAAACACCTCAGTGATCTTCCAGCTTCATCCTGCTGCCTTTTACATCGCCCTGTTCTGTGCCTTACATAACCCTGCTCCTCAAACCTCCCTGAAACGAGCTGGATGCAGCAAAATCCCCCTGGATGTGCAAGAGAAGAGCTTGGCCTCCTGAATTGAGTATTTTATAATTCCTGCAGCTGTGTTTTAATGCAGGTTTGGGTTGGGTTTGTTTAAAAACCCTACAAGAGGGTTTTAAATCTTTGTTGTCTCGTTCCCAAGTGGGAAGGATTTAGAGAAAGGGCCACACGTAAAGCTGTGGGATATTCAGCCCTTTGAAAAGCATGTGCTCTCCCTAATTTATCCCATGCTCCCCCAAAATCCCTGGATTTGGGCAGGAGCACCCAGGGAAGGAGAACATCCCACCCCTGACCTGAGGACTGAGTTTATCTGGGTGCATAATTAAAGATGACACCTCCATTCTCTACAGCCTCACATCCTGCTCCTTGCCCTCCATGGATCTCTTGTTCCTGTGGCTTTGCAGGACTTTTCCTGTCTCTCTCCAGCTGAATCAAGGCTTGGAGTCCCATCAGCCCTTGAATCTCCCTGCAGAGCTCTCCACCTGCCCCTCTGCAGCACAGAGGGGTTGGCAGTGCAGGAGCACCCAGGGAAGGCAGATTTCAATGCTTTCTCACCTAAAAGGGTTGGATTTTATCATCCTCGGTGACCTCACTTCCCAACAGATCCCTCTTACCAGGCACTGGTGAGAGAAATGGGATTCAACCATTCAGGGGAAAACTTTGGGGTGGGAATATTTTGGGGCTCGTTCTAAGCATTCAGCCATTTTCCTTCATTTAGGGAAACATTTGTTTGCTACAGCACTGCCAAAAGTGCAACGCCAACACAGCTCCAGACTCAGCAGCTCAATCTGCCCATTCCTCCTTCAGCCTCAGCCTTGTCAGGCTCCATTATTCTCAATACACTTTGACAGTTCTGGGTTAAAAAGGCATCAATTACCTTTGGAAATGACCCTCTCCCATAGGCTCAGCTCCATTCCTGCTGACTTTGGACATTCCCTGTGCACAGGAGAGGTTTGGGAGGGGGAGGCTGCCTCCAAATGTTGCATAAACCCATTTTATTGCACTTGGCGGTGGCTGTGGCACTTGGTGCCAACCATCCTTCTTGGGCACATCAGGGAGACAATTTAATTATTGATAGGGCTGGTTTCTGTGGGTTTACTGCCATTTCACTCCTCTTGGAACCTGTAAAGCCTGGAAATACGGAATTCTGTCCCCGCTGGAGAACTACAGGCAGCTCTGCTCTGTGCTGGGCAGAAAAACAAGTCCCAGTTACAGAGGTGACCTCAGAATTTTGTCTTCGCCAGTAAAATCTGATCAACACCTTTGCAAGTATTTTTATTTTCTTTGTTGTTCCTTTGTTGTTTGGCTTTTTAAAACATTTATTTATTTATTTTGAAAAAAATATATATAAATTAAAAATAGGGAAGAGCAGGAATGGAGCAGGAAAGGAGCAGAATGGGCTTCTCCAGGGGGTGGTTCATCAACAGGTGCTTAAAATTTCCTTCTGGAGGAACCTCCCTGTGCATCCAAAATGCACTTCATGGATCAGTACCTGGATCCATGGGGTCTGGGTAGGCAGCCAAGCCAAAACTTCTGATGTTTTATAGCAAGAAATAATTTCAGCTGTTTATAACAAGTAATAACTGCAGCTGGTGTAGGACAAGTCATCAGCTGAGGTCTGGGTTGCAGCAAAAGCCACAATTTCTTATTTTCCCCCATTTCATTGATTCATTTCTGGCTGGGTTTGCCCTGTGCCTGACCCATTCTGCTGTCACAGCCTCCCCTCCCCAAATCAGCCTTTTGTGCCTCTTTTCCCTGCCAGGGGAGGATTTGATCCTGGAAATGTTGGGATTTCGTTCCTAACCGGAAAATAAGGAGAGGAACTGCCAAGCAACCGCTGTGACCCAACCACAGAACTGCCCTGGATTCTCACATCTTGTTTGGAAATTTGATGACAGCCTCATTGCCCAGGGGTACAACATAATCACTTCTCAGTTCACTGATATGCTGCCTTTCAGCATCTGCACTAGATGTGTTTTTATCCCCACTGCTTGTAAGAACACTTCTTAATTCTTCAGATGCACAGGGAGGGAAAAGAAAAACCCAGCTCAAGCATAGAATGGCTGGAATTTTTAATTCTGAATGTACATACACTTTGAAAATGATTCTTTCCACCCCCTCACCACCCAAATTCTTCATTGGTGATGCTGGGTTTTGTCTTTATAAACATTAGCCCTGGATAACACCAGCAGAGCTGCTTCTGGTGTTGTATCTGCCAAGAAAGCTTGGGAATATCTGAAGCACCATTTGCAAAAGTTACTGGAATTTCCTGGAGTGAGATCAGGTGCTGGATGGAGCATTTTGGGTGCTGCAGTATCAGGCTGATGGGGTTGAGATAGTGGATGTAGTAGATTATATCTGTATATTCTACTGTGTCTATATATTCTTCTTTACATGAGTGTGAAACCCACCTGAAGGGAAGGGCTGCAACAGAGTTTCCATCAGTGGTTACTGAAGGACAAAGAAAGAAAATTTTTCCTTTAAAAAATTTTAGGTTTTATCCTGAAAGGTCCTTCCAATAACACATTTTTGGATTGTATCATCTGAATCCAGTGTTTCCATCAGTGGTTACTGAAGGGCTGATGAGACAAACTTTTATTTTAAAAAAAAGTCATTTAAAACAATTTGGTCTTTATCCTAAAAGGTACTTTCAGCAGCATATTTTTAGCTCATATAATCTGAAATCAGTGTTTCCATCAGTCTTTACTGAAGGGCAGACAGATAAAATTTCAATTTAAAGAATTTTAGGTTTTCTCCTAAAAGGTCCTTGCAGTGGCAATGGAAAAGTAATTTCAAGGCTTGTGTTTGGGTCGTATCAAAGAGCTCAGTAAAACAACTCCATAACTGAGTATAGAGGAGATGTTCTCACTTTGACTCTTCTCCCCAGAGAGCTGCACTTGGATCTCCCAGGGACACTTTTTGTGCTCAGTTCCTTGAACCCAAAGTGCTTTCACCTCAGTTTTGGTGGGATTTTGGCCTCAGTTGAGTTCTCCTGACCTTCCGCAGCCGCGCGGAGCTGCTGGAGCGTGGGACGGACTCTGCTGACCACGGGGAGCCCCGTTGTGGAGGAAACAAAACCTCCCCGTGCCTTGCTGCTGAGATCTCTTCAGACATCCCTGCAGTGAAGTGACACAATGGGATAATGTCCCAGGAAAACCCTCCCTGCTTGTCCCAGACCTCCCAGAACCACCCTGGCTCCTCCTGCTGCCTCTCCTGGATGATCAATCCCAATTTCCCAACCCTCCCTCCATGGACAGGGATATAAACGAGCTCTGGGATTCTCTCTCCTGCTTATCCCCACGTGTTTCCCAAGGCATTTAGAAGATCTTTAGTCCCTACATTTCTGTTTCTCATGGATAGAACAGGACCTTCACTCACCCATGGCCAGCATGGATTTCCTCAGCCAGCAGCGATTTGCAGGGAGTTAAACAAGGGAACAAGAGGAGGGAAATGTTGTATTTGCACCAATAAGTTTGGGGGTTTTTAGTTTTTCTTACAAAAATCACATTGTGGCTTTCATTTATTCCAGCTGTCATTTGGGGAGCATCAAACAGAAGATGGGTGAAGTGTTTTATTTGCATTAATCGATTTTGGGGTTTTTTTTACAAAAATCATAGTTTTGCTTTCATTAATACAGCTTTCATTTATTCCAGCTGCAGTTTGGGGAGCATCAAACACAAGATGAGTGAAGTGTTTTATTTCCATCAATGGGGTTTTGGGGATTCTTTTTTTTACCAAAATCACATCGTTGCTTTCATTTCCTGCAGCTGCAGTTTGGGGAGCATCCCCAGTGTGGCTGGAGCTGCTGCAGCCCCGTTGTTGCAGGTGGGTGTTGCTGATCCTCAGCTCATTTTAAAAACGTAGAACTCTTGTTGTACCACCAGAAAAACAACCAATATAAAGGAATGGGAGAGGAGGCTGTTGGTAATCCCAACCTTTTTTATTTCCCTACGATCCATTGTTCCCTCTCCGTGGTTTTAATGGATGGGCTCATCCTACAGCTATCAGATTCCTCATAATTTATCTGAATTTACAATTTCCCAGCTCTGAGAGAGCTGCTACTTTTCATATTTTTGCCTTTGTGCTTTTTCTTTTCAGCATCTTCTTCTTTTTAGAGTGTGCAATGCTCTGTGCTTTCCAGGAACTGCAGCTCTATTTCAATTTTGCCCTAAATATCCTGTGCCTTGGTTGGTTAAAAGTGCCAGAGCACTTTGGAATCTTCAAACTGGCTCTTAAATTGCACAGAAAAAATGGGAAAATCTCTCTCTGTGGCCTTCTCCTACAGGGCAGCATCAAACCTGACAGGGCTCTTTGCTCCTGGAACACAGGGAGCAAATTTAAAGGAAGAGCTAAAGCACTTTAAAAAGCCATAAGCAATAAAAATGCCTTTCTCAAGCTGCATGGAGACAATCCTTTTTTTTTTTTCCCAAGGGTAGTTATTTATTTATTAGGAAGGGTTCAGAGAAGAGTTGTTTATCACATGTAATAATTAGTCGTGAAAACAAGACCACACTGGTTTAGCTCAATTAGAAAAAATCATTATTTAGGCCAAAATTTTAATTATTTCCTCAGAAAAATACTTATACCTGGCAACATCCTGCAGTCCTCCCATCCTAAATGTCCCATCCTGAGGGATGAGCTGCAGCCCAGCAGTTTGGAATCACCCAGAGGGTGGCTTTGAGGTTTATTTTAGTTCTGTTTGCTTCATTTTGCTTCCATTTCATCAGTTTGATGTTGTTCCTGTGCTGAGCTTCACATTTGTCTGTGTTTCATGGGCTCCTTAGCCCACTTGCTCCAGGAATCAGGGACCTGCTGGGCAGCACCTGATGCCTTAGGTTTTAGCTTTTATATTTTTCAAATCCTGCACTGCCTGGTGTGTAACTCTGGAGTTTCCTGTGCTGTTCTCTCACGCTGGTCAGACATAACAAACCTCTCCAGGTTTGCTCTCCAAGGACACCTCAGTGCTCCCAGGCCCCAAAATGTGTAAACTAAAGCCTTTGAGAGGAGGGGCAAACTGGGGGTGATTACATCATTAACTGAAGCTTTAATTGGAGAATTAACCCTGATATGCAAATGAACCAAACTGATAAAGGTGTGAAGAACCTGTGACCCAGGGTCCATCTTGGGTGAAGCCTTTTGGACTGCCCAGGGTGTGCCTTTGAAGGCCCTTCAAATAAATACTTCCTTTTATTCTCTTATTCTTGTCTCGTCTCTGTTGTTAGGTGGCCACCTCGGGCATCATACCTGCCTCAGCTCAGAGACAACATTACCCTCAGAACTTCAAATCTTCTTTCCTGGCAGCTCTGCCCTGGTCCCATTTGAAGCTGCACCCCCAAAGGGAGATTCTTACTCAACCCCCAGCCAGGAGGGACAAGATTTCTCTCTGTAAATCAAATTAAACAGTTGGATACACAATGTTGGTGCCAGTGTTTTAAACCCTTGGAAATCCAAGTTTTTCTTACCAGTTTTGTTCTCCCAGGCAGAATCTTAGACTCTTTAAGGCTGGAAAAGCCCTCAAAGATTGAGTCCAACCCTTAACACCCTAAACCAAATCCTGAAGTACTTAGGAGCTATTTTCATTTTACTTTTGCTGTTGTTCTCACTGTTTTCACTGTCACAGCCCTGGGAGATGCTGCTCCTGACAGGACCTGCTCTGGTGCTGCAAAAAACCCAATTTTATCAGTTTTCTTCTGTAAAGCACTGGCTGGAAGAGCTCTGGCAGAGGCAGGCAAAGGGCATTTTAATGATTACATTTCATTACCTCGCTGGTGTCACCTCAAATCCTCACTCTTCACCACCCTGAAACTAATGGAAGGCATTAAAGGAGCTTCAGTGGGCCCGGAGTGGCCCAGGGTTGTACCAAATGCATCAAAAAAATCACAGAATAGTTAAGGCTGGAAAAGTTTCTAAAATTATTGAGCCCAACCATTCCCCAGCACTGCCAAGGCCACCACTGACCCATGTCCCCAGGTGCCACCTCCACAGGGCTTTTGAACAGAGCTGGTCCAAAGGCCTGCCGCTCATTGCAGAGGGAAAGCAGAATGAAAAGGAGACAAAATTCGAATTTTAAGTATCCAAGGCCAGGTTGGATGGGGCTTGGAGCAATCTGGGATAGTGGAAGGTGTCCCTGCCCATAGCAGGGGGTGGAATGAGATGAGCTTTAGGGTCCCTTCAAACCCAAGCCATTCTGTGAGTCTGTGATTCTATGATTTTCCATCCCAGACCTGTTCCTAGTGGTTTTCTACTTTAGAAAAAAATAGGGAGCCTTGGGAAAGCATTTTCCAGTTGGGAAAAATATCAGTGGAGAGTTGTAAAGCTTCAGCAGCAGAAGGTGAGCTGTCCTGGAGGGGCTGCCATCGTTCCAGGCAGGGCAGGAGAGGTGGGGGGCCCATCCCAGGAATGTCAGGAGAGGAAGCCAAAGCAGAAATCCATTTATAAAAACAACCCACGGTGCAGTTTTGACTGACTGGGCTTTTTTCTTGTTCTCTGGACGAAGAAGATTTATGTCTTCAGCGAGATTTAGTTCCTGTCCTGCCTTCCCTGACAGCATCCCCTGGCATTTCCCTCACTGCTGGTGAGAAATGTCCCTCAGGAAGGGGATCCTGTCACACAGACTCGAGCTACACCGGGTTTGTGGTGACCCCTGGTGAAATCTGTCAGCAAAAGGAGCATTATCTGCACTTGTCTGGCGTGAAACGCATCCCAGCTGCACAATAACCATCATCATGATCCATGTCCGTGCAGGGCCTCGTGCTGCCTGGCTCCTGACAGGCTTCCTCGGGGCCCCGTGCTGCCAGGGATGGCCTGGGATCTCCTCCAAAAACCTGGATCCAGCCAGGGACACCATTCCTTGTTGATGCTGATTGGGATTAGCTGCAGCACAAACCAGGCTTTGGCTTTGCCTCAGTCAATTATTTCATCCGTCGTTTCTGCCCTCCCTGCTCTCCTCACCTCCAAATGCAGCTCTGGGAAGGTGGGAATGCTGCCCTGCAGCCTCTGCCTGCTTGTTCCCTCTCTCCTCCCCTGTTTTTTGTGTGCAATAAAGACCCTTCAGCACTTCCAGACAAATCCATGTTCCTACAGCAAGGAGCTGGCAGTAGATCCCAGCTCATGGAAGCTTTCTGGAAGGGTCATTTCGGTGTCTGTGAGCAGCCACAGACTTTTTACATCCACAGGTTTTTGGAGAGCTGACTCCTTGCAAATATTTTGGAAGCAGATATTTGGCAAAGCAATTAAAATTTGTGAGGACTTTATTGCTGTCAGTCAGGTCATACACTGGGGTATTTATTTCATCCAGTCCCTGTGTGAAATGCCTTCATTTTCCAGCGCTTCCTGGAATAATTAATAATTCCTGGAATAATATTACTTTAATTCTGAAATGTACCTTTATGGACAGCGTTCTGCACCATTTTTTGCATTCTTGCTTGTTGGAATTAGTGCATTTAGTCTCTTGCTTGGGCTGCTGATAATGATAAACTGCCTGAAGAAATGGAAACCCAGTTGCTGCAAATCCCAGAACCATATTTTAAAGGATGTCACTGCCACATGCTTTACCCATGCTGGGGGCAAAGGTCTCATCTGGGGACGTTTTTCTGTGTCAGTGCTTTTTCTAACTGACTTTGCCCTTGTAATGATTTCTCTTAAATTATTTGACAGACAGTGAAAATCCAGCTGCTGAAATCCTGGAATTTTCCATCATCATTGAACCTGCATCCAACTAAACATCACCTTGAGAGTCCTGAGCTCCCAGCCTGTCACAGCTCCTGTCACAGCAGCTGCCTGCTCTCTGTTCCACGAGAGAAGAAGACTGAAAACCTCTTCTTTCCAAGGTAATTCCTTTAATTCACGCTTCTCTAGCTGCAGCCTCAGACTCAAAACAAGTCCATCCCCATTTCTGTGGGCAGGGGAATCCATCCATATAGGGATGGAAAGGGATGGATGGGAACGTTCAGGACCTGCTTGCTGCAGACAAATTGAGCCCTTTGTGGGGCCTGTTGTAGGAATTAGTTGGAATTGCTTGTCTGAGGACATCTGATTATAAAAACTGAGGAGCTGAAGCCTTTGTGGGAGTGTTTTTCCAGTTCTCTGCTCCCCCAGGACAGGGCTGGATGAAACACACTTGTACTGGCACGGAGAAGTTCCGTGTAATGAGATGCAAATGTCACCAACCAAATCAAAACATTGCAACGATCCTAATTATGAAAATAAATGTGGGCCCTGCTAAGAGATGTGAACCATTGCAAAATAAATCCTGGAGTGCAGGATAAATCACCCAGGCTTAGAAGCAAATAACCAAGGGCTCCATAATACAGAGACCCTGTTTGAAATGATAATCTCAAATAATTGAGGCACTTCATTTACAACTGGATATTGTCCCAGGCTTGTCCAAAGATTCCTGAAGCTCTCAGCGATTCCACAAAGGGAAATCTGCTCCATGATCTGCAACATATGGTCTCTGTGGCTACCAAATTTAAATCCTTTTTTGGGGCAAGACACAGTGCACCATAAATATCGATTCATGTTTTCCACTTAACACAGAATAAAATAATTCCAGAAAGCCCTAAAGCCTGAAGTGCAGATGGATTTTTCCAGGGGCAAAGGCAGACAAAAGAACACATGGAGTTTTCCAGCAGCGTCCCCCAAGGCAGCAGAATCACCCTTTTATTTCCAGGGTTGTTTCAGTCCAGGCATTTTTCTGCTTTCTGTGCAGCAGAACAGGAGAGGGGAGCAGTTGATGCGATGTAAAGGAAACCTGCGGGGTTTTTTAGGGTTTTTATCCAGAATTCATCCTGGAAAGTCCTGCTGTCTTTGACCTGCTAACCCTGGCTGCCTGGAGTTGGGCACTTCTCCACTATTTCATGATGCTCCAGTGCATTGCTCTCCCTAAATAATGTGTAGGGACATTTATTTGCAGAAAAAAAAATGTAGCTATTAAAAAAAAAAAACCAACAACAAAACACCTTTGGCTTGTCCAGTATGTGAAAGTCTTTTATCTGGGTACTTGACATTCTGTTTACTTGCTCAGCTTCATCACAAAACATTTCCTGGTGAAACTACAGAATTGCTGTCCAGATCTATTTTATTTTAAATTTTTTTTGTCCTTGACATGGGATTTGGTACTCCTGGGGAAACAGTAATTTTCTCCTCTGCATTGAAAAACTCTTCTCCTGGAGCTTTCTGGTGAGATCCTCTCTGCTGGTGGCAAGGAGCTCTCACAGGGTGTTGCAGCTTTTGCTTTCAGGAGGGAATAAAGGAAGGGAAAAGTGAATTTGGGGGCTCTGCTGGGACTGTTCAGGTGCAGTGATTTTTGCCGTGGGACCAGATTTGGTGCAGTTGCTTTGGCAGTGCTGGATGGTTGGCTTGGAGTGCCTAAGCAGATGGAAAAAAATGGAAGTCAGTCGGTTTCTTGGCATCCCTGGCAATGCTGCACCGTGATAATATCTCGGAGCTGTATTTGGGTTTATTTTGTTTATTTGGGTTCATTTTAATGAGCCCCCAGAGCAGGTTGGATATCCAGGGCTGCTGCTGGGCACGGATTCCCTCCCTGCAGGAATGCAGCTCCCAGCCCTGGCACTGGGTTTGGCCCCTGCATGACAGAATTCCCCCTCGCAGGGCACTGTCCCTCCAAGTGCCAATTTGACAGCCAAGGGCCTGGGAGCAGGGATGTTGGAAGTGCCATCCCAGCCCCTGGAAGCTGTTCCTTTGGTTTGCTGCTGAGGGCATTGGCAGCAGCTTCATCAGCCTCTGCTGGGTGGTGTCAGACTGCCTGGAATTCACTGCTGAGCCAGGAGAAAATGGGCAAAAGGGAAATTCCCTTCCCTTCCCTTCCCTTCCCTTCCCTTCCCCTTCCCCTTCCCCTTCCCCTTCCCCTTCCCCTTCCCCTTCCCCTTCCCCTTCCCCTTCCCCTTCCCCTTCCCCTTCCCCTTCCCCTTCCCCTTCCCCTTCCCCTTCCCCTTCCCCTCCCCTTCCCTCTTTCTTTTTTCCTTCCCTTTTTCCCTCCCTTTCCAATACAAAGAGGCTGGCTGGTAACAGAAGATCCTGTGTTCTCCTAAACTGAAATCCATGGCACATCCACCTGTGGTAGGATTAATTTCACTTCATTCATTATTAATATTTTCTCCAGAAACTGACTTTCTGAAAATCTCAAATCACATCCAAACACAGCTGAAATATTAAGAAAATAATAATAATGAAGAAAAAGTTGAGGCAGTTACACTTGAAATATATGTTAGGAATCAACTGGCTGCAGTTTCCTGGAATTTTAATTTTGTTTGAGCAGTCGGGAAGGAGCTGAGTGTGTTTTTAGCAGTGTTCGGTGTCAGCTGGGTGGAACAACCTCTGATGGTGACCCAGCAAAAACCCCAAGGCTGCCTTGCCCTGAACATCTAAAGCTCCAGATGACTTTTGGATGCTCAAAAATTGATGCATGTTTATGTTGGCAATAAAAAAAAAACAAAAAAAAAACCCACTGGGAATGGAAGACTCAATTATATTTTTCTGTTCTATTTAACAAGGAAGGTGCCATATAAATTAGTAGGGATGTGTATAAACACGGTTTAATAAATGTGAGAAGGAAGCTGCTTCCACCTCCCAGAACGGGGAGTTTATGGCCCTGTGCAGTGTAATTGTGTTTAGATGAGTGTGAGCACCATAAACTGCAGAGAGTCACTGAGCAGGGGTGGAATTCGGAATTCTGGGGGTGAACGGGACCCCCCTGAAACACTGAACTGCAGAATTTGTGTCAGAGACAACAGGGAAAGGGTTTTGGTTTGTTTGGATTTTTTTAATGAAAGACTGGAAAAAAACCAGCACAAGATTCTCCCAGACTGCTCCTGCTGGAATTTGCTGTTTAATCACAGAATCCCAGACTGGTTTGGGTTGGAGGGACCTTAAAGCTCATCCAGATCCATCTTCCACTGTCCCAGGCTGCTCCCAGCCCCAATGTCCAGCCTGGCCTTGGGCACTGCCAGGGATCCAGGGGCAGCCCCAGCTGCTCTGGGCACCCTGTGCCAGGGCCTGCCCACCCTCCCAGGGAACAATTCCTGCCCAATCTCCCATCTAAATCTCCCCTCTTTCAGCTTAAAGCCATTCCCTGTGTCCTGTCCCTCCATGCCTTGTCCCCAGTCCCTCTCCAGCTCTCCTGGAACCCCTTTTAGGCTCTGGAAGGAGCTCGAAGATCTCTGGACCCTTCCCCAGATGAGCACCCCCAGCTCTCCCAGCCTTTTGTTGATACACTTTTCCATTAAACCCTTTATTCTTCCACTTTTCCATGCACGTGAACTGGATGATCCCGATGATTCCTTTAACATCTCTGTTTGTCTCTTTTTGACCCTTCCAGGGGCAGGAAGCTGGGAGTGCAGCACCTCCAGCGCTTCCTCCTGCGGCTCTTCCAGCTGCCCCCGGGGGATGAGCACTCAGAGGGAAGACCAGAACATTCCTTGCTGACCTCAGGGATTGGAGACAGACCCTACAAAGGCCTTGTAACTCGGGATTTAAATCCCACAGGGATTTCAGCCTCTCTTTTTTGGCTGCAAGGCTTTCTGAGCAGAGGAGTGGCTGCGGTCGCTGCCCTGGGAGCCTCGAGCACAAGCTGCAGTTTTTGAGCATCTGTTGCAAAGCCTGAATTTTCTTTTTATTTCCCTGCGTTGCTTCCCTGCCCATGACCTAAATTATGAGGAGAAGATATTAAAGCCTGGATTTCAACTTAAGAGCTGACTACACCCACAGGAGGAATTAAAGCCCAGTGTTGTTTTCTGATTGAAGGTAAGCAAGCAGTGAAATGATGCTGCTTTCCTTGTCTAAACTGCTGCCAGGAGTAGGACATTTGGAGCAATATCCTGCTTTTCTTTATGGATTTTTGTCCTCTAAAATCAGTCTGGTGCCCCAACCACATTTTCATGGCAGGGGGTTGGAATGAGATGGTTTTTAAGGTCCTACCTGGTGCTCCTGCTGTAAGTATTGAATGCATTCTTTCATCAAATAGGCCAAAAAATATCCCAGTTTGCAAATATTTAATCTAAATAAATGCTCTGAGCCCTTGAACAATCCCATCTCCTTTGATTGCAGCTTCTTCATCTCTACTCAGCCAATTCTTCCACCTGCTGGTAATATCCTAATGGATTTAAGCCTCATGTCCTCAGCTGAGGGACGAGGTGCTCAAATGCTCTGACTGATCTTTACTCTTTTGGGGCAGATCTGGTTGTTGTTGGGCCATGAGTGACTTTCTGTTGGATTTATCCCTGTGAAAGGAGCGCTTTGGTTCCTGCAGGTTCCTCCCGCGTCAGGATTCTCTCCCATACAAAGTGCTAATGGTGGATCTGAAGGCAAAGGTGTGGAATACATTTCAGTGATCCCAAAGAATGGTTTCCCAGGCAACTGGAACATCTTCATCCACAGCAGGGAGTGGGGCCTGCCTGGCCAGCCCCGCAGAGCAGCCGTGCCTCGCCGAGCTCCGCCGAGGTTACGGAAGCAAATATGCTTTGGATGAGTTTGGGATGTGTTCTCTCCGAGCTCAGGTCGTTCCCGGGGCTGAGATTGGCTGGAATAAAGAGGATTTGACTGCTCAGGACATGTAGCCTGCTGGCAAGGACTGAGTGGGTGCTGTGAGTGCAGAGAAACCCAGCTCAGGGGCAGCTGGACCAGGGCTACCCCTCCCTACAGAGAAACAGCAGTGAGAAAAGAGAGAAAACCCCACATGGCTGAAAGTAAGGGAAGAAGAGAAGTCTCTGAGATGATCTTCTTGTGGCCTTTCAGTACCTAAAAGGGCTGCAAGAGAGCTGGAGAGGGATTTTTTTATTAGGGCGGGTAGTGACAGGACAAGGGGGAATGGCTTTAAACTGAAAAACAGTAGTTTAGGTTAGATATTGGAGGAAATTCTTCCCTTTGAGGGTGGTAAGGTCCTGGCACAGAGAAGCTGTGGCTGCCCCTGGATCCCTGGAAATGTCCAAGGCCAGGTTGGAGCACCCTGGGATGGTGGAATGTGTCCCTGCCCATGGCAGGGGGTGGCACTGGGTAAGGTTTAAGGTCTGTTCCAACCCAAACCGTTCTGGGATTCTATGAAAACATCACTTTATGCAGCAGAAAAAAGCACAGTAAATACATTTGGGTTTGGTTCTCCGTTTGTTCTTGCAGAAAATGGGACTGAGCACAGAAGGACAGCAGATAATCTGAACTCTGCATGTACACAGTTGCTCTTCTTCCAAGTCCCTCCCCAGTCCCTCTTTTTCCTACACCACCCCACAAGTGTCGGCAGGGTTTGGGAAGAGGCTCTAGGTTGGGAAAGAGCCCTGGGAAACACAAAGTTATCCAGGTCTGTGTTTCCCATTGCTGACATTTGGTTCAGAAATTGCCAATTTACAGCCTGTGAACTACAGGGACTGCAAAGGGACTTGATGGGGCTGAAGAACAGTCTGGCACTGAAAACACAGACCCTGAGATTCACCAGGAAACCACAGCAGGGCTGAGCTGTGAACCGTGCCAGGGCAATGGAGAACTTTGTGCTGAGGCCCTTGGCCCTGTCGTGGGTGTGCAGTTGTGGGGCCGTGGCAGAGCCGTGCCCTGGGGTGTGACACTTGCAGGGAGCACATGTCAGGGGCTCTGCCCTTCCATCAGGAGCCTGGGATGAGCTGGAGCAGAGTATTTTTAGCTGCTGTCCTGCTGGCTTAGGCGCTGCTGATGTTATGGAGTTTGGCAAGGCAGAGAACTCTGGGGTTATTTGAGTTTCAAGGGATCTCTTATCTGTAATGTGGTCGTGTCGTTCCTGCTGCGGTGAAGAGACCGGGAACTGTGGGAGCTGCGCTTCCTCAGCCGCTCATTCATAATTCGTTGTGGTAGTTGGAGCTTCTCCCACCTCCTGAGGCGATGCCGAAGGGCAGGAGCCCTGACAGGGATCCCTGAGCCAGAGGATGGCTCATGAAACACCAGGAGAAGCATCCCTTTATCCCTGAAAACCTAAACCCAGAGACAGCCTGGATGCCACCATTCAGGTGAGTGGTGCTTCCACGGAGCGTTAATTCCAGAGTGCTTCCCACTTTTCAAACGAGGCCCTCAGCCCCTTGAAGGAGCTTCCCTGTCCGTGCTCACCCCTCACAGCTCAGCCTTTATTGAGGAGTGCAACACTGAAGTCCATCCTGTCATTTTTCCAGTGCTCTCCTGAGCTGGGAATTGGGTTTCAAAGGCTGAGCTGTCCCTGCTCCAATGAAAGGCCGGGCTGTCAGCAGGCAGGAGCTGTGCAAGGAACAAAGAGTCACTGCGTTTTTGAGCACTGCACGTTCACTCCTGGCAGTCAGAGCAGTGTCAAGTGCATGGAGAGCTGCTCCTTTTTATGTACTGTGCCTTCAGTGCTTTTCCTGAGGGACTGGAACAGGGAAAGTCTGAGGTGAGGAGCTGGAGAATATCCCCTGTCCTGCCACAGGGAGCAGTCCTGACCCTCAGCACCTCTGGCCTTTTCTGTTCCCCAGAGAACAGGGCTGTATGAGCTTTTCTAATATTGGATTTCGTGTTTATTCAGATTAATCTGTGCTCCTGATTAAGAAGTGGCAGTTGATTACCTCCAAAAACCTTGAAGACCCTGATGCTAAAAGGGGAACTCAGAGGGTGGAGAGGGGAGAGATGAGGTTTGCAAATCCAGTACTGAGGCAAATAATAGAAGGATAAGGGAGGCAGATATCACAGAATCATAAAATCATCGAATCATGGAATGGGTTGGGTTAGAAGGGCCTCAGACACCTCCCACTGTGCCAGGGTGCTCCAAGTCCTGTCCAGCCTGGCCTTGGGCACTGCCAGGGATCCAGGGGCAGCCCCAGCTGCTCTGGGCACCCTGTGCCAGGGGCTGCCCACCCTCCCAGGGAACGATTCCTTCCCGATATCCAACCTAAACCTACTTTCCCCCTTTTCCTGTCACTCCTTGACCTCATTAAAAGTCCCTTTGCAGTTCTAACTTTTGAAGGAGTTATATCAGGCATTAAAACCTAATTGGGCACGAAGAAATCCTTTTGCACAGAGCAAGAAAAATCCAGCCAGCTGCAACAGGCTTTCAGCGAGGAAACGGAAACTTCTCCTGCCTTTTGGTGTGGGATATTTTTGGATGAAGCCTTTTAGAAGAGGGAGAGAACACAAAGGGAAATCAAGCTCTTGGGTCGGCCGTGTTCAGACAAAAGGCACCGAATTGTTTGACAGCCACATTCCCACTCTCCTGCTCGAGGACCTTTACAAGCGGCAAAAGTCGCCAGGAATTGATCCAGACCTGGCATTTCCAGAGCCTGCAGAGCGAGGCAGACTCACAGTTTGATTTTATCTTCCTACAGGCAGATTTTAAACACATCGTGCAGCTCGCTCAGCTCCCTTCCTTTGCTGTTTAGCGGGTCATTATGGAGAGAATCCTTCTTCTCAAAAGCCTTTTGCAGGAAAGGAGTCTCCTCTGAAGAGGCTCCAATATCCTTGTTTATTTAAGCGGCACAGCCGAGTAGAAAGGAAACGGCAGAGAGCTAAAAGAGCAGGGAGAACAGATGGAAAACACTGCATTTGGGAGGAAAAAAGGTGCGTCCTCTCACCTCCTCCACATGATGAGTGGTGTTCCAGATGTAGCCACTTATTTCCTAAAGGTACTTGAGGTCTCGTGTCACAAATTCAAGCTGGCACCTTCCCCTTCTCCAGAAATGCCAAGAGTTAATTTGAGGAAGAGCTGAGATGTCTCCCTCCCAAATGCTGCCTGCTCAGGAGGAAATGGAGTCACCCTGAGTTGCGAGCTGGGGGTTTGCTCATCATTCTCTGCCAAGTGAGGGTCCCTTTGCTCCTCACCCAGCTGTCTGTAGGGATAAAGAGCCTCCTGGCAGCTGCTTTGCACCCACCTGAGCTGTTTTCCAGGGAAAGGTCGCTCTGAATTGCACAAAAAACTGCTCAGGGGTGAGCAATTCCCCGTTTGTGTCCAGCCTGTGGGTTCTGAGTATCCTGAGCAGCATTCAGCATCCCCCGTGCCCCTCGCTGACCTTGCAGTTATTATGGATCCACAGGTTTGTGTCCCACTTTTTGCCTCCCAGCATGATTCCTTGGCTTACCTGTGCTGCCACGACTGACTTTTCCCTACGTTGCTCCCTTTTTCCCATTCCCAGCTGACCCAGTGCTATTGGTGAGACATCCCAAAGACTTGGGGAGCAGAAACAAATGGGTTTGTGCTGGGATTCTGAAGGGGAACAATGCAAACTTGCTTGGGCCAGATTATCCCAGTAGAAAATATTGGATATGTTTTCCTTTCCTTAGCTTTATCCACAGGAGAACCTCAAGGTACAGTGCAATAAAATCCATAAAAAACTGTGCCCTTCAAAGTCACCCAGCTCTTTCTCCCTATTCCTTGCTATTTATAATATTTATGTTAGCTTTCCTTGACTCCTTTCAAGTTTGATCCCTTTAAAGTTTGATCCCTTCCCCAAAAGTCACATCAGGCTTTCCTACATCCTTTTCTCCTCTCTCTCCTCAGAACCCTTTGCCTTTTCTTGTCTATCCAGGCTCTTTTCTCTTTCTGGCTTCTCCTTCAACAACTATTCAGCCTTTCTCAGATCACCGAGATCTTTGTTGCATCTGAGCAGGAATTTGGGGTTGGCTTTGACAGGTGTCTTTTTAGCTCAGCACTGACATCTTTTCTTCAGCAACCACTTCCTGCAGGATCTATTTGAGAGATTTCTGAGCGCATAAATTACGTTGGCACGCACAGATCAGCGTAGCAAAAATGTTAATTACCTCCACTTTTCTGCTGCTCAGCCTCCTCTTAATGGTTTGAGCAACTTCTGTCTGCTCTGCTCTTTCTTTTCTTTTCTTTTACCTCCAGATAAATTCTCAGAGGGCTTGGTGGTGGTGCAGGGAGAGCTTGTTTTTCACGCTGCACTTCGTGCAGATTGTTTTTCTGAAAGCGTGCTAAGGAACCTGACAAAAAAAAGCAAGGGATCCATAAATTAGAAACACTTCCTGCCGTGTTTTAATATGTTTTGGCCAAAAAGCTTCATTCCTGCCTCTTCACGTGGGCTCCAGCCTGAGTGTGGTGACATCAGCAGGGTTGGGTGACATCAGCAGGGGTTGTGTGGCCGTCTGTGGCCTGGCACAGGGCCTGGGAGTGCCACACGCTGTGGGATGTGGGCAGGGATGACTTTTTCCATCACCACCTTGGCCTCAGTTTGGGACACGTGCTGGGGAGTGGGATAAGGAACTCGTGCTGCTTCTGCCCACACCAGCTCTGACTGTAACCAGGAAAAGGAATTTATATATTTAGAGATGATGATTTAGGCTTTAAAATCCTGGGGATGGTGACTGTGACACAGCCAACGGTTCCTGTGTGACGTAGGACCAAAAATGGGATTTTGGAGCTAATTTTTCCCCCTGGCATGGGAGGATCCAACTGCAGCTTCATCCCCTTTGCCATGACAGTGACGTGCACAGCCCCAGTGATGCAGGAGTGCTCTGAAACCAGGTTGGCAATGAAGATCCTGAGGTTCACAGTGTCCACAAATCCTGTTCCTTCCATACCCTGGCAGCCCTCACTGCTCTCCTCCTGCCTGCTGAGCATCCATCCAGGAAAACCAAAGCTGTGGAGGAGGGCAGGACTGGCAGTGCTGCTCTGCCTTTAATGCCTTTTGATTTTCCTCCTCTCACAGATCAAACCTGTGCGTCAGAGGGGGCCTGGCTGGAGCCTGAACCGCTGCTGGCTCAGGCTGCGAGGGGAGCGGTGTCTGAGAGGAATTGCATTAAAAACTGCCTTTTAAAAAGGAGCCACGCATCTTTCAGCCAGGGCATGCTGCCAGGGCTCAGCAGAGGAGCTGTCCCTGCCTGCAAGGAGCTCGAGCAGTGTCTCACTTAACAGGACTTCACTCTGCGGGCGGCAGTGCTGGCAGCCAGAAAGGAATTCAATAAACAGCTCTGTCCTTCTGGAGAACCTCTGAGGCTGAAACAGGAGCACAGAGCAGGTTATCCACAGCAGCCAGCACAGGCCTCAGTGGTCCTAGAAAATGTGCCCCTGACCTTTGATGAGATTGTTGCATCCTCCCCAGAGAGCTCTGTGCAAACCCCTGGGCAGCTCAGGAGCCAGGTAAATGACACAGGGGACAGACCCTGCCCTAGGCACGAGTGCCACCTGCTTGTGGGGCAGTGGAGATGGGCAGGCACTGCCCAAAGGTCCGAGGGCAGGACAGGGGCAAGAGCTGAGCTTCCCCCAAGCTGCATCATTTGGTCTTAGAGCCCCTTCCCTCTGTAAGCCAGGGCCGTGCTCCTTCTGGATCAGAGAAGCCTGGAATGGGTTGGGTTGGAATAAACCTTAAAGCCCATCCAGTGCCACCCCTGCCATGGCAGGGACACCTTCCACTGTCCCAGGCTGCTCCAAGCTCCAATGTCCAGCCTGGCCTTGGGCACTGCCAGGGATGGAGAACCTCGTGATACCCAAGTCTAAGGGGATTGGAGGCATCCATGGCAGGGAAATGCCCAGAATCTGCCAGGTGTATCCACAGCAGCTCTGCAGCTCCTTTGTGCCTCTGGAGATAAGATCTCATGGGGCACGTGAAGGGTTTGGTTGTGTCCCCTTGCAGTAGTGAGAGCACAGAGGGACTGACCCAAGGAATGAACTTTCTGCTGTCTGTGTTTCTTTTTTCTTTGTGTCTTGCTGGGATTTTCTATTATCACTGAGTCAGAAGCAGGTTTATGTGCTGGGAGCATGATTGATTTCCAGCTTGCACCTTGCAGTGGTCTGAAAGCAAACCATGCTGGCTCTTGGGTTTCTTGAAACTCCTGAAAGCAAGAAAAAAATATATTGAACTTGGAACAAAATATCCTGGCAGCTTTCTCCAGAAAAGCCATGCTGAAGTTTCACTGGGAGCATCCCAGAAGGAAACAACGAGATTTTGAACCTTGCCTTTATCAGGAGCCATGGTTTTACAGCGTTTGGGGTTATGCCAATGGACAGGTTGTGGTGTGGTCATTGATTTTTTTGTTATGATCCCTTAGCAAAGTCACACGATGCCAATTTAAACACTTTGGATTGATGGGGGTGGAGGAAGGAAATACCATGTCCTGAAGCTTATCAGCCTGTGAACCTCAATAGTTTGCAAGGTTTTACAGGCTTAACAGCGAGTTTTGTGTTGTTCCATATGACTTTTGGGGGAAACAAAGGAAAGGAGGAACAAGGTTCAATACAGCGTTCCTCCAACAGGGCAGGCAGGAGGGAAGAGGTGATATTGCCGCTGATATTGCTGCTGATTTATTCTCAGAAAATACAAATTTTATGGATGCTGGGAGGTTTTACTGTGGTTCTTAATGATTCATTTGACCTCTGGTAGCTGCCAGTGAACCCAGCCCGGGAGCAGAGCCTCTGTCTGGGTGCTCAGCAGACAGAGCAGGAGACAGAAATGTCAATTGCCACTTGTGCTGTTCAACCTGATTCCTCCAAACCTGAAGTGGGAATATCTTGAATGGATCTAAATCTCCATCTATGCTTCTTGCATGCAAATCACAGGTGTGTTGTGTTCTGTTGTGTTGTGTTGTGTTAAACTGCATCCTGAAAAGCTGGGAAAAGTAAACTCTAAGAAGTGAGAAGCAAATGGGAGGGTTTGAATATTCAGGAAATACCTTTCTGTGTCTGAGGGGTGAGCAAAGCCCCTGGGCCCCGTTCTGGGGTGGTGATGTCTCAGGTGACTCTTGCCTTGCTGCCATCTGCATCACCAGAGGAGGTTCATGTTGGATATTGGGAACATTTCTTCCCAACAAGGGCTGTCCAACCCTGGCAGAGGTAGAGTTCCGATCCCTGGAGGGATTTAAAGCCCTGTGGATGTGGCATTTGGGGACATGGGGCAGTGGTGGCCTTGGCAGTGCTGGGGAATGGTTGGACTCAATCTTAGAGAGCTTTTCCAACCTAAACTATTCCATGATCCTGGGTTCTTCAGTTCCAAAGCAGTTTGTGATTGCTCACCTGGTCAAAACGTCTCTTAGAGAAAGGTGAGCATAGGAGGGAGTGACCAGGCCCAATGGGAGGTCACCTGGGCCTCAAAAACCCCATGATTTAAGAAAATTGACTCAATAATTCCCCACAGTTTACTCAGAGAGTCTCAGGCTGAACCTGGAAACCCTGAGCTTTAATCACCAGCCTGTTCTGGCCCCTCACCTTCCACAAAAAGTGTTGTGTGAAGGTTAATTTGGGATTAAAACGGAGCTGGACTAAATGCAGACACAATGAGAGCTGAGCTAAGCTGTGCTCAGCCAGAATCCATCCCAAAGTGCTTTTCTTTGCAGCAGGAACACGGCCTAATCCTCTTATCCTTGGAGTTGGAGGTCCTGGACGAGTGGGAATGGGAGGTTCCATTCAAGGAGAGGATTTGCTCCCTGAATAAGAGGACTCAGGCTGAATATGCAAATAATCAGCTGTTCTCCTGATGGCTTTATAAAGGGATTGCTCTCTGCAGGCTTTAAATGAGGCAAATTTCAGCCTCGTTTCCACAGCCCTCGTGGGCCTGGACAGTCCTGAAGAGCTTCACCAGCAACCACAAGCACTTCTTGTAAAAAGTCATTTAAAAAGAGTCGTTGGATTTTGTCAACCACGACATGACCAGCACCACCATGATGAGGGAAAAATGTCAACCACAAACCTGAGATCACATCAGGGGTTTTTGTTTAAAGGCTCTTCCATGCCACTGGATTTCTTCTCACAGCTGTGTGTCTCCTGGAATGAAATGCACTTAAACAGGAGACTGAATCACAGCATCGTGGATTCATTATGGTTGGAAAAGACCTTTCAGATCGTCAAAATTATCTGAAAAATTGCAGTGAAATTTGACATCATTTATAACAGCTCAGGTCTCCCTGAAGACTCACACAAAGGTCCATTCTGGAGCCCCTGTACATTGATTTTTTGGTGTAAACACCAAACCAAATGCAACATTTGGGGTTTCTGACTCACTGTGTGCATGCCTGACATGTGCTGACAACACTCTGTGGCTGTCCAAAAACGATCCTCAGTGTTTTCATTAGAATCCTGGAATTGTTAAAGTTGGAAAAGCTCTCAGATCCATGAGTCCAACCATTAACCCAGCACATTTTTGTGGATGTGGTGCTCATTCTGAGAAAAAATAAATGGAATTTAATGTTTTTCAGCAATCCCTCCCCTGTGCTGTCCAACCTTGTGGGACGCAGCACTTTCACACCCCTCTGGATAAATAAACCACAGAATCCCCTAAAATACTGCACCATTAAATTTGTAGCAGCAACAAATGATGCTTTTAGACATGAAACACTTGCTGTGTTGCTGGAGATTAACAGAGTTTATTACTCCTATAGAAGTTTGTGTTGACTAAACTCAATGTGGGCTGAGATACGGCTGCAGAGTAGAAATTAATGGCCAAAGAATTTTAATTGTAAGAAAAAAACCTTAATTCGGTGTATTAAGAGCTAAGCACATAAAAAAATAATTCTGGGAGGAGAAAAATTTTTAAAAACCCACATATTTTTCTCTGTATTGTGGCTGTTTTGAGTATAGTAAAACTCTTTGAGGAACTTTCTACTTAAAATGCACTTTAAATGTTTCTCCCTCACTGCCAGGCTTTGCAAGGTCTCTGCCTGATCTACTGGAAGTGGTAACAAACTCTTGAGATGTATTTTTGAAATCCTGAGACCTCTGTCCAGATTTGCAGTGGTGACACAGAGGTAACAATAAAGCCACTTGAGAGACATTTAGTGGGACACTTCAAATGAAATCCCCAGAGCTGGTAATGGCAGCTGAGCGTGTTCTTGCCATTTTCCCTTTTAGCAAAAAGAAAAGGCCAAACAAGGAGCAATTAGTCAGAATAAAATCAGCTTTGATGACATTTTCCCTCCTGAACTCTGGTATAAAATGGTCACCTAAGGAAGAACTGAAAGGATGTGTGAGGAATTTGGTAGTAGAGCTGCATGTTCATACACACAGTGCTGGGTAAAAAATGAGCAGGTAAAGCCACTGCGGGGTAATCAGTGCATGGGTTGCTCTCTGCTCATATTTTGCTTGATTTTGGTCCAAATTTTGATTAATCTCAGCTTTTCTTTGAAGTCTATGCAGGTTAAACTTGGTTTTCATTCTGTGGATCTCCCTGACATTGGTGTGCTCGGGTTACCCAGTTGACCCTTCCATGGTAAGTCCCATTCCCTATTTCCTCCCAGATCTGTTCCGTTCCTCTTAAATTACTCCTTTATTTAAATTCATTTTGTTTGCTTGATTGCTTCTTTGCTTCTATGTTTTTGGGGGTTTTTTTATATAAAATGAAGAAGTTTCTTGTATTAAAGCTATTGGTTAAATATTATTACCTCATTTTCCTGGAGCATGGCCTAATTTTTCCTGGAGTTATTAATAAAATATGCAAGCCTCTGAAATAATCATGTGAGCAAGCCAGTGCATATTTAATGTGGAGTGTGGGGAGCCAGAATCCTGGATGGAAGAGAGAAAAACACAAATCCCCTCTCCATTTCATCGGGATTCCTTGCATATCTTAAATAGGTGCAATTAGATAGATATGTATTCATTGCACTTATTGCTAGCTAGTTTATCAGTTAATTAACTTATTTATAATCAATTTATTTATTTAGACACAGCTGGATCTGAGTAGCCACATTTCCTAATGGATAGGTTCTCTTTATGGCAACGATGTCGTGGTTAAAAGGAGTTTAATTGCTACAATAAATGTCAAAATAGAAGTCATTTATTCAGTAAATCTAGTGAAATAAAAATTCAAAATAGGAATTTCTCTGTGCCTGGTTTTTGGATTTTTTTGGTTTTTCTCTTGCAAAAAGCGTTTTTTCTTGTTAGGGAGAAAGTTCAGTCTGGGAAACCCCTTGTCAGTGGGAGAAAGTGTTGGATGAAGAAAAAGTCATTAAACAAACAAAAAAATTGAAGTAATAACCAGTATTAAATAAGAGCAATAAAACACTGAATTAAAACAAGTCCTAATGAATTTCATGGCAATTTTACCAGCAATTCCAGGTGTTAATCCTATGGTTTTGCATGGAATTTTTAGAGATGGCAGAATATTGCTTTTAGATGGAAAATCAGCTGGGAAATCAGGATATGATGAAAGTTGCACAGAGCAACCATAGACATGCCAGGAAATGTTTTTATTTTATAATTCATCAGTAATTAAATGCCGTTTATTTTAAGAGCTGTTGAAATATGTCAAAGTTTTTATGTAGTTGGCATTTTTATCCTACAAAGTGGAAGTAAAAGGAATGTGGGCAAACCCCTGGATTTTTATCCAGACTTTTTAAAATTCTCATTATTACTTTGTCATTATTAAACTTCTAACTACTTCCATAACGAGTCATAACTACTGGAAAGCCTCCTCCAAAGTTCAGCTTTACAGGTATTTTTGTTTTCTCTTACCTGTAATTTAAGCCTCAGAAGTTCACACAAGCTGGTATTTAATTTTTCCCTGAAAAAATCTCATTTTCCAGCAATAAACCCCCGTTTTATTCCAAGGAAACTGTGTCACAGCTGGTCAGCATCACAGAAAACAATTCATATCATACCCTAAACATAATTGTATCAGTATTTTAGACCAGAAATGTATCTAAAACTATGAAAAAATCAGATTTTGAACACGATAAATCCTTAGAAAATAACAGCTCATCCTTGTCATTCAAAGCATAAATTGCTTTTGTGTTTCTGCTTTGCTTTGTATCCTGAACAAGTCCTGGCAAATACACAAATCCATAATTTTACCTTCTCTTATCTCTTTTTTTTTTTTTTTTTCCTCCTTGTTTGTTTGTTTGCCTTTAATCTCCAGAGCAAAAATCCTTTTTATTTGACCTGCCAGCTGTATGGGAAATCGGATTCGTGCCTGGTGCTGCTGAGCAGCTGCCTCTCCAAGGCGGGCAGGGATGAGGAGCTGCCTCTTGGGAAGCCTCTCCCGGAGTCCCCTCTCCACAGAAGGTCCTTCCGCAACGGCGTCGGAGCGGGAATTAAAAAAACTTCCTTCCGAAGGGCAAAGTCCTGAGCAACTGTCCCAAAAGCCGGCCCAGATTTTGACATCTGATGTTTCAATCGTTGCTTCCAGTCCGTGTGATGCTTTTCTCTGACAGGGTTCCCGTGTCCCCAGCGCGTCCCCAGATGTCGATTTCCAAGCGCCGCGAGCCGAGCAGAGCAGATGGGAGCGCTCAGGAAGGGCTTTGATCCCAAAGTTACAGCAGCATAAAGTTTTGTCTCGAAATGAATGTTTTCATTTGCTTAATTCCCCTCCTTTGTCAAGCTACAGATTTCATCAAGTTGCTTTTTGATTAATACAAAGGTAATCCCGTGCTTTGAGGAGATGTGTGCACGCAGCCTGGCGGGAGGACGGAGGATATTATTCCCAAAATCCCTCCTCTCTGCCAGACACGAGGCATTCCTGTGCTTTCCCGTCCCAAATCACATTTACTTGAAGACAACTGGTAGTTTTAATACAGACTTAAAGTGCATTTCATTTCAGGTTTCCAAAGATATGAAGGGCCAGCAGTGAAAAACAGAATCAGGCCCTACTTGTAACTCCCACTGAGTTTTTAATATAGTTATTTAAAATGACTTTGGCACGAAATAATCTCCAGAGATGTCTCATCTCATATCCAGAAGAATCCTGGGAAATCACTCTAAGGCAGGGTATCAGCACCACTCCCTGTGCCTCAATTAATTGACTTAGGTAGGCAACCCCCAGCTGATGAAATGTGCCAAATCTGGGATTTTTTTTTTAATTTCCTGTTAGGAAAAAAAAAAGAGAAAGTCATTTGATATGAAATATATAAATGTGGTATGGAGGAAAGGTTACCTGCTGAGTTACACACATGTGAGTTCTACCTGTGGCTGTGTCCCCTGAGTGTAACAAGCTGTGCCCTTGGCTTGAAAACGTGGCAGAGTGTCCCTGCAATGCCTTTTGCAGTCAAAGCTACGGTATTAATTATAATAAATCACTATGTGGATGTTTTCTAATATTGCCCTGGTAAATATCATAACTCAGGAGAGCATTGTTAACCCTACAATGAGACAGTTTGGTGTCATCACCTTTATGATGCCCCCCTTGAGCCCATGGGGTGAAGTGACCCCAACATGGAGCTGTGCTGGTGGGACAGTGGGTTTTTCTGGATGATTTCTGGCTGATCCAAGGAGGTGAAACACATTCCTGCCTGGTTTTGTCCAGGCTGAAAAGTTTAACACATCCTGGGTTTTAAAGTCACTTAAACACCTGAGTTCCTTTGGGGTAGTCTTGAGGTTGCTGAGTTGAGTGAGAACCATGGAACCCAGGAACCATGAAATCCTAGGAACCACGGAACCCGGAACCATGGGATCCTAGAAACCATGGAACCCAGGAACCATGGAATCTAGGAACCACAGAACCCAGGAACCATGGGATCCTAGGAACCATAGAACCCAGGAACCATGGAATCCTAGGAAGCATGGAACCCAGGAACCATGGAATCTAGGAACCACAGAACCCAGGAACCATGGAGTCCTAGGAGCCATGGAACCCAGGAACCATGGAATCCAGGAACTGTGGAACTCAGGAACCATGGAATCCTGGGAGCCATGGAATCCTAGGAACCATGAAAAATGCCCAAGGAATGTGCTGGATATTTATTATCCTTGGGTACTGTCAGATGGGAGCAAGCCCAGGATGGCTCTGTGGTGACATGAAGGGTTCCACTGCAGCCAGGCACTGCCCCGTGTCACTCCTGGCTGCTGGGATTTCAGCCATGGCAGATGTCCTGAAAATTTTCCATCCCAAACACTCTCCAGCTCTGTCCAGCACTGCCCAAGGAGCAGAACTGCACTGCAAGTGAAGGGCTGGCAGTGACTCCTGGGCAGTGACAGAAGCAAACACATGTCCCAAGTGCATGGATTGTCCAGAGCTCTGGCTGCCCCTGGATCCCTGGCAGTGCCCAAGGCCAGGCTGGACATTGGGGCTGGGAGCAGCCTGGGACAGTGGGAGGTGTCCCTGCCATGGCAGGGGTGGCATTGGGTGGGCTTTAAGGTCCCTTCCCACCCAAACCAGTCTGTGATCCTATGATCCCATGATCCCATGATTCCATGCATCCATTCTGCATCTGTGCATGGCTGTGGGGATGGAGGTGTTTTGTCCCAGTGGAGCTGCCTGCTGTGGCTCTGTCCTGCTCATATCCCCACCCAAATCATCTTTCAGGAAAGCAAAAAACCCATACAAGTTCAGATTTACCTTTGTTTGGGTGTTCAGATCCATTTTTGTTAACATTTTCCTACATATTCAAATACATTCCTGCCTTGGTAACCTGGGGTGAGCAAGGTTGTCTTTAAGCCAACAGAACTCTTCGTGGAGCTTGGAAAATCAGGCTTTTCCCCTTCATTTATTGTGCAGGAGTGAGAGTAACTCACTCAGTGTTTTGGCATTTGCCTTTGAGCAGGGCATGTTCCAGAGGGATGCAGAGCTGGTGTCCTGCTCCCACAGACCTTCATCCCCTTTTATTGAAAATAAGGAATGAAAGAAAAATTGGCTGCTGGAAAAATCCCATTGTTTATGATTCAGCCATTCCCTGACAGGCCACTCCAGCTGGAGGGATCGGCATGGACAAAACAATGGGATGAGGAGGCCACCCAGAGCCATAAGTCACCTAAATCACCTAAATCCAGAGCAAGCCTGGAAAATGTAGATTATCCAGCTGCCTTTCAGGAGTTCTGTCACTGCAGGGCTGATCTCACCATCGCCACCCACAGAAAACTCACCCTGCAATGCTGAACTCATCTCTGAACTCTAAAGGTGGCTTTATTTTGGAGAGAACAGAGAGTGACCTCAGTGATCTCTGTCAGGAAATAAGGATCTGAGGGTGCCATTGCTGGGCACATTAATTTTTATGCTGACAGGAACTGGAAATGTGGCAGAAAATGTCTTCTTTCAGTAAAAAGAGGAGAATAAGAACAACTGTAGGGATGCCAGCCTGCAGCATAATTAATGTGCTGCCATTAATTTTATTCCTTTCTGGAGAACAGGGATTCAGGATGCTGTGAAAAAATATCTTTATTAATTTCTTTTCTATGTTTCTTGGCTAAACTAACAGCAAAAGAAAAGATAAGAGTTCAGAGGGTGGGAAGAGCGATGCTTTGTCTGGGGATTGAGGAGCAAGTTGGGAAGTTGGGAATGCTCTGGCCGGTCTTGGCCTTTGTGAGTAATTCAGTCTGGGACGTCAAACAAATAATTTCTACTCAATTTCTCCATCCAAAAAACAAGAAGCTGCCTTCATTGAGCTGTCTTGAGTAAGCAGTGTCATGGCTGATGGACTTGGGAAGAGTTTTGGGGCAGAAAAGGGTGGTTTCCATAGCTGGAGAGGCTGAGGGAGAGGACATGCAGAATCCCTGAATCCATAAGGATTTTTTTTCCTTACTTTGCTCTGACTTGTATCTGCCTCTGGAGGCTTTAGACATAGATTTCCAGTGATGATTCCCTGGTTTTGAGCTGTGAGAACCATCCCTGAGCTCAGCAACCACTGTTTGGAGCAGCCAAACTCGATTTAGCCAGTTCTGATTCTAGTTCAAACTAGAAACCAGATTTCACTAGATTTACTGAATAAACGACTTCTATTTTGACATTTATTGAAGCAATTAAACTCCTTTTAACCACGACATCGTTGCCATAAAGAGAACCTATCCATTAGGAAATGTGGCTACTCAGAGCCAGCTGTGTCTAAATAAATAAGTTGATTATAAATAAGTTCATTAATTTATAAACCAGCCTGTCCTGAGCCCTGGGATTGGGTTGATGCTACCCTGAGGTTGTGGGAGGCTGTGTCTCCTTCCCATCCCATCCCATCCCATCCCATCCCATCCCATCCCATCCCATCCCATCCCATCCCATCCCATCCCATCCCATCCCATCCCATCCCATCCCCATCCCCACACCTGGAATGGACCTTCCAAGGAGCAGGACGTGTCACCTGCTGCTCCTCTGCTCCCTAAAAACAATCTGTGCCTTTGAAGGAGCTTTGGGGTTACCACTGGTGAACCTGAAGGGAACAAATCCCATAAAACACCAACAAGAGAAATCTGCTCAAAGAAAGAAGAGGAACTAATATTTTTCTTTTTCTCCACAGGTTATTGGCAAGGAAGGCAATTAAACAGCCTGACCTAATAGCATCTAATTAACTTGCAAGCCTGAAAATTCCTCGTTGGAATGGCATCCCAATACTCGGGTTTCTGATTGCCCAGCACATATTAAAGTATGGGTATCACATTTAGGTTTCCTAATTTGCTATTATTTGCCTGTTTATGGTAATTTATTCCCTGAAAATACTGAGAGGAAGAAAGGGAGAAATCTCCTGCTGCTTTTAACTCTGGATATAATTTTGACCTTAAGAAAGAACAAGACAGATGTGAGAGAGTATATTAGATGTTATTATTACCGTAATAAAACAGAGATAAAAGTCATAGTGCAGAAAGGCTCTAAGACAACTATTAACCATTTGTCATATAAAGAAAATCAAAATTTAACTTATCAAAGAGTCTGGCACTTTAGAGATTCCTCATGAAAAATTACTTTCTAACCATGGAGCATTTATGCAGAATGTCATTGATGAGCTGTCTGCTTAAATGTTGAAAGAGTTTGGGGAAAGACTGGAAAAATGTCAAAGATACGCCTTTTATCAGTCTGACAGAATGTTTCACGATATTTAAATTTCTTCTTGAGAGTGAAGCAGCATGGCAGGACTTTTTTCTTTAAGGAAACAAGCTGAGCTCACTGCCCTACCCCAACAGGCCATGGCTGGTGAGAACAACCGAGGTGAGGATGGACCTTGGTGACTGAAAAAATGGCACAGCTGAACATCAGACATCACTCTGGGGTTGGGGTACAGAGCAATTTTAGGGTTTAGGGCATTTTTTCTGTCTTTGTGGTGATAGAAGGACTTTTTCTTCTAATTCCCTCACAGATTTGAAGTCACTGGGTTGATTATTCCAGAAATTAAGCCGATCTTAAAAGCTCGATCAGCCGAGACCCATCTTTTTGACTTCTTCAGTGTGAACCTTCCAGAAGACATGGAAGGGCTCAGTGTGACAAGAAGTGAGCTGTGGAGAGCTGCTCTCCAGACATCATCCCCAGATTTCATCCACAACTTCCTGAAGACAACAGGGAGCGATGGAATCTTCCACGGGTGATGCCTCAGGCGCTCGGTGCGTTCAGGGTCGGAATATTTTGTGTTCACTCCTTGTGGTCGCTCAAACGAACCTGGTGAATCTCTATGGCAACCCTGGAGCGCCTCACAGAGCTCTGAGCACTCAGAGATTCCTCTGCCCACGGAGCTTCCTCACAGATTTCTGTGCTTTGTGCCTAAGGGCTCTCCTAACCCCCGGTATCTTAACTGTGCTTTCCAAACTGCAGCCAAATTCCAGAGCTGGGAGCTCCATGAGGAGCCCAGGCTGCTGTGGCTGGCTCTGTGTCTTCATTAGCATCTTAATTAGCAGCATGACACTTGGCTGAAGCGAAGGCCTGTGAGGATGCTGTTGAAATGTATTGTTCAACTCGGTGATGTCAGCATCATTCCAGAGTCATTTCGGTTCCCCCAGCTCTGCTTTGCCTTTTTGTATAACTAAAAATTACACCATCAGTGGAGGATGGTTATCATGTTGCAGAGGGGTGTTTTTGACTTTATTTTCAGGTAAAAATCATCAATTAATTGGAAAGAACAAATGGCTCTCAACTCGAAGGAGGAGAAAAGAATATGTATGAGTAAAAATGGGGAAAAAATTATTCCCATTTAATGGAATTTGAGCTTTTTCACTAATTTATTGATAATCCTCTACAGTGCTGTTTTAGGATATTTTTATAGTAAATCAAGACCCAGGGTCATGATATATTTTCATATATTTCATATATTTTGGTAGGAGCCATCTCCTTTGATAGGAGCCTTGTCCTTTCAGCCCATAAATTTTGCTGTCTTAATTTTTGAGTCACTCTGATTCTCCCTGATTAATGATTTTCTTGAAGCCACTGAGTGGCAGTTGTGGTGGCCTTCCCCACCTCTGGAAATGTGTCAGAGATACCAAATCTTCTCAGTTTGAAGTTTTAAAGGGTTCTGCTGCACTTGTACATATTTTGGACTAAAGGATCTCTCTCCTTGGACTGGGGCACCTTTGGGTTCCCCTGTTATGACAAGGGATGTGTTTGACCCTGCTGGTCTTTCTGCTTTTTGGTTTTAGCCAGCTCTGCAAATTATTCCTCCTTTCTGGCACTGTGGGTCTTGTCAGGTTCCTGGAGGATGGGAGCAAGCACAGCCACAGGGATATTTTCCAGCTCTCTGTGGCAAAGTGCATCCTGTGAAATGCCACTCATTTCTCAGTTTTAAATTCATTTTTACATGCAAAATATGGCAAAAACTAGTGTTGCATGAGACACTGTGGCACGTCAGGATTGATGGAAAGTCATTCCCCTAATTAGGCAGCAACCGGGGCTGGCTGGAGTGTCCCTAATGTGAGGAGCTGTGGGCAAATCAAAGTAGAAAGCTGGTGGAGTGCTTGTTACTGACTCAGTGTCATGTCTGGGATCAGAAATCCTGCTGGGAATGGGCCAGTCCTGAGTGCTGGGTTCATATTGTCTGGGATTTTCTGCTCGCAAGATCTGCAGGACTATTATGAATCCTTTATTTAAATACCTTTCAATAAAATGGCCCAATTGCAAGAAAAAAAAACAACAGAAAAGTTACTTAATACAGTATTTGTATTCTCTTATCTAGAATCATGGAATGGTTTGGGTTGGAACAGACCTTCAGCATAATCCAGTCCCACCCTTTTCCATAGGCAGGGACACCTTCCACTGTCCCAGGCTGCTCCCAGCCCCAATGTCCAGCCTGGCCTTGGGCACTGCCAGGGATCCAGGGGCAGCCCCAGCTGCTCTGGGAAATCAGAGCCTCCCCACCCTCATGTTAATTTAATAATGAGGTTCCTTCCTTAGAGCCACTTGAAGCAATGTAGGAAAATTAACTGGAGGAGGTTATGGAGCGATTTAAGGCCCAATCCTGATTGCTGAGCATACTTACGTTAGCTGATCCTGTTGATTCATTTACACAGCCAAAAAGGAGAGAAGATAATTGCCCCATGTGGGTGGAATTGGGCTATGGAAAGATAATTCTGAACCCAAAATCCTGGTCTTTTCCCACCTGCAAAGGTGCGGTGGTTTTGCATTTTCTTTAACTTTCTGCAAATATTAACGTCACTGGAATTCTCATAGAATATCCTGAGCAGGAAGGGATCTGCAAGGATCATGGAAGTCCAGCTCCTGGAAGAAGCATCCTCATGGATGCTCCTGCCTGCCAGGAGCTGGGCAAGCCCCTGTCAGAGCACAAACTCCACATCGAATCCATGCAGCTCAAGGAGGCCACTACAGCACTTTGAACAGCCCAAATGGTTTCTCTATTTTTCTATCAAGCTGGCATTTTCCTAAATTTCTACCACCTAAATTTCCTAAATTTTCTGCTTTCAGTGTCCAGGTGTTTGTGCTGCACTTTTTGACCTCCTCACAGTGAGTTTTTCCAGAGCTAGGCAGAAGCTGTGTGAGGATGAGATCTCCAGGATCCATTTGCTCCTTTGCATGTCGAGCATGGTGTCAATTTGCATATTTTGGTGCTTGAACTTTACAAATCACTCCTTATGATCAACAAATAAGGTGTCATTTACGTGCTTGTGTTCAGGAAACGAGTTGCATTTATCTTCCCTGTGTTCTCAGGATGAGTTCAGGTGTTTTGGCACAGCACACTCGCCTCGCCTGCCTCGTGCTGTTCACCTGTCAAAGGCTGTACCTTTGAACCTGTAACTGCTTAATTAATGATTTTATAGATGCTGTAGCCTTAAAAACGGGACTGTTTGGTCACTGGCCTAAGCTGGATGTTTTCCAAAGGCATATTCAATAATTTAGCTTTTTATTTATGTAAAATACCTTCTATTTCAGATGAATTTAGTCATACCGCATTAGAAAAAAACCAATATAATTTTTAAGGGTCTGATGGCTGCAGACAGTTTCATTTGACAAATTAATTGCACAGTGTTTAGCAGAGTTAGTGAGGGAATATATCATATAGTTGTTCATTAATGATTATTAATAAATGAGGGTGGGCAGGCCCTGGCACAGGGTGCCCAGAGCAGCTGGGGCTGCCCCTGGATCCCTGGCAGTGCCCAAGGCCAGGCTGGACACTGGGGCTTGGAGCAACCTGTGACAGTGGGAGGTGTCCCTGCCCATGGCAGGGGATGAAATTGGATGGGCTTTGAGGTCCTTTCCAACCCAAACCAGTCTGGGATTCCATGATTCCATCACACCATTTGCTGTTCCTTACAGCTCTTTTCCAGTTGTTGCCAGGAGCTTTTACTCCACGGCAATATTTTTTTTTACTGCGTTTCCAGCCAATGCAGGAATTTTATTTTGTGTGCAAATCATGAAAGAAATGAATCCCCCTCATTATCAGGGAATCACGGAATGGCAGGGCTGGAAGGGTTCCCACATGACTCAAGCTGGCATTCCCCAAGAGTCATGCAAATGATGTTTCAATACTTTTGTGTTGTATTTTTTTGGTGACTGCAGCACAGTTGTGTATTTTCCTCAGTTCCATGTTAAAAAAACAGAAAAAGCCCTGGTCAGCAGGAGCAGTGAGGTTGGTGCTTGTTCCTGACTGACTGAACAAACCCAGGAAGGGAAAGCAAACTCCGGCTCTCCCGGGGATCCTGCTCGGAGTCAGTGACAGCTCTCATTTCTGAGAGCCACTTCGAAAAGTCCTGACCTTCAGGAAATGGTTCACTTTCCCTGTAAATAAAAAATGAATTTCACCTGCCAGAGAGGGAGAGGGAAGTGATGCTTTTTGAACTGTTAATATTTTGATGCTGTGGAGCTGCAGACACACAAATCCAGGAGTTATCCAGGCAGGAATGCTGCACATCTGACATGGAGCCCTGCAAAAATTCAATTACAAAATGAGGCCACTTCTCCTTTTCCTGCAGGAAACTCCCCCACATTCCCTGTGCCACCTCAGGCAGGATTCTGACTGATTCTGCTTCTGCACTCGGCTCTTGCACCCAAAATGTTGAACTTGTCCTTTTTCCTTTCACTGGTCTGTTGATGGGATTTTCTGCTCCCACTTGGAATTTGTGTGGCATCCAGACACTGCAAATTAATTTGGTGTCTCAGCAGTGCTGCAGGGAAAATCATAACTAATTATGGGAACGATGGATAACCATGGGATGGCGTGAGGGAGATTTCCAGAGAAGCAAGGAGGGGTTAAAACTGGATCTCTAATTCCCATATTTTGGGGATATGTTTTGTCCTGCAACTTCCACGAGAAAAAGTTCCCAGGGAGACAAAAGTCGGTGACTTCTGTACAACGTTTTGGGTTTTTTTGGTGATCACAAGCTTAGCTTCTTAAATGAGGTGTGGCTGGAGATGGGGGAGGTGGTAATATTTTCCCAGTGAGCCTGAAGTGGCTGCAGGTTAGCATTCCATAATGGGTTTTGTCAGAAAGATGAATGCCATCCTAAAAAAAAGTTGGAAGCTCACAGCACCTCGGCTTTGATATATGAATATTGCCACTGTGGATGTTGGAGTGGCATTCTGGATGCTTTGTGGGTTTATGGCTGTGAGACATTCCTTAGGCTAATTCAGAAACACTTTTCCTACACATTTGAAAGCAACTTTTTGTCTTTGACTTTTTTTGCCCCCCCCCCCCCCTTTTTTTTTTTTTTTTTGGTTCATCTGTGATTTCAAAACACTTCTGGAAGTGAATTGAAGAGATTGGAGGATTTTGGAGACATTCATCACACCACGGAGCCCTCACAGAGAACTGTTGCAATGGGAAATAGTTAATGTGTGTGAGGTTTTATAAATTGCCCACCCTCCCAGCTATCCAGATACCATGAAAATGTCATTTTTGAGAGATTTCCCAGAATTGTGATCGTTTTTTAGTGAAAATAGCAGCTTTTGTTTGGAGCACGTTGGTAACCTCAGCCCCAGCCTGCCGAAGAACTTGGCAACCAGAACTGGTTAAAATACGTTGGAAAAAAGCAGGAAAATGGGACACTGCCCTCTAACGTCAACAAATCCAAGCAAAAGGGACTGGAAAGCAGCACAGGGAGGGGGAGTGGGATAAGGATTCACTCTGGATGAACAGAGCTTGGAGTAGGAAAGTAGAGAAGCATTTGAAATTTGGGGGTTTCAACAGCATCAAATGCAGCTGAGCTTCCAGGAAAAGCCAAACCCGAGCCTCAAGTTCCATTTGTTTCTCAAATCCTGCCCCAGGTGAGGCTTCATCTGTTTCCTTCCTGCCTTTTAATGGGATGAACATTTAGTGGGATTGGATCAGATGGTCCGCTGTCACCTTTTCCCACCTCACCCATTCCATGATCCTGTTTTCCATGGAAAGGTGGACTCCAAACACAGAATATTTCATGCCAGTTGCTAAAACACTCAGATTAAGTAAAAGAAACATGTCTTGGATCTGTTACCACTTCCTAGTGCACCAAATGTGCTTTAAAAATATCAAAGATACCCAAAAAAGGGAAAAGTCACTATTTGCATTAATATCAAAGATCTGAGAACACAGGGAAAGGCCCCGGTGTGAGGTCCTGCTCTCTGATTTCGGCACCACCAGATTTTGGGGATTTGTTTTCCCTTGCTGCCCAGCAGCAGATTTCTGTGCATTTCACATTTATTTGTGGCCACCAATTCACACCCTGGGACCAGTGCTCCTTTTCCATGGAGAAGGGCTCGGGGAATAAACATGAAAGTGTTCCCAAAACACTCCAGACAGCAATGCTTAATTTTGTAATCACTCAGGCAGCTCACAGGAATATTCACAGGGGAAGGACACCAAGGTGGATGCAAATCCAAACATGATTGAAGCATCAATCACTTATTCATGGAGAAATATTTACAGTGGGTTTTTTTCAACTTGATGAAGGGATAATGAAATGTGTGCCCTAGGGGGGTTTATGGGCAAATTTTATTGCAAACAGTTGCAATTAATGCAGAAATGGTGCACTCCTCAAGTATTGAAAAAGGCCAGGAATGAAACAAAACCCCAGAGGTGTTGAAATCAGGCTGGCCAGCACTTTCTTCCAAACCGTTTTCCATTGGAAAATGCCAGATCATAAAGAATGAAGTGATCAGTGGAAATCAATCAATCCTGACAGAGTCACAGCAAGGAACATTCCCTGCCAGCTGTCAAGCTCCTGCTCCTGTCTCCTTCAGGAGCAGATCCAGGATGTTCACCCACCCGGACACCTGGACACACATCCCATGTCCTGTGTCCTTCCCAGCCCTGGAAGCCACCAGGAGCTCCAGAGCCACTGAAATCCAGTGTCACTGTGACCTTTCTGCTGAGCTGCCTGACAGATTTCCTGGTCTGGAGTGACACGTGCAGGTGTGTTTGCTTTTTCCCTTTTATTGTACATTTTTAACCTCAGAATTACCTGCACTGATTTCTGGTCTCCTGGACAAGAAAGGAAAAGCAAATCCAAGCTGAAAATTGTGGCAAAACCTGGAGAAAAGCTTTCCCAGTCTCCCAAAGCACTGACTCTAAAAGACCAGCAGATTTATTGATGTTAGGAAGTGTTTATTCCTTGTTTTCCAGATAATCCAAAGCAAGCCGAGCGCTCCTGGTGCTAAAAGGAGCGAGAAGTGCCAGCCTTGGAGAGCTGCCACCTCGACTGGCCATTCCCAAACTGCACTGCAGGCACTCCCAGGGGGGCAGGAGACTTTCCCAAACCTCATTACATCCCTCATGGGGGCATTATCCCTTCAGCTCCTGCACCTGCACTAATTTGGGTGGGATGGGGGAGCAGGAGGGGTCAGGACCCACAGTTATGGGCCCTGCTGGAGCTGCTGGAGGTTTTCCTGCAATAAATTAAGAGTTTTATTCTTTTTCTCATCCTAGCTGTAGCACCGTGTGTTTCCAGCCCTCCAGGAGGTGTTTCCACAAGCCTTGGCAGCACTTTTGGGTACATCTGTGGAGGTTGGAGATGCCCGTGAGCAGATGGAGCTGCTGCAGATGGCCCGGCTGGCACATACGGGGAGGAGGGATCGGCTCCTTGTGGTGGGAGTGGGATGTCAGAGGGGTCAGAATGGCTTTCCTTTATCACTCAGGATCCTTGTATCCGTGATTCCAGGCTGGAAAACTGTAAATATCACATGGAGTGGCTTTCTCTTATCACTCAGGATCCTTGTACCTGCAACTCCAGGCTGGGAAACTGTAAATATCACATGGAGTGGCTTTCTCTTATCACTCAGGATCCTTGTATCTGTGATTCCAGGCTGGAAAACTGTAAATATCACATGGAGTGGCTTTCCCTTATCACTCAGGATCCTTGTACCTGCAACTCCAGGCTGGAAAACTGTAAATATCACATGGCAAGGCTCATTGCTGGCACCTTGGGAGGGATGGGTTTAGGAGAGGTATTTCCAGCCTGCATCCTGCAAGTTGTTCCTGTTAAATGCTGATTAATTGTTATCTCTTGTTAATAAATACCACGAGGAGAGGTGGAGCTCTCCTCCACGCAGCTCTGGCCTGGTTTAAGTTAAGATTTAGGAGAGGGATGGGAATGAGCCATTGCTGGATGTGTGGGGAGAGCAAGGGAATATTGCTGTGCTCTCCTTTTCCAGAAGCAATTTCCAACCTTTCTCCCCAAACACAAAGTCCACCAGTGGGCAGAAACCACGATTAAATCTGTCATGTTTTTATTTCGTTCCAACACCTCTGTTTGAAATCTAAACTAACTTGCCGAGGAAAGCAAGGAGCCCTCTAACACCAGAATTCCAGCAGCAGAAACAACAGCCAGGCTCCAAAGGGCAGTAAAATATTCCATTAGCTGTGAAAACCAGAGGATTCTGCAGCAGTGACGGAGGAGTTTTATATCCTGTATGGATTTCCTTCGAATTTTAATGAAGGAAACCAAGTAACAAGGAAGATTCTCCCACATTAATAGCAGAAGGAGCGGATTCTCTGGGAAAGGAGTGGGATGCCTTTTATCTTTTCCTAATGAAAACACTGCCACCAGCTGGTTAATGAATGGGTCTGACCGGGGCTTTGCACAGGAAAAATGACACTGGGGGCTTTTAACCCACAGCTAAACTGGGAGTGGTATTTGAGGCCAGTATGTTTTCAGAACAGAAAGTAATTAATTACCTGTATGCTCCATTTCTTTTTCAAATAGAGGTACATGATAATAAAGCAATTAACGATTTTTGCCTTAAATATCTTGTTAAACAAAGGTGCCACTACATGAGGTACTTCAATCACCTTCCACCTCCCTGAACTGGTGTGACCATCTCAGCTTCCATTGCAGCTCAGACACCCCCAGGTTTGTGGCTGATTATTTTTCAATTAGCGCTGAAATGAATTGAATTGAGGCATTTGAAATGCATTTAAATGAATTTGTCTTCTCAGATTCATGGGTTGTTACTGATGTCCAGTGTTTTGCTGAGTCCCTGCTCACCGGAGCACGCCCTGGCAGCTCTGGGCTGTGAGTGCAGCTGTGGGTCCTGGTGCCAGGATTTGGCGTGGTTCCATCAACTCCTCACTCCTGATTTTGTTAAAACATCAGCAGTGGCAGCACTGACATTTCAACGGCCATGGTGGGCTTTGAGACAATTCCTGTGCTCGGAATGATCATTTTGGGTTTCCTGCAGCAGCGAGAAAAGTGCAGCTCGGCTTTTTAAGGCTGATGGAACAATCGCTGAGAAGAGAAACCTTGTAAATGGAGGGTGAGGCTCGGAGGCACAATTCCGTGCTCAGGGGGGATTCCCAATTGATCCTGTGCTGGAGAGACAGAGGATTTATTGCATTCTGAGGCTCTGTGAGGGCAGCAGTAGATGTGTTTCATGTTGGAGTAAATCATTTCCCTTACAGGTGATGATCTCCTCTGGCCCCAAACTCAGGTAGTGACTTTTGGTGCTGGTCATATTTATTTGGGGTTTTTTATCTCTCAGGAAGCTGAAGCCATGAAGAATTTCAAGACCCCTTCACCAAGCTTTGGCTTGAGGAGAAAATTTGCCCACCAAACCTGTGCCTGTGATATCACAGAATCCTTGAGGGTGGAAAAGCCCTCCAGGATCACCGAGTCCAAGCTGTGCCCAATGCCCACCCTGTCCCCAGCCCAGAGCCCGGAGTGCCACGTCCAGCCCTTCCTTGGGAACCTTCAGGGATTGGGACTTCTCTGGATGTGCTCCAGAGCTCCGTGGCTTTTTACAGCCGCTCTCCTGCACCATGAGCCAAGAATTCTCCCTGGATTTTGCCACCAGACTCAGCTCAGGGCAAACCTAAACCATGTTTTTGCTCTTACCTTATCATTAATAGGTTTAAAACAATTAAAGATATGATTTTTTTTAAAAAGTGGTGATAAAATTTTAAGTGACTCCAAGTTTTTTATGAGCATGTTTCAACCCAGCAGCCCACAAGTCCTGCTTGAAGCTCTGTGTGGGGTGGGGTTTTCTTCCCAAAACCACCTTCCTTGATGTGAGAGTAGATTAATTGCTCCTGTTTTCCCTTGGAAACAAATATTTCTCTAATGATCCAATATCTCATTAGGCAGCACCAAAATACTGGTTTTGCTCAGGGAGTACCTGGTTTGTCATGAGCTGCCAGCAGGTGTTGGACCTTAAAACACCCCAACATTGCAACTGTTCTGTCTGTGCACCTTCCACACTCTAAGAGTGTCCTATTCTCCGTACCCATTGGAATGCCTGAGTGGAATATTCACTGCTCAGCAATAGCAACAAACACATTCAAATCCATTGGTTTAATTGGCTACAAAACTTTTCCTCTGGGAGGGAATTCAGGACATAAAACATTTTACAGCCCTGGTGCAGATTATGTCGAGTTCTCTCCCAGCAGTCCCATTCATTTCAATGGATTGCCTGCAAAACAGGGGAGAGCCAGTGGAGAGAAGAGGGAATCCAGCCCCACGCCTGGCCAGGGGCGCTGCTGACAGCACCACGAGAGAGGTAAAACACCCTAAAGTCACCTATGGAAACTCAGCCAGAAGGAGAAATTTCTCTCTTCACTGTACAATAATCCTGCCTTGGAGAGGAGGATTAGGGGAGGATTAAGCTGCAGTGAAGCAAGGGCACTCTGTTCCCCAGGGACAGACTTCTCCAAGGGATTTAGTGGAATTTGGAAGGCACCCGTTGAGTTCACGTGGCCGCTGCTTTACCCCGTCCTCCCGAGCCTGCGGTGTGGATGTGAGCTGGGAGCTCCAGAAACGCGGCTTTGGGGGATAACACTGGAACTCCCTGATCTCTGAGGGCACTTGGGATGGCCCCAGCACGGGTGGGATCTCTGTGGCTGCAGTGGGCAGGTGGGTCCCTGCTCCGCTGGTAACCAGAGCCACGATGGAGCTGCAGGTGTGGATACAGACACTGGGTGAGGAGAAATGGGAGTATCACTGCAAATCTCTTTGTTTTACTGATTTCACCTCAGTTCCTTTTTTTTTTTCCCATTGTTGGGTCTATTTTAAGGAGGCTCAGGGGGGACCTTGTGGCTCTGCACAAGTCCCTGACAGGAGGGGGCAGCCGGGGGGGTCGGGCTCTGCTGCCAGGGAACAGGGACAGGAGGAGAGGGAACGGCCTCAGGCTGGGCCAGGGGAGGCTCAGAGGAGGAATTTTCTCATGGAAAGGGTTGTCAAGGATTGGAAGGGGCTGCTCAGGGAGGTTTGGAGTCCCTATCCCTGGAGGGAATGACTGGATGTGGCACCCAGTCCTCTGGGTTGGGGACAAGGTGGGGATCGGTCACAGGTTGGACTTGATGGTCTTGGAGGGCTTTTCCACCCTGAATGATTCTGGGATTTTGGGATCTGATACATAAATCAATATATACTGCCAGCAGCAAACAAAGATCCGATCTGATCCTGAAATTTAAGTTATTCTGTAATTAAACAAAAAAAACCTCATTCCAGGGAGCTATTTAGACAGTTGCCTCTTTCCAGAATCCATAGATATTCTAGATTCTGACAATACTACTCAATTAGAGGGTTTCTTATCAGCCAAAAGTCATTGAATATTTGAAGCCAGTTCATAAATGAAGTCAGGATATGAAATAGTCAAATTAAAACTGAAAATGTGCGTGTATACACGGGGCAGATAAGTGCATTGTGCTGGTTTGAATTACCTGGTAACTTGTGAAACATCTCAGGGTAATTGCACTTTAAAATTGATGTTTGTGTCTCTGTCAGGCTGGGAATATCCATCTTCCGAACTGCAGATTCCCAGCACAGTGGAGAACTCTGTGTTCCACGAGAGTTTATTATGAGCTACACAGAAATCCTAATTGCGCTTCTAATTGCCAGCAAGTCTGGCAGAAGAAAAAGAGCATTTTAGGGTGGATTCCAATTGTTCAGCAAACACAGAAGAGCGATGGGAAGGGACAGATTTTGTGTCACAGCAAAGCTGATGTGTCCCAGGAGGATGTGGTGGCTGGAGCAGGCTCCCGTGGGGTGAGAATGGTGCTTGATCCCAGTGGGTTTTGGATCAGATCCCAGGATAGCAACACAGGTTCTGCAATATTGACTGTTCCAGAGTCATGTTTCTCTACAGATCTCATTAACTGCCCCCTCATTAACTACAGGGTAATTGGGCACTTCTCATTTCACAAAGAGAATGTGCTGACCTTCAGTCAAATTCTAACAGACACTTCAGGGGAAGATTCAGAAAGCTCCTCTTGGAAAAATGAAAATCATGGCATGTCAGGCATGACAAACATCTTTATTTTCTGCCTGTGTGTTTCAGAGGCTTGACTTCTGATTCAGCACATGAACACCTGCAGGAAAAGCTGTTTTCCCAATGTTCTTGGCAGATTTCTGCTCGGGATTATTTCAGATTGCAATGTTTTGCTTGCTGATAAGATGTAAATAAACCCATGGGCTCCTATTCCCCTTTGAGAAAGGAATTAATAGAATAAAAGACGAAAACAGTCTCTCTTAAAAGATGTTTGCACACATTACAGAGTTGTGAAGCTTTCTGAAGGTTGCTCATCCAAAAATGACAACAAAAGTGATGTTTTGTGCTGTAATTTAGCAGATTAGCAGCTAAATATCAGGTTATTAATTGACTTCTTTCCCCCAGTCCTCCTTAGGGATACCTGGTCAATCCTGAAGGCAGAACGAGAAAATATCACCTCACTTAGGAAACATGACCAGGCAGCAGAAATGGTGGTGATTTTTAGCAGAGACTTCTGCCAACAGAGCTGTTACTCCTACAGGAGACTCCTGACAAGTCCAGAACAAATATTCTGACAGCGAATCGACTCCTGACCTGCGTGAGCCAAACACTTTGAAAAATGCTGTGTGTTGACTCAGTCAAAGGTTTTCTACCTTGTTGATAAACTCAGCTCTTTCAGCCTTCAAAAGAGTGATTTCTGTGTTCCTTGGCGTATCCTTTGTGTTCTCCTTGCAGGAATTTGTGAATACAGCAGCAATCAGTTAATTCTTACACATTTTAAAAGCCTTTTGTATGCTACAGTGGGCTTGGGAGCAGCACCTTCAAATAACACCTTAGGAATGAAAATGTTTTCCCTTCAGGAATATCTCCCAGGCTAACAATGCCCACTGTTTTCCATCGTGTTTCCCATGAGAACATGAGCCTTTACAGGAGGGCAAGAACTACCCTGAGGGGGGAAATAACGAGGAGAATGGAAAATCCAGGCTTGTGAAACCATTTGTTTCCCAATGACTAAACAGAGAGTGTGGATTTCCACTTTGTCTTTCCAGTCCAGGCCTCGGTCAGGAAGGGCTGAGGCCTCCCATGTGTCATCACCATGTTGGGCTTCAAAAGAGGTTTCTTCTTTTCCTTCTCCTTTCCCCAAGTGGCTCCTGCCTGGCACACAACAGCACTAAACCAACAAATATGGGGGGTTTGATGTTGTGACTCAGAAAAATCAACTCCTCCCAAACAAAAGCTGAAAGAGACTCAAGAGATGGTTCAGGCCCAGATCTTGTGTTGCCTCCAAGCAAAAACATTCTTGTAAACACCGAGTCAGACAACAACCCTGCTGTGACAACAGCCAGCAGCAATGCTCCAGACACTGGCAATGAGGAAGTCTAGACAGCTCCTGCAAGAGCAATCAGGAATTCTTAAGATGTCTCCTATTGCCATTGAGTTGGTCTCATTTTGCCTCATTGCCAATGGACCAAGCTGGCTGGTGGCTTACCCCCCTCAAAGAGCCTCCCTTAGTCATCCTTTTCTTCTATGAAACTAAATCAAAACTTTAAACTTCTTTTTAAAAAAGTCATGGTTTTTTTGAAAGTCTGGGTCTCTCTGCTGTCCTCCAACTTCTACATTTCATCTCCAACCTTTCTGAAACTACCTCTTAAATTAAACATCTCTTTCGCAGCACTCACAATAACTGCTCGTATTCCATATCCTCCCTCTTCCAGCAATTCCTGAAAATAACTGCATGGAAAGCTACTCCTACCTGAATTTTGCCTTTCTGGATGTGTCTCATTTAATGATTCCCTGTGGCAATCTCCAGTTCTGGTTGTTTGGGTTCTTTTCTATTTTGTGACATCGTAATTTTTACATAGATGGAAATACTGAAGAGAATCAGACTGAGAAGAGATTCCTGTGGATGTGCACTGAGTTATCCCCAAGTGGATTGATGAATTACTTCCTGAGGGTAGAAAACACCCCTTTTTCCCAACAAGTATCCAAATAACCTGGTCCTACCATAAGATCTTACGACAGAATCCAACAAGTGGCACAGGAGGAAAAAAAAAAATCCACTTCCAAATTTCTGTGCTGCTCCAAAACACGACATGAACTCTGCCATTAGCTTTGCTTTTGTCGTCTTCTCTGTCTGAATTTTAAAGCTCTGCACATAAAGCAGCCGGAATTGCTGCCGGATTTCGAGGCAGGTGACATTTGTGTATCGCTGTTGTCGCCGCCGGATGACTCTGGTAATGCTCTAATTATGTGTAGTGAGTTGTCTCTAAGTGCTGGATGAAAAGCTCCCTGCATCATTAGGCACCTTGTTGTTTACTAAATGTCTTTTATGATCCTACAGGGGCCCCAGTGAAGGTTGTGGCGGTGATTGCGTGCGGAATTTCTATTTTTGGGGATTTCTAATTCAGCCGTTCGTTTTCACTCCGGGCTGAAATCTGGCGGATTGATTCTCAGCTGAGACTAAATTAATTACTGAGTTTAACAGCAAAGTTTGGCAGGGCTGGGTTAGACAGCTCGAGGTGGGCTCTTTTAGCATTAAAACAACAACATTTTCCAATATATTTTCTTTCTGGTAGAGGATAAGAATTTTAAAGGAAAGATCTTAAAGCCTGAGGTGGATGTTGGTCTGGATGAGGGAATCATGGAATGGGTTGGGTTGGAAGGGAGCTTAAAGGTTGTCTACTCCAACACCCTGCAATGAGCAGGGACATCTTCATCTAGACCATATTCCTGGTTTTCTCTGGACAAGGGACACCATCTCTCTGGACTTCTTTCAGGTGTTTGGTGTTAACCATGAGGCAAAATTACTTTTTTTATTTAAAAAAACTGGCTTTATAAATCATTCCATCTTGTTGGGTTTTTTTTAAAAACCCAATTTTGAAAAATCTCTAGATAGATGGAAATGTTAATTAAACACGTGCTGTGAAGAAAAAATATGACTGTCCTATGCTAGCTCTACAGCAAATCTAAAATTAATTTGCAATTTGAAAATAACACCAAAAAAATGAATGGGTTTTTAACCAACTCGAATGGGATCAGCTGGAAAGGGAAGTGTGTTTCTGGCAGAGGAATTAGAGTGGCAATCTGACACATTGTTTGGCAAGGACTAATATTAGGAATATTTTGTCAAGTGCTATGAATAAACTGGAAATAGTCTGGAAGGGTCCTGTAATGGCTGACTCAGCTGGTGCTTCCCAGAAAATTTTTCAGCAGTCCATGACTACATTTTATGAAAAAGTTAATGTGGTTTCTCCTTGGTTTACAAAGGAATTGATCCCTGAGAAGTGCAGGATTTCCACTTTTAAAGCACCTGTGTTGACCTGTCAGGAGTCATTTCACATGAGGCAGAAGGACAATGGGGGCTGAAGCCACTGGAGGAGATTGCTCTGGAAAATTATCCAAGACTGGAGACCAGCAGAGAAAAGTGTCTCAACAAAAGGCCTGGAGAGCTGGGAATGTTCACCTGGAGAAGAGAAGGCTCCAGGGAGAGCTCAGAGCCCCTTGCAGGGCCTAAAGGGGCTCTAGGAGAGCTGCAGAGGGACTGGGGACAAGGGATGGAGGGACAGGACACAGGGAATGGCTTTAAGCTGAAAGTGGGGAGATTTAGATGGGATATGGGGAAGGAATTGTTCCCTGGGAGGGTGGGCAGGCCCTGGCACAGGGTGCCCAGAGCAGCTGGGGCTGCCCCTGGATCCCTGGCAGTGCCCAAGGCCAGGCTGGACATTGGGGCTGGGAGCAGCCTGGGACAGTGGGAGGTGTCCCTGCCATGGCAGGGGTGGCACTGGATGGGCTTTGAGGTCCTTCCCAACCATTCTGGGATTCCATGGCAAAGCTGCTGTGGTTTTATTTTGAGTTTTCAGTTAGTCACTTCAACTCAGATTACATAGCAGATTAAATCTGTTATTTAATTATCCAGATATCATTCCAAAGAGAACTTTCAGCCATAGACCTCAAATTTAAGCCCAGCTCTACTCATCCCCCCCTTCCCCCAAATTATTCAGTTTTAATTTTCTCTACTGATGTAAGTAATAACATGACACAACATTTTACAACAAAAGTTCCATTTTTTTCTGGTTCTTGTTGTTGTTCTTTCAAAATCTATTCATAAACATGTTTTTCTGAGGGTTTTCACTTACAAGAGAAAGCTGCACCTCATGTGGGCGCCTCACATAATTCACCCAATAATCTCAGCACTCAATTAAATTTTAAATGTTTCTCCATTAAACACTTATTTTACCACAGTAAATAATTTAACGGGTTTTCATTTAAAAGTGTCTCACATCACAGAGTTTTCAATCTTCTTTTTTTAATAAAGTCACATCATCTTATTTCTTCAATCTGAAATAAATGGACTTTTGCCTAAAGATTTTTTGGGCACATTCTGTGCTGTAACTCTGCACATACATTTGCATTCACCATCTGAGTAATATAGAAAAATAAAAGAAAAATGAATTAGGAAGCGAGCCCACAAACTTGGAATCAAGAGATAAAAATGAAGTGCACTGACATTTTAACAAAACCCTCCATCAGTTTCTATCCCGAGTTCCTATCCCAAATGTGGAATTGCTGATTGTCACAATCGGTAATGACCAGGAAAATTCATATCACAGAATTCCTCTGATGCACTCAGATAAATATCCAGTGTTGGATCTTTCTATTCTTGATCTTACCCAAAAATTAACTTTCTGTTGACTTTGAGCAAGGGAAATTTCCAATAACCTAATATCATTAAAAAGTCAGTGTTCCCTGGGAATTACCTTTTGTAAACAGACTGAGAGCTCAAGTTTCCCCTCTGCAATCAGGAATCTGCCAGGTGACTTTGGTGACAAACTGGGAATTGTTCAGAAAAATATTCAGGGGGTGGGATTTTTTTTTTTTTTTCTGGAGAGAGAAAATCAGAAATTGTTTAAATTTGGCTTTAAGGTTTTAAAATCTATAGCGAGTACTGATGAGATGAGAAAGGACTAATGGGGAAAGGCTTCAAACTGAGAGAGGAGAGGTTTATATAGGATATTGAGGAGGAATTCCTGGCTGTGAGGGTGGGCAGGCCCTGGCACAGGGTGCCCAGAGAAGCTGTGGCTGCCCCTGGATCCCTGGAAGTGTTCACAGACTGGTTTGGGTGGGAAGGGGCATTAAGGCTCATCTTATCCCACCCCTGCCATGGGCAGGGACACCTCCCACTATCCCAGGCTGCTCCCAGCCCCAATGTCCAGCCTGGCCTTGGGCACTGCCAGGGATCCAGGGGCAGCCCCAGCTGCTCTGGGCACCCTGTGCCAGGGCCTGCCCACCCTCCCAGAGAACAATTCCTGCCCAATCTCCCATCTAAATCTTTTCTCTTTCAGATGGTTCAGGACCACCAGCTTTTACTCCCACCACCTTTGCCTGTTGCAGAACTCCAGGACAAACATAAACCTTTTCCTTTCTTTATTTGCTCATTTGTGCCTCTGAACCAGAGCATCGGACACCGGGACAGTGCAGGACTGCAAAAATTCCAAAAATCCCTCCGTGAGCTTGGAGTTGCTCATGACACACAAGACAGGAGATGCTCGTTAACATCCACAAGGCTTGGCCAACACACAACTGCCAAGTCAGGCTGAGAAAGGTCAACACCCAGGAGCTGTTTGTGCTGAGAGTTAAGAGCCTAAAACCCTTTTGCAATTATGGAAATGGGCTGGAAAATATTCTGTAGGCGAGGATGTGCTGGGGATTCATTGCCTGTCTTTATCTCATTAATTTCAGAACACGAGTTGTATTTCCTGAGCATCATTCATGACCATAAAGTGCTTATCCCTCCATCATTGTCTCCTCATCTCCTTTTTTGTTACAGGCTTGGCTGGCCTGAGATTATCCTAAACTCTTTGGAGCTGGGATAAAACATTTGGACAACATCCAGCGTGGTGGGACCTGCTCTGGATTGGAGCATTGAAAACAATCTCCACAGCAATCCTATGCAACACATGGAAAATTGTGATAAGGGTGTCTTTAAAGCTTTTTAATGGGATGTGATTATGGATATTCTGTTGTCCTGCAGAAAATACCAGGAAAAACTTCATGGGTATTGGAGCAACTGAGAGGAAACTTGCTTATTTCTAATTAGCTTGTATTAATTGAGAGCTTTTCATCAGTTAGTCCTAAATTAAGGGAAAATCTTTATGTTGCCACTCAGAGCTGCTGTCCTTAGGCTTCCTCCTATGGAAGAACTGCAGATGTTTAGGAATTATCCTTTTGAAACACTTCATTTGCATTCTGACTTCAAAACGAAGCGGTGATCCTTACAGACTAAGCAGAGGTTTGATTAGCAGGGATGAAGGGATGTTCTTGGGAAATGTCACACTGCAGCTCCCCTCTCTGTCAGCAGAAGGGTTTGAGGAGGGAATTGTGTCCCTATCTGACCCAGAACATTCCTGAACAGAACTTTGGGATTTCAGGCACAGTCCATTCTCTTACACTCTCCACACTTCTAAACACTTTGCAGTAATCCAGATGGAAGGTCACAAACACATCAGAAACGTTCTTGAAAAAACCTTCAATTATTTATTTTTTCCTTCAGATTGCCTTGCTGTTGGCCAAAGAAGCACTTGGGGGATGAACAGATTCTGTGACTTGATCAAAACCTCTTGTGTTTGCTCTGGTACCTCTTTAAAACCAGCAGCAGAGACCTTGGCTCTGTGGCTGAAGATTCCACCATTAATTCCCACTTGGTTCTGTGGACATCACCATTCCCGTTCGCCCCTCTTGGAGTGGAGGTTTTGGCTGGGATATTTTTCCAGGATATATTTTCTGCTTTGCTCCCTGCTTTGTCCAGCTGTGGGAGGAGGGGGATTCTGTGCAGGAAACTCATTTTATTCTCCTTTCATATGCCTAAAAATGACCTTGGAAGGCAGAAAATGCGAGCTGAGGGGTAGAGAAGGGGCAGGCTGAGGAAGGAATTTGTGACAGATGTTGCTTGTGTAAAGACTAAAGCAAACTGAGCTTTGAGGCTGCTCAGGAGGTAGAGCTGATGAGTAAACACAGCTAATAAGTAAAGTAAATAGGGATTTGGCTATACAGGAATAAACAAGCCTTACAGGATAATCCCAGACAAGGTTTTAATTGTTTCTGTGTGGGGGTTAATATGCGAGAGGGCAGCAGGAGAGAGACAGCTGGGTCAAAACAGAGCTCCTGGTCCACACTGCTGTGTCCTCACCCCTCCCAGGCATCTCCAGTTGGGATGGAAGCTCGAGCACAGACCATTCCATGTTTTCTTCAGCCATTCCTCTTCATTTCTCTGGCTGGAACTCCTGCCCAGGCTTCCCCTGGATGGCCCAAGGCACGCAGGGATGTCAATGTCCTCTGGTTTGCACTGTGCCAGGGGCACATAAATCCAGCTGATGGAGCCCTGGTGTCCCTTGTCCTGGGAATTCACTTCTTGGCCATGAACCTCCCTGTTTTCCTGAGGAGATGGGACAGGAGGAGGCTGTGGATGGGTTAAGTCAGCAGAGCAGGGCAATAGATTTGTCCCAGGGCATTAAAAATGAGAACAAATTGCCTGGTTTTGGCATTTCTGAACTCTGACTCTGCAGTGCGGCACATCCCATGACTGACATCTGGGCCAGGGAGATGGCATCCCGTGCTGGCAGTAAATTTGTCCCCTACACCCTCTCTCAGAGGTCACTTGAGGAGCAGGACACTGAGGCTGAAGCCCAGGACAGCTCCTTCCTTCCATCAGTCACCTTCTCCTTCTCTTTTCCCAGCAGTTCCAAGCTGCCCCTAGCAGATCCCGAGTGCCAAAAATGCTTTTGGAAAGTTTCCCCTCTCTCTACTTAATTAAAATCAGCTCCTGCAGCTCTGGGGTGGCTCTGTTTGCTCATGAGAAAAGCCAGCCCTGGTCTCTCAGGTGGTAAAGTGCAAAGTGAAGGTGTCCAAAAGAGCTCGTGATGGAATCATGGAATGGCTTGGGACAGAAGGGACCTTAAAGATCATCTTGTTCTGACACCTCCCACTGTCCCAGGCTGCTCCCAGCCCCAATGTCCAGCCTGGCCTTGGACACTGCCAGGGATCCAGGGGCAGCCCCAGTTGCTCTGGGCACCCTGTGCCAGGGCCTGCCCACCCTCCCAGGGAACAATTCCTTCCCAATATCCAACCCAACTCTGTCCTCTGTTGATTTAAAACCATCCCCCTGTCCTGTCACTAAAATATTTAATGTTTTCTCTGCTCCAGCCTCTTCCTCCTGAGATGGTGAAGAGAAAAACTAAATAAAACCTCTCAGGGGGTGTTAAATTAAAAGCAAACCCAAGAACTCTCAGCCTGTAGCCGAGGATGGAGCAGGGAAGCTCCTGCTTGGACTGCAGCCTCTGGGAATGAACGGTGATGTTCCAAGTAGCCGTAGGTGGACACGTGCCAGATGCTTCCAGCCCCCTGTGACCATCTGAGATGTACTTAAATGTGTACTAAATATGAACTGTGACAATTCCCGGGGTTCTAAAAGTCCTCTGGATTCTGGCCTGGGATGGTCCCTGTGCTCCCTGGGGAATTGCAGGAACGCCATGGAGAGAGGATGGGTCACTGCTGCACTAACTGCCCCCACTCCATGAGCCTTTCCCCTCACACAGAGGGGAATGAGATGATGGAAACAGTGAATTTTGCTGGGTTGGGTTGAGTGTTTTGTGGTTTTGCTAATTTTCTTGTTGCTTACACATGAAATGATGGTAATAGTCCCTAAAAGCTGTTATTCCCCATGCTGGGAAAACACTCTTTAGCCACCTGCTGCAAGAAGCATGTTTCAAACCCAGCATTTTCTGTAGGAATATAGCCCTCACTGCTCGGGAGGTTTCGCTAATCAGCTGCTGAATTTTCAATTCTAATACCTCAATATTTACTTATTCAAATGCCCTGTGTACTTTATTTAAAGCTAAGGTTTTATTTCATGTTTGTTCAGACAACCAGAATAGACCGATCAACTCCAAACTTAGGGGTTTTTTCTTCATTATCCTGCACATAAAGGAAAAAACCCACAATCAAGAGGGAAGAATTAAACTTTTTTTGTGAAATAACTTCTCAGCAGAGGCTTCACACCTGTCTCACTCCAGTGGCGGTGTTGTGATTGATATGAATAAGTTATAAATGCCACGAATATTTAAAGTTTTATACAGCATAGGTGTATTTCAGGCAAAAGGAATGATTTAGCTCTATTACTGTCTGTTGCTGCCACGTGGATTCCTGGTGAAACAGGGTCTGGGACTGTGGTTTGTGCTGACAGGGAGTGTGCAAAGTGCTGAGCTCTTTTCTATCTCATGGCCTTGCTGCAGGTGGCCACATCATTGAGCCTTCAGTCTTCCATAAAACAAAAGGAAAAGCTGTGGGAACACACAGAGCTGGCTTCCAGGGTGGGAGATCCTGCACTGAATTCACGAAGATGCCTTTGGAATGAAGATTCTGGGTTTGCTTTGTCACATCCCCTCTGGGGTGTCCCTTCCCTGGTGGATCTTTTATTCCCCTCCCACAATGTGCAGGAAATAGGGAGTTGTTATTACTCAAATCATCGCCATTCAAATCTAAGAAATGACATTTAGATATTCTGCTGAGGTAAATCTCAGGTTACAGAATCATTTAGAGTGGGAAAGACCTCATTGAGTGCAAGCTGTGCCCCATCCCCACCTTGTCACCAGCCCAGAGCTCTGAGTGCCACGTCCAGGAATTCCTTGGACACCTCCAGGGATGGGAATTCTAATGCAACCCATTCCAATGTTTAACAACCTTTTCCATGGGGAAATTCCTGCTGCTGTCCACCCTGAGCCTCCCCTGGCCCAGCCTGAGGCCGTTCCCTCTCTTCTGTCCCTGTTCCCTGGGAGCAGAGCCCGACCCCCCCGGCTGCCCCCTCCTGTCAGGGACTTGTGCAGAGCCACAAGGTCCCCCCTGAGCCTCCTTTGCTCCAGGCTGAGCCCCTTCCCAGCTCCCAGTGTCTCCATTACAATGATGGAATGAAATTCTCCATCACTCCAGGCCTTCTCTTCAGCTCTGAGCCCAACAGGTCCCGTCCCAGCTCGGAGGGGTCGGGGTGGCCTCACCAGAAGCATTTTCTTTATCAGCTGCATTTTGTTGACACTGTGCCTTATCCTCCCCCTGGGCCCTCGTGGGCACATTGTGATCCTCAGCAGTTACTCAATTTTATGAGAGAGAGAATTTGTGGAAGAAGGTCAAAGAAGATTAATAAGGGACAAGGTGTCTAATAACTACACAATAGTAGACAAAAATAGGAGAATGATCAGTGCTCACACTGTGCTGCTTGATCTTATTACCCTGCATTAGCAGCATTCATAATTTAAAACTTTAATAAACTTCTAGCCTCTTTGGGCCAAGATAGATGTTGCTGCTGGTTTTATTAGCTCCAGAACAGGCAGAAGCTTTATGCAACGTGATTATCCTGCATAAGCAAACACCTAATCACTCTGGGAACATTTTCATGAGTACTAAAAGGGACAAAATCAGACCAAAAGCACCCTTGAGACAACATAGCTTCACCTTCAGCTTGAAATTACTGTGGAACAGAGGTTGCTCGGTCTTGGAACAGATGGCAAAGAGATGGAAGGCTCCAAATACCAAAGCTCGAACATCCCAGAATCCCAGACTGGTTTGGGTTGGAAGGGCCCTTACAGATCACCCAGCCCTGCCATGGGCAGGGACACCTCCCATGGACCAGGCTGCTGTGAGCCAGGTCATCCCTCATGGAACTGCTCTTTATCCCTTTGTTCCTTCCTGTTTCATGGAATTTATTCAGTCCTGATTGTTGCCTTAAGGTACAGTGGGTTATTCCTCAATCCAGGAACATGTGGCACTTTTTTCTCCTGTTCCACAGCATATTTGCTGCTCAGTATCCTCTCCTCTCCCCCAAGCTGAAGCTCAGGTGTTGGATGCACCAAACATCTGCTCCCCACACTGCAGGTGCTGCCTGGCTGGGACAGGCGTGGCCTGGAGTCAGAGACACCCGGCTGGGACTGATCTTCTGCCTCTGGGCAGCAGCTGCTTCCCTCTTCCCCCTCTTATCCCAAAGAATTTGGGGTTTTTTGCCCGTGCACAGCTCCTTCTGCCCCAGGTAGTGCAGGTGAAAGGGATGAGCAGTGACGAGGGGCAGTGTGCTCAGCACCAGCTGTGGGATGGGTTTGGTTTCCTGGGAGCATCTCCCAGCAGCAGGAGAAGGATACAGGAGGATTCCAGTCCCGAGGGGCAGGAGGGGCTGCAGTGCAGGGAGGCAGAGCTGGAAGTGCCACTCTGAGGCCAAAGCCAGTGGACACCTTCCCTGGGGACAAAGGGGAGGAGAAACAGCAGGATTTTATCTTCACAGGGCAAAGCCTCGGCAGGAAAAGTCATCCCTTGCTGGCAGCGTTTGGGACAACGCTCTGGACTGGGTTGAGTGGAGAGGGGATGGCTTGTGTGGGCTGAAAAATCAGCCTGGATTGAGGGATAGCTAAGGAGGGTCAGCAGCGATTATTAAATAATCAAATTATTCTGTTTATGAAAGGAGAAGAGGTGGCAGGTGCTCTTGTGTCACCTGGTGCTGCTGCCCTGGCACGCAGTGAGGGGCAGCTGAGCAGATCAGACAGGAGGGGTTCTGCAGGAAGTGTGGAGCTCGATTTCCATCCATTGTTCAGCTCACTAACGTTAATTCACTTTCCCGCCCACTACTTAATTTAATTTCCACGCCTACCATGGCTGGAATGCAGCATCCTCCTGCCAGAGGCCAGCAGAAAGGCCATGTAAAGGTCAGGTGAGTGTCTGAAAACCAAAATTACAGAGAGCCCTGACTGCTTTATTACAGGTTTTATTGCCTTGTTAAAAAAAAAAAAAAAAAAAAAAACAACAAAACAACAGAACAACTTTTGAAGGGCTTGGTGATGATTTAAAATGTTTTAAGAAAAGAAAAGAATAACTTTTGAAGGGTTTGGTGATGATTTTAAATCACTGTTAATTTACATTTTTGGAGTAACGGAGCTGTATCATGGGAGAAGACAACCACATCCTCTGTGTGTCCTTGCAGGATTTCAGGGTTTGATTGGTGACAAGCAGAGCAATTAAAACTGGGAGAAGGTAAATTCTTTGCACTGAGTCATACTGGGTAAATATTTTCCTTTTTGGGGTTGAGCTGCTGTGGGTTTAAGCTCTGCCAGAAGCCTAGATCATGGTTTTGTTACATGTGCATGTGGTTTAGTGTTGTGGGTGAGAGAAGGAAAGCTTCAGAGAACCCAGGGTGGGGTTTCTGTAGAATTTCAGTTTTGTTTTGCAAACATCCACTGTCCCAGGCTGCTCCCAGCCCCAATGTCCAGCCTGGCCTTGGGCACTGCCAGAGATCCAGGGGCAGCCCCAGCTGCTCTGGGCACTCTGTGCCAGGGCCTGCCCACCCTCCCAGGGAACAATTCCTTCCCAATATCCAAAATAAATCATTTTAAAGCTGTTCCCCCTTGTCCTATCACTCCATGGCCAGGTGGAAAGTCCCTCTCCAGGTTTCCTGTAACCCCCTTTAGACACAGGAGAGACCAAGCCAAGAATTTTCTCCTTTTAATTTAGTTTTTTGTGGCCCCAGCTCCAAACTCTTGGGGACTCCGGATCATTTGGACACCGCTGGCCAAGGACCCCCCATCCCTCCCTCCCTGGGGGTGTCAAACAGCCCCAAACTTTCACAGCATCATCCCAAGGCTGTCCATCAGTCTCTGGGGGCACAGATCCCCCACGAGGCTCCTCTCCAGGACACCCCATCCCACCCATCAGCTCGGGAGCTCCCACACCACATCCCAGGAATCCATGGAGCCCTGATGATGGATTGGGCCAGGGATCCGTGGCTCAGAAGATGGCACTGTTTGTGGGAGGAAGGTTCCAGGAGGATATTCCAGGTAATTACAGGCTGCTGGCTGACTTTGACTGCCAGCAAAGTCAGCCAATATTCCCAGTGTGGAACTGAGAGCTGCTTCCCAGCCTGGGCTGGGAATGTCAGGATTGAAAGAGGAGTTTTGTCAGGCTCCCTCCTCCTCAGCTGGTTCTAATTTGGTCATTTGGTGGAAAACTTTAGATCCCAGTTCCTTCGGGGGCTGCCATTGGTACCTCAAAATAATTTGATTTTCAGGGCCATGTTTCTATTTCTGCTGTTTCCTGTATGTTGTTCTTTGCCCATAACAAATATAAATATTACCTGTGACCCTCCCTCAGAAACAACCTTCATTTCTCTAATTTCCCTGCTGTTTTGGGGCATTTCGGTCCCTTCCTGGTGCAATGTCACTCGAATCAGTGGAAACGGGCAGTGGATAATTTTGCTCTCTGATTTTTTTTGTCATTGGTTGGAAATCTTGTCATTAGAGGAAAGAAACTGTTTGCCAAATATCCCATATTTATAACGAGCTCTTTTGCACAGTGCAGTGTGCCCTGTTAAATTCCAGCTCTCTGAATCTCAGCTGCAAATTAATTGTATCTCATGAGGGCAAATTTAAAGCTGTCCAATAAGGAAAAAAATTTAGGTTGTAGAAAATTTGGAAATAGAAATTATCCAGTGAACAATTCTTTGTATCTCTCTGATTTCTGTGAGTCAGTGAACCACACTCCTGACATGGCTGAGGGAGGCTGCAGTGTGAGGAGAAAAGCAGAGCTGAGGCCTCACCAAACCATGGCAGGGCAATAAAATAATTAAATAGCCTGGGGTGGTTTTAATTCCTTTGATTCTGAGAAGGTTTTTTTCCCAACAAATGTAGGAAATGATGTTTAACATTCTGCTATCTATTACAGGAATTAACATCACTGTGTCCAAGGTCTGACAGTGACTTTGCAGGCAATTAATCCCACAAGGTGAATTAATGCCACAGACGAGTTCTGAAGGAAAAAGGGCCTGATTGGCTGAACCAGATCCAGTAAAGTAAATGGGATGTGGGATCAGCTGGGTTTTAGGGGCTGCTCCAAGCTCATGGAGCAAGAGCTGCCAGGAGGACACGGTCACCCAACCTTGGGATATCCCTCTGGAGGTGTCCAACCCCATCCCACCTCTGGGTCGGGCTCTGGGGCAGCACCAGGAATTGTTGGTACAAAGGTGGCTGGGAAGAGCAGGGATTTGTCACTGGGGTGCAAATGAGCTGCTTGCTTAGGAATGTTGGGAAAAATTCCTCTTTGGAGAGCTCAGAAAGGAGAACTTGGCCTTTGTGTGGCATCAGGAACGTCCTGCTCCTGGTATGCAAATATTGTTCTCGGTGGTAAAATCCTTCACTCCTCTTCTGTAAAAAATCTCCCCCAAAAATCTTGTAGCTTCCCACCAGCTGCACTGAAAACAGCAAAACGTGACCTAAAATAAATAAATCTGATATTCCATAAAGCACAGACCCTCCTCAAAGTGAAATTTGCTGAACCATGGTTGTGACTTCATTTTTTATCAGTGGATTATTTACAGGATTTACTGTATTTGTATGACAACATTCATCAAATCAACATTCCTCTGGGATTGGTTGTTATTTACTTTAGGATTTTTATTCCTATTTTTTAATTGCAGAGGAAAAGGTGTGTTAAAAAATACTGGGAAGAGAAGATATGGTTTTGGAGTTACTAGGAAATTCAGGGTGAGGATGTACAATTAAAATACTGTTGGTTTGGTTGTCATGGTTGGGGGGCTGAACCTTGAGTGGGATTTATGATGATAATATGTGAGAAACACATCAACAGAACAGGAAATGGAAAATTTGGCTGCAAACTGCTGTTTTCTAGAACTTTTTCTGTGGCTGCATGTCTGTGCCATACGTAATTCTGGATTATTTGTTATCTCATTACTTGTTAGGGCTGTTCTACTTTCAGATTCTCTGACCAGGCAGAAACAGCTGTTTAAAATGTGCAAAAAAAGGGCAACATCTTATGGCAAAATTTCACTGGGGTTTTGTTGAGGGTCATTTACCTGTGCAGTGAAACAAATCCCACTTCTCCTGGATAAAATGCAAGGCAGCCACGAGTCAAAGGTCAGGAACTGACCAATATCAGCAATATTTGGTCTTAATGAAATCACATTTTCTTTCAGCTGTTGGTTCATTTTTAGGCCACTTGAAAAATCACAGAATGGTTTGGGCTGTAAAGGACAGAGTTCATGAAGAGTTCAGCCTCTCCATGGCAGAGTTAAACCAAGTGTTAAAGGTGAGTGGCTGAAGGTACAAACACTGGCAAGGAGGTTTTTAGGGAAGATCTCAGCTGATCAGTAAAATCCTCATGACATCTGACCCAGGCTGGGTCAAACTGGTTGGTTTGGGCTTGAAACAGCTGCCAGAGGTTGTAAATTCAAGCATAATTCCACAGCACTAACAGAAGTGGACTCCAAAGATCCATAAACCAGCAGGAAATGAAACTTTCTCCCATTTAATAGCTCCCAAAAAGGGAACCAAGAGCCTCCAAAGCTCACCTGTTGTCACTTTTTCCTCCAGGTGAGCAGAGAGGGATTCCAAGTGATGGCAGCAGCCCAGGGAGTGGAGGTACAGATCATCCCCGTTGTCCTCCAGCAGATCCTGCAGGACAAGGCTGGAGAGCCAAGGACACTTTCAGTGGGGTTGGGGAATCCTCGTTGTTCTCGAGCACCAGCTGCAGGAAGGAGGTTGGTATTGTACCTCTGACACCACCACCGAGAGTTCTTCCAATATTTTGATGAAGTTTGGGTGGGAATCAAGGAGGCCAAGCTGGCATCCTTGGCTGAGCAGAGACCCTGCTCCCAGGATCCCAGCCCGCAGCCTTCTCTGTGATCCAGGGAGAGACAAATGGGTTTTGTCCCTGTGCCAGCACAGGAAACCTCAGCCAATCTGGGAATAATTCCCAGAGTGTGATGGAAACACTCACAAGGACTTCAGACCCCAAGCAGGGCCTTGAGGAGACATCCCCTGCGCTGCCTTTGCATTAAAAGTGCATTTTGCACTAATTAATAACCCATTAATAACGGGTGGGAAACGCCAGCCCTCCCTAATCAATAGTGGGGTTTCTTTGGGATCTGGGGCAGCAGCAGGTGCTGCTCCTTGAGCACTTCCCTCTCTGCAGGGAAACTGCTGCAGGACTCCCAAGATGTCCCCAGGGACACCACGAGAAGCAGTTGGGAACTGAGTGACAAATGTGGTGGTTTTGGTAAATATGGAGAAGGAATCCTTCTGTTTCTCCGTTCTTTCCTCCCAAACACAAAATTGTTTCCTGTTCTACAGCCACACAAACCCCACCACTGACGTGCCTTGCATGAACTGACTTGTGGGAGATTCCTGCTATTTTTTTTGGCCAAATATTCCTAAACAAGCAGCTCATTTGCATAAAATTAATTAATTTTTTTCATTAAATTAATGAAATATTATTTGTTTGCATTTTTCCTCGGTAAAAAGCAGATGCTGCACCCTCAGAATCCCACAAACCGAAGACACTTCATATCAACAGGTTTGAACACTAGAAAACTTAAATACCTCATACCCAAATTCCCTGAAGTCAAATAGGAAATAAAATAGGAAATAAAATAGGAAATAGAAATACAGTATACAGAACTTTAGGATACTTTTATGTCCTCTTTTATAAAACATTTCTTTTTATACCACACGTTCTCTAAGCCTGGCAGATCAGGAAATAGAGGAGGTGAAAAATGGAATTCTGTTATGTCTGAAAAAGTTATTTTAGGTGGGTTTCGATATTTCTGAAAGGCAATAATTATAATTTGGGTTTGTTTTCTTTTTGGAGGTCAGAGTATTAAAATTGGCTGAAGTTTTAAGTGGATAGAGGTGGAACGTGGTACCAGGAACACCTTAAGCACTCCAGAATGGCTGCTCTGAAAAATAAACTGCACATGCAGAATAGATAATCCCAGAATTCAGAATTTCACTCTTTCCCAATTTTTATTTTAAGTAAGGGCAGTTTCTTCCCACATCTGCTATTCCAGGAGAAACCAGACTGATGCTTTTGGGGCAAACCAGCCCATTTCAATCAGATTTGTCAGAAATGCTTTGTTGGGGTGAATTTCTGTGTTTGTATCTCCCAAGCAGCCCCTGCTCTCTCCCCTCCTGCAGGTTTGCTGTATTCTGAGTGGAGGAATAAACAGGGAATTCATTCCCACTCCACGCAGAGGAGCTGATTTCCCTTCCACCAACAAAATCTGTAGGATCACAGATAATGCCAGGAGGAGGAACTGTACTGCTCCAAATTCCTGAGCTTTGCCAGGACATTTTCGGGATACGTGGGGGCTCGGATTGGCTGGCAACGAGAAATAACCGAGGCTGGAGAGAAATAATTGGAAGTTGGAGAGAGACTTTCCACAAGGATTTTCTGGACAAGCGGGAATGGCTTCAAATTAAGAGGCAGATGGGATATTAGGGATAAATCCTGCCCTGGGAGGGGGTGAGGCCCTGGCACAGGGTGCCCAGAGAAGCTGCGGCTGTCCCTGGATCCCTGAAAACGTCCAATGCCAGGGCTGGAGCAACCTGGGAGAGTGGAATTGGGATGAGCTCTAAGGTCCCTCCCAGCCCATTCCTGGCTGGAAAGACGCCTGGAAATTTCACGCTGGCTCGCTCACAGCCCATTTTCGGGGGATTTATGGCACGGACAGCAGGGATCGGTGCCAGCAGCGGCGGGGGCCGCTCCCGGTGCCACTAGATGGCATCGCCAGCCCACGATTCGCCCATCCCGCCGCCTTGCCCTGGGAATGATGCCGGGATAACTCCTGGAGCTCCCGATCCAGTTTTTCAGGTGAGCCGCGCTCTTTGTCGGGTGCCGCGGGGAGCGGGAGCATCCCCCGGGAGGTGCGGGGTGAAGCACGCGCGGATGGAAAAGCCGCTGGAAAAGGTCCTGGTGAGCAACCGCGGGGTTGGAAACATCCGTGAGACCCGCGGAAGCCACTGGGTCGTGACACCCGACACATCCTCACCTGGCGAATCCAGGTGGAATGCTGAAACAAGGGGGGGAAGTTGTGGAAACGCCGCATTCCGTAGCGGGAAGGTTTGGTTTTTTTTCTTGGGGGTTAGAGATCACCAAGGAGTTAAATTGTGTTTGGGTGTTTCCCAGGGATTGCTGCTTCCCGGGAAAACGGCTTCTGTACAGCAAAACCAAGCCAGCGTCAACAAATATGTGACTATTTGTGTCCTCGGGTGTCAGCTCAGCTGAGATGGAGACAATTTAATGAGCTCTCCGTAGGCTTGTGAAGGGGGGTGTTTACAAAACATGTGAATTAAATTCTCTTGTTTGCACGGGAGACGTCTCCAACTTCCACAAAAGTTCAGCCGAACCCACGGCAGGTTTGCCACGAGGCAGTGACTAAAATAAATAATATCACAGACAGGAAATGGCCCAGAAAACAAACCCGCAGCACCCACAGCAGCTGTGCCTGTGATAGCTGAGGGTCAATTTGCTGCTGGATGTCTCCAGGTAATCACTGAGAGCAGGGAAATTAAATTATATTAGTAAATATATGTAATTAATATCACACATTATATGTAATATAGAATTAAATGATAATATTTGGGGTCACATTCTTTCCTGAACTCGTTTCACTGAAATGGAAGGAATATCTCCCCTCACACTTTTGAGATTTAACACAAGTCTTCTAAAATTATGCCTGAAGTAACTGATATTCAGATAAACCTCGTGGTAAAATTTGTTTATTTCTAATTTTGCAACGTGTGAAAGATGTTTACCCATCTTTACTCCTTTTCCTGACTTCCTGGGAGTTTCCTCACCGCAGGACGAGGCTCCTGTGGCTGTGAGATTTTGCTCCCTTTGTTGGAAGGACACAGAAGGTGGGACCAGCCAACTCTGGTTTTCCTAAATTCATAGAATTATAGAATCCCAGAGTGCTTTGGGTTGGGAGGGAACTTAAAAACATCTTGTTCCGCCCTTGCCATGGGCAGGGACACCTTCCACTGTCCCAGGCTGCTCCCAGCCCCAGTGTCCAGCCTGGCCTTGGGCACTGCCAGGGATCCAGGGGCAGCCCCAGCTGCTCTGGGCACCCTGTGCCAGGGCCTGCCCACCCTTTGAGTAAAGAATTTTTTCCTAATATCCCATCTGAGCCTCCTCTCTGCCATTTTAAAGCCATCTCCCCTTGTCCTGTCATCCATCCCTTGCAAATAGTTTCTCTCCAGTTTTCCTGCAGCTCCTTCAGGCCCTGCGAGGCCACACTGAGGTCACCCCAAAGCTTCTCCTCTCCAGGCTGAACACCCCCAGCTCTCGCAGCCTTTCCTCCCAGCAGAGCTGCTCCATCCCTCTGCTCATCCTGGAGCCTCCTCCGGATTCTCTCCACCAGCTCCGCGTCCTTGCTGTGCTCAGCTCCCCCCGGCTGCCATTCCCAAGCTCCCCCCGCTTGTCCCGGCGCCTCTCCCCCCTCACCCCTCCGCTTCCCCCGCACCTGCGGGGCGGTGCCGGGCGGGGCGGAGGGAGGGGTCGCTGCCGGCCCCCCGCGGGGGTCCGGGGGTCCCCTGGTATTTAACGGGGCGGGCTCGGAGCTGCCCCGCACCATGCACCCCTTCGGGCCGCCCCCGCCGCCCGGCCGGGACCCGCGGGATGCCGCGGGATGCTCGGCTCCCTTCCCGGGCCCGCAGCCGCCCGCAGCCAACCCGTACCTGTGGCCGGGCGGCCTCTCGGCTCCGTGCCTGCCCTCGGGGGCCGTGCTGGGCGCGGGGGCGGAGCGGGGCTGGCCGGCGCTGTCGCCGCTGTCCCCGGCTCGGCCGCCCTACTCGTACTCGGCGCTGATCGCCATGGCCATCCACAGCGCGCCCGGCCGCCGCCGCACGCTCAGCCAGATCTACCAGTTCGTGGCCGAGAACTTCCCGTTCTACCGGCGCGGCAGGGCCGGCTGGCAGAACTCCATCCGCCACAACCTGTCCCTGAACGACTGCTTCAGGAGGGTGCCGCGGGATGAGGGCGATCCGGGTAAGGCGCGGGCTGGGAGCGGAGGGATGCGCGCACAGCGGGAGCGCCACCGGGCTCCTTCTGTCCGCAGGCAAAGGCAGCTACTGGACGCTGGACCCCGACTGCGAGAAGATGTTCGACAACGGGAATTTCAGGAGGAGGAGGAAGCGGCGAGCGGAGGGGGCCGGAGCGGCGGAGGCGGCCGGGGACAGCGGCGGGGACCAGCGGGTGGCGCGGCCACCCCCGCCCGAGGCCACCGCCCGCTACGGCCACGCCGGGGGCCAGGCCTGACTGGGCTCACCCCCAGCTGAACTCGGGCACGAGAGAGGGATGGTTTTGTCCGGCGGAAATGTAAGTTTTTATATAGGTTTGGTACTACAGGTGCAGGGGGATGGGGATGGGTGCGCAGGGCTGGCCTTTTCTCCTTCCTCCCTCCTTCTCTCCCTGTCCCATCCCACCAGAACGCTGGAAAGGCTTTAACCTCCCGCCACGCAGGTGTCCCGAGCAGCTTTCCATGGCCAGGGGCAAAGCAGAGCTCCCTGCCAGCCCTCCTGGCTGTGTTTGGGGAGGTGGGTGAAGGGTTTGCAGCCTGGGCGTCCCAGAGAGGCCAGGGGATGCTCGGGGGTGCCCTGGAGATGGGCTGGGGGTGTTCACCTGGAGAAGAGAAGGCTCCAGGGAGACCTCAGAGCCCCTTGCAGTATTTAAAGTCAGCTTATCAAAAAGAGGGAGAATAAATTCTTACACCAACAGCTAGGACAAGAGGCAGTGGTTTTAATCTAAAAGAGGGGAGACTTAGATCAAGAAATTCTTTACTCTGAAAGTGCTGAGGCCCTGGCACAGGGTGCCCAGAGCAGCTGGGGCTGCCCCTGGATCCCTGGCAGTGCCCAAGGCCAGGCTGGACATTGGGGCTGGGAGCAGCCTGGGACAGTGGGAGGTGTCCCTGCCCATGGCACTGGATGGTTTTAATGTCCCTTCCAACCCAAACCTTCGACTCCATGAGAAAGCCAGAGGGATGTGCCCTCACTCCCAGGATTTGTTCCCAGGGAACACCAGGCTGGCACAGAGGTCACCCAGCCCCCCTCCTCTGCAGCATTTCTAACCAAACCCCCTTTGTTTTCCCCCAAACACAATCCCATCTCCATGCCAGCCCATGGAGCTGACCAGAATGTACACGAGGAATTTCAGATTTAATCGAGCATCCAAAACAAAAAGCTGATAATTCAAATTTTTTGTGTATTATAATGGGGCTATAAAGCAAATTTGAACCAAAAAAAACCCACAAAAACTGTCTGAGAACCTAAAAAATGTCAGAGATTTGAGTCCCTGGTGAGAGGGAAGAATCAGCTGTGCAAAGGAAGTTTTTCTTGGCCTAAAATGTAGTAAATTGTGTTTTAAAAATGTCCGGTTTACAAATATCCACCTTGGAATGAAGCAAAGAGCCAACTGAACTTGTCAGCCAATACCCTCTGAGGGTCTGTGTAGATAAATTTATTTTTTTATTAATTCCCTATTTGAAAAAAGGCTCATCCAAGAAAATTTACACAAAAAGGAGAAGTGAAATTTCTGCAATGGAACTTAAAATATTTCAGACAGAATCTCTTTGTTGTCATTATTATTTTTCCAGGGTTTTCAAGGAAGAAGACATTTAAATGATAGCCTCTGTTTCCTTTTCCAAGCGGGGTAGGACCCTGTCCAAGGGTCCAAGCTGCCTCTGGACTGGGGCATTCATTCCCTAAGGAATGGGCACACATTTGACCTGGGAGGGACGGAGAAACTCCTGCCTGGCAGCGCTGGAGGACCCTTCCCAAGACCCTGGACCTCAGAGCTGGGCAAGAAATGATTTCACCGAACCCACATTTCCTTCTGCTCCAGGATACAAAACTCCAGATCTGACTGTACAGGCTGAATTCCCGATTTTCTCCTGGGATAAAATGCCACTGCAGGACCCTGGAAAAGCAGGAAAACAGAACCCCAGGAGGCTGCAGGAGATTCAAACTTCCCCAGCGTGGTCCTTGCTGGCTCCCCTGGGTCCTGGGGCAGGGAAATCCATGGAGAACTCGGTGAAAGGACCACACTGCACTGCAGAACCTTTTTCCAGGGACAGTTCTAGATGATGATTCAGTGTGCATGTGGAGGCCCCCATTTGTATTTCTCTGTGCTTCTGTTGTGCTCTGATCCTATTTTTGTGTATGGGAAAGAAAAGGAGATTTTTTAAAAATAAATCATTGGAGCAGGGAAGTTGCAATCGCTGGGAGCAAAAGCAGTGCCTTGAAGGAAGGGCTGCAGCAGGTAATGAGGCTCTGGGCTAATTACAGCTGCAGGCTTTTGTGGGAAAGGTGGTGGGATGCTGGGATGGGCCAGATTCCCAAGGAAGCCCAGAGATAATGGAGGTGGTTTCTCCAGGAGGGTGCCTGGGAATCAGCCCAGGGGCTGGGATGAGGCTCCGGAGGAACCATTCCACACTGGGAGAAGGGCTGAGGAGGCGAGCTGGGGATGTCCAAAGTGAAGTGTGCACCCTGTGACCCCCTCCTGCTGTCCCCAGACCCCTGCCACTGGTTTGTCACTGGTTTTCTGTGTCTGTGGGAGCTCAGGAACTCTAACACAGGTGAGAATTATGGGATGTTCCTGCAGTTGGATGCCATTTCTGCTCTCTCCTGGTCTTGGAAATATTAGACATCCAATGGGGGGATTGGTTTCTGTGCAGGGCCAGGAGTTGGAATCACTGATCCTGATGGGTCCCCCCCAGCTGAGGATATTCTGTGATTCTGTTCTGTAATTCCTGCTGGAATTTAGAGCAATTTGTGCTGTCAGGAACAGGTTTTGCATCATTTTCACCATTTCCCCCTCAATAAACTAAACAGGATTGAAAAGGTTTCGCTGTTTGAGGGAACACCCAAACAGAGCAAGAAACCCATGGTTCATTTCAGCCAGGGTGCACTGGGAAATGGGAATGACATCAATAAGTTATGGAAAAGCTTGGGAAAGGACAGAGTTCTGGAAGCTCCATGCTGTGCTTTTCACAGGGGAAGGTGCAGCTCTGGCAAGGAAACAACAACCGTGGTTCTTTATTCAGGGATAGACCCATGGAAGTAGGGATCTGGCCTGTTCATTTACCCAACAGGATAAACATCCAGGAATTCTGTGCTCTGGAGCAACGTGTTGCCCTAAATAAGGAAGAGAAGGGGCTGTCAAAGGCTCCTAAATGAGGATTTGGGGAGCAGGCAGTGATGCAGGGTATGAAAGGAGAGTTTGCACCTTTGAACATTTAATCCTGGGCTGTGCTCTGAGCCCAACCCCATCCCTCCTCACCCCTGGCAGCTTTTCCTCCCAGGAAGGGCTGGACAGAGCCTGGCAGTGCAGGGGATTCTGGCTGTGTGCAAGCAGTGCCTGTAGGGTGTCCCCTGGATTAACCTGGAGGGATGGAAAATTCCCCAAACCAGCAGAGTCTGTCCCTGCAATGCCTCTGAGGGCAGCAGAGCAGAGCTGGAGGTTCCACTCCTTCAGCAATGAGTCTGTGAATTATTTTGCTGGCTCTAATTGCTGTTCTTCAGTCTCAGTTCTATTTGGACCCAGTTGCAGCAGCAATAAATCTCTATTTTCAGCGTGATTATCGCTCAGGAGGAGCCCATCACAAATGCAAGCAGGATGTGATAACTCAGATTTATTTCTCCTTTTTACTTTTCAATTTTCCCTCTGCTCCAACACTCGCCTGTGATAAATCCTTGTTAAGCACTGGGATTTCCCTGTGCTTTACTGTGGGATAACACGGCTTCCCAGGATTTTTTTGTTGGAAAACAGAAGAGGGAGTATTAAATTTTATATTGTGGGAGGAAAATCGATACAAACCCGAGTTTCCATGTTCTTGGGAGTCATCAGGGCAGAAGGGAAAGGAAGTTGCAAGTAGTTGTTAGTACATAAAAAGATCAGGAAGCTCATCCTTTTCTATGGGTTGTCTAGAATTCCATGCTGTAGGAGATGGGAATTCGAGCCCTGGAGAAAAATACTTGGGAATAGACGTGGTGGGAGCAGGTTGGATGTGAATGATTCGTCCTGGAACCCACAGAACCCAGCTCTGTGTGGTGTCTGGGTTTTTTCGGGATTGTTGCATTTCCTTGGAATTCTGGGAGCACCCAGGGACCAAATCCTGCTCCTGTAGGACTCCAGCTCCTCTCCCTGTGCTCCCAGGGGTACCCAGGCCCTGGGCAGCACCTGGTGAGGGGCTGGATTTGTTGCTTTGGGGATGGAACTGGTTTTTCCTGCTGAAATGGTGCCAGACAACAACACTCCATGAGAATTTGGGATTCTTGTCCTGCTCCTGACACTCAGCTCTGGGATTTCTTCTTGCCCAGAAAATCTTCCATCCCTGGAGGTGTCCAAGGCCAAGTTGGAGTGCCCTGGGATAGTGGAATGTGTCCCTGCCCATGGGATGCCCATGGATGGGTTTTTTCCTTCCAACCCAACCCACTCTGGGATTTGGGCACCCCAATTTGCCAAGCCCAGCTCCCCGTCCCACTCTTTGCCCAGGGACTGTTTGGAAATGCTGGATTTTTTCTGGATAATGCTCTGAGACACTCCTGGAGGGGAACAGGTCCAGTAAGTGCTGAGTGAGGAATTGCAGAAGGGAAAACGGTACCTTGAAGTGGGGGAAAAAATCGAGCTGTAAGAAGAGCACCTCTGTGGGTGGAACAGGGACTAAAAACTCTGCTCCTGCCTGCAGCAGTGGCATCTCAAAGCCCAGCTCAAGTCTATCAGCCAGGATTAATCTGCCTTTTCACTGAGCTTTCAGTCAATGTGACAGCACACGGCTGAGCTGTGTTTGCCTTTCTCTTAAGGAAAACACTTCTTTATCACCTGGATAACCACGGAGCAAAAGGGAAGAATTTTTCCTTCTGAGGTGATGTCTGCTGTGCTTGGTGAAGGATTTCGTATTATTGTCTCTGATATCATCTTAGATCATTTACAACTGTCAGGTTTTGATAGAACTGGTATTTTATTTTATTTTATTTTATTTTATTTTATTTTATTTTATTTTATTTTATTTTATTTTATTTTATTTTATTTTCATTAGGGGCTAAACTTGCACAGTGTTGCTGCTTATGCAGAGCCCAATGGCACTCGTGAGTTGTTCCATTTTGTGGAGATGAACTCATTAATTTTTCTTCAGACTAAGAAAAGCCAATGCAAAACCATTTCCTGTGCTGAAGTTAAGTCATTTTCTGATCACTTCACAGCAGCAGAATAGCAGAGACTCTTTTTAAAATAAACTTTGATTTTTGCTGTTCATTTCTAGCTGGGATTTTTTTACTTTAAATTGCTTTGGGAAAGATCAATACATTTTATCAGGCCTTTTATGAAATGTCTTAGAACTCTACCCTGGAGCTTCTTGCTCATATTAAGATTATTCTCCTACAGCCTGAAGGTGATTAAAGCCTCTTTAAAGTTTTTTACAGTGCCCAAGTGTGTAGGTGAGCAAGGGATGTGCTCAGACCTTGTGAGGTGTAAAACAGGAGTGAGAAGAACTCACAGCTCAGCTCTAGTCCCCTTCTCCTCTGAAAGGAAAGCTCCAGCCAAAAAACAACCCAAAAATCACACAAAGAAGTTGTTTGGGGGAAAGATTCCTCTTCCCCACAAGTGGAAATGTTTGGGCAGTGCTGGAACAAATCCAGGCTGCCTGGGAACCTCCTAACAGCCCCAAGAGGGAAAGAGTTTTAACACCATAATTAAAGGTTTTGGATTCCAATGAGCAATTTTGAACATCAGGCTTCCTTTTGTTTCAAAGTTACACGTCCCATCCCCTCAGGTTCCCAGTGTGAACTTGCTGGAGCTCACAGAATTCCTGGAGACTTTTTTTTCCCCTTCACTTTGGTTTCTATAATGGGATAAATAAACATCTCACAGCTTGTTGAGCTCCAAGAAATAAAAGTGGGGTTTCAAGCTGTTGCTTCAGGATGGGAAGCCAGGGATTCACAGTTTCTTACTACAAACAAGCTTAAAGGAGAGATTTTATCCCTTTTTAGAGGAAGGAACTTCTGTATCCAGGTCTGTCCTCAAGCTGAGTTTTGGGGTTGCCAACACAGTGGGTGGGACAGTTGGAATTAGCAGGAAAAGATTGACCTGCTAATCTAAAATAGTCCAGAAATGGCTCATTTGGCACATATTGCATTCAAACATTGCTTTGTTTTCAGCTGTGCAAAGGCTTTCCTTGACACACCAACCCTGAGCCATGAGCAGAGGAAAAGGGGTTGCACTGCTGCCACATCAGGGGGCATTTCAAAAAAGAGGAAATTTTAAGGGTTCAAACTTAATCTCTGCTTTAAATACATAAATCTAACTTTTAATAATGACACCTCTTTGGAAACTGTATTTTAATGTACGTATTGAGATATAAAAACTCTGTTGTGGGGTTTATCCATCTCGATTTGGACGGGAAGTTCTAACAGGGGTTTGGTTTTGTTAACGTTTCCTTTCAGCACTCAAACCCACGGATGTTAAGGATGCAGAATAAACACATTTTTTATCTGCTGTGACTCATGAACATTTCAAGTCAAATTTCTGCTGTTGGGGCACAAAGCTTTGTTTGAAATGACACATTAGTGACAAATGTTGATATTTAATACGCCATTCCCTTCATCAACAGCTAATTACCACAATTAGCTGTGCATGGAGTTAATTATTTCTCCCTCCCATCTTCTGGGCTTGAGTAAAAATACTGAAAAAACATTTGTGAGTTTGCCTTTCAGTCCCTGAGAGGGGTTTGCCCTCAGATTGGGGTTCCAAAGGTGCTATTTCCCCAATTCAGGAGGCAGAATTTGGGCTGGTTTTGTAGGAGAGGCAGAGTTTGGGGGGGTTTATTAAGGTCTTGCCAGGAATCCACAGAAATTCCTAAAGGGATTTGTAAGTGGGAGTGAGATTGCTAAAAAGCAACGAATCAGCAAAGTTTAAGTTAGATGAATGAAAATGAATGAAAATGTAAAAGCTGGAGCTGGCCCTTCCAGTGGTGAGATCAAAGGTCAGCTGCTCTTCTTGTGGGTGAACTTTTAATTAACTATAATCTGTGTTGCAGGTAGAGATGACAGCAAATATTCTGATTAAATTAGCAAAGGGATTACCTTTGAGTCCACTCAGCTGGCCAAGGTGAAGCCACCTCACCTCTCCTTCACTCCCTGTGAAATTCTTCATGAGTTTAAATCAATCCAACCCTCTAAAGGATTTAATTGGCAGAGTTTAGGGTTGCAGGGCTCTTCTGGCACAGCACCTTTTGCAGATGGCTAATCCTGGTCATCAAGTCATGAACATCCACCAAAAATGTGCTTTTCTTTGCTTCCTTGCACCCAGTTTGATTATTTCAGTCCTCCTGATGGAAGCCCCCCTCCATTTTCTGTTGTAAATGCAGTCACAGCTATAATGAAACATTTTTTTCTTCCACATGACAAAGTTTCCCTTTAACTCCCATGCTTCTCCTCCTCCTGCATTTCAGTTTTCACCAAAATTGCAGCGTTTTCTCCTGCCCCAAACTTGCTGTTTTCCCAAGTGCCGCAGTTGACATTTTCTGGACGAGTTCACACTCGCCTCCCTCAGGGTTTGCTTACAGAAAGAATCGTGCTGTGCCGAGAATAAAAACTTTGTAAAGTCACATTTCATCCCTTTTGGGGTTGATATTCAGTCCTTTTTTCCCTCTAGGGGATGTGTGAGGAGCAGGTGCCATTAACTCCCCCTACACGGGGCAGTGCTGGCTCCTGGCTGCCTCCTCCTCTCCTGCAGCGTGAGGCACAACTTGTGCTCCTTTCAGCCTCTTCTGGAAACTTCTTCCCACCCTTGCACCCATTTTTCTGCAGTCATTTTTCCTGCTGTAACAGATTATATCCTCAGATGAAGGATAGGTGGATCTCTTGCATTTTTCTTGAAGGGCTAAGTTCTCAAATAAAGATAAATTAGTCTGGTAGCATCTCCCAGTTTCCATTTATCTTGGTATGTGTACTCTGACTTTCTGACTCATCATGTCACGTAATAACTCTTCTGCCTTTCAAATAGTGCTGGAACTATCCAGGTTGTCCAGATAATTTGGGAATTAAAGCACGTAAGACATGCAGCACATATGGAATATGTCTATAAAATTAAATAGTGCCAGAATTAAATAGTCAGAGACACCAGAACCATACTGGTCTATACTGGAATGAATCATGGAATCCCAGACTGGTTTGGGTGAGGGACCTTAAAGCCCACCCAGTGCCAGCCCTGCCATGGCAGGGACACCTCCCACTGTCCCAGGCTGCTCCCAGCCCCAATGTCCAGCCTGGCCTTGGGCACTGCCAGGGATCCAGGGGCAGCCCCAGCTGCTCTGGGCATGCAGGAGGAGAGATTTTCATGAGTATGGAATTTTTCACTCCTTCAAGCTTGACACAAATTCTGTAATTCGTAGTTTCCTTTTTCCCCCAAATAATCTGCCTTTCCAAAGCTTCCCACCTGCATATTTTGGAAAGGTTTAAATGATGTTGTAGCCTCAGAAGTGAGTGAGGGACTGCAGAGGCTGGACCTCATCCCCTTCAGGGTGTCAGCAGTGCCACCTCTTTCTGTCCCTCTTTGTGGTGCCACCTCTGCCCAGGACACCCCTCTGGGGACCTGCCCTTCTCAGCACGGGGGTAGAACCTCACAGACAGATGTTTGTGGGGTCACAGGTTGGTTAAGGCACCACTTATCACCCCGCTCTGACATTTGCAGTGCTGGGCCCGTGAGCCAGCTGATAGCCAAGAGCACAATGATGGCACAATGATGCCTCAAAGGGACCCAAACCACAGCAACGCTTTTTACCAATGGCCATCAATTCTCGGAGTAACTTCCAACAGTTTTCTCCTGCTGGCTGGAAAATAGCCCAACAAAGGGGGGAGATTTTTCATCCTCCTGATGTTTTCTCACACTCCTGAGATCCTGAAAATAACCCTCACTCTCCATACTTTTTACTGCAAATGACGGCAGAAACTCATTAATTTATCTCAAGAAATACAGGTAAGGTTATATTCACCCCTCCTGCCTTTTGCTCTGAGAGAGGACGTGGGGTAGGAGACTGGAATGACCTGAAATCCCAGACGGATTTGTTGAATTTTTATTTTACTGACCCAGTTTCAGCTGCTCAGCTGAGTTTCCCTGTGCCCACAGCAGAGCCAAGCCACTGCCATGGAGATTTAGGGCTTTTGTGTCCCATCCTTTAAGGCAAAGGGGTTCTTTCCACAGAATCCCAGAACCTTTTAGGTTGGAAAAGACCTCCAGGTTCATCCAATCCAACCTGTGACCGATCCCCACCTTGTCACCAGCCCAGAGCACTGGGAGTAGAGATGAGGTAAGGAAAGAAAAACCACCCTGAAACATCAGGCTGTGAATCAAAAATCAAGCCAAGCAAAGGCTGGTTTGTAGCTGTGGGAGATCCCGTTAAGGGGGTGATGTTGTTTGGATCTGGATACATTTTTTTAGGAAGAAAAATCACCCAGCACAAGGATGGAATTCTTAATGCAGGAAGAATTTCATTAAGTCATTAAATGGAAGGGGGAAACAACAGAGTGAAAAAAGCTCTGAAGAAATAAAAATAAATGACGAGGAGCTGAGTCCTGCCCTGGAAATGAGGAGGTGACAGCCACTGTCAGCTTAAATGAGGCAATAATGGCTCTGCCTGGGGCCCCCGGGGCTTCACAGCGACTCTCTCAAGATAATTCACTGTTAATTAACTTTCCCTTTCCCCAGAGGATCTCAGCGTCCAGTTGCTTTTAGACCTACCAAGATAATCGGGTTTAATTCTCCTCCCTGGGTTTAAAGTCACGAGTGGGAGCTGAGGCTGAGGTGAGCGAGAGACCCGGGGATTCTCTCCAGCGTGAGTTGGTTGTAAGGGAATTTCTGGGAATAAAAAGGAGCTTGTGCTGTTCTGCAGTGACTCAAAACAAAAGTCAGGTAACACACAAGATTTACATCCCCCTGAATTACATCTCTTTATTGTCCCTGGCTGCAGTGCTCGGGGACTCTGGAAGCGATGCCAAAGGCTTGTTTGAGGAACAAACTTTGGGAATACTCGGTGAGGTGAGTGCTCAAGGCTGAGCCCTGGGAATTCATCATTTCCCATTTCCTTTTCTATTGGAAACACTTTTTTGTTTCGCTTGTTGCCTTTTTTTTTTTTTTTTTAAGTACACCACCCATAATTCCATATTTGACACGGATTTTAAGGAGAAATCCTTCTCTGTCCATACTTTGGACAGGCTTCATCTCGACAGCTGCATTATGTTTGTTGCTGAGGCTGAAACGAGATGCTTGGGGCCACCTCTGCCCTCTGAACCTCTCGGGTTTGCAGTTTCCTATTTCTTCATGAGGGGCACTGTGAAATCCCAGGTTTCCCTGGTACCTGGCTGAGGATGCCAACCTGCCCAAGGACAACTTCAAGAGGACAACGCTGTTTTCACCTCATTTCCAGAGATCACTTGCAACCTCTTGCATTCCAGGCTCATTATTTTCCATCAGGGTGGCAGCCTCTCGTTTTAAAACAAATATTGTCCTTGAGAGCCACTGATGAAATGCTGCTGCACTGAGTAATCTCCATAAAAACATGCCAGCAGTTGCTGGGGATAAATTACATTTTAATGATCATACTTGGGGTAAAATTAGCTCCTGGCGTTTGCATTATTAATTAGGCCAACACCACCCTTGCTCATATTCTGCTTTCCCTGACAGCCTGTGCTGTCTGTAATTGTAATTACTGCCTGTCTGCTCAGGGGGAATGGCTTCAAATGGGAAGAGAGGAGATTTAGTGGGATTTTGGGAAGAAATCATTCCCTCTGAGGGTGGTGAAATCCTGGAATGGGTTTCCCAGGGAGGTTGTGGCTGCCCCTGGATCCCTGGCAGTGCCCAAGGCCAGGTTGGATGGGGCTTGGAGCAGCCTGGGATAGTGGAAGGTGTCCCTGCCCATGGAAAAGGGTGGCACTGGATGGGATTTAAGGTCCCTTCCAACCCAAACCATTCCATAATTCCCTGACTCTCAGGGTGGTGCTGTTGTCCCTTGAAGAAGGAAAACCAAGGCACAGCCAAGGGGCAAAACTGTGCTCGTTTCCCTGCAAGAAAGCAGTGGGATGAAAAAGCTGAGCCTGCAATAAATCTTAAATAAAGAAACAGATAAAAAAATAAACCAGGAGGAAGTGGATCTTACAGATCACAAGTGAAAAATATTTACCTTGAAATACAAACCCCATTCCCAAAGCTGCTTCCCAAAGCCCAGAGGCTGATAAGAGCGTTTGGGTAGGAAGAAATAAAATCAAGGCACAGTGGAAATTGGAAGACAGCAGCAATAAATTCTGAGCAAATTAAAGCAGAATTATTTATAGAGACAAAAGTCCTTCCTGATCCTTTTAGAGCAGGAGCCTGCACCAATTGTTCTGTGACATCCACCCAGGCGAGGATTTATCCCTAAAGCAATTAAAGTTACAAATATTTCAACTACAGCCACATCTCTTTGCCACCAGCACCACACACCCCACGAGTTCAAAGAGAATTTGGCAGAGTCCAACTATGGGTGTGCATTAAAAGCTCCTCAGATCTGGACTGGCACATCTCACTTGTTTTTCAGAATACTTTCTTTTATTTTTTAGGTGTCCGGGGCTACCAGAATTCTGGGAGAAGCAATCAAAACTCAAACATCCTAAAAAGAGTGTGGAGTCAAACTTCAGCTGAGAATATTCTCTTGAAAATCTGCTAGCAGGGAATCCAGGGGCTGTGGGGCATAAAATTTGTGTTTCACGTTTCTTTATTTGGAAAAATCAAAAGGGGGATTTGTTTTGAATTTTAATTTTCTTAAAAATCAGCTGGCAAAGGATTCACCTGCTGATGTACAAAGATCAGCCCTGACCACAGGCCCAGCTGGGATTTATCCTCATCTGCTTTCCCTTGTAACCTGTGCTCCTCTAACCAGGCCTGGCATCACCTGCTTGGAGAACAGCTCGAATTCCCATTCCCTCCCCAAATCTGGCTTTGTCAATTAAATAATAAAAGGTGTTAAATAGGCAACTTGTGCTTCCTGCTTCTCCCTCAGCTCCTCCCTCGGAGCAACCCCAGCCATGGCAAATGTTTATTTTTCAGTCCCTTTGAAGAAGTTTTTTTGGAAAATCAGTTTATTTTGGGTGGAGAGCCCAGTGCAGGAGCCAGAACTGGAAATATATGTGCTTTAATATATTTGTTTTGTACTTCTTCCCCTGCTTGAAAAGTTTTTTCTTAGTGAGGGATGAGAAGAACCAATGGCTGAAGGCATCAATCCACTCCTTGGAATATTCAGGGTGTAATCCTTGGTACAGGATAAACCAGGAATTATCCTTATTTCAACCTTCCAACCAGAACCAGGAAACTGAAGAGCTTGGTCCTGTCAGAGGTAGGTGTTTAACACGCTCTTTTATTGTGAATTATATTATTATTATTATTATTATTATTATTATTATTATTATTATTAGCTTTTGGAATTAAGTTTCTCTCCAACTCATTTCGAAGTTTCAGAAGAATTTGGTTCCTCAATAAAAGCTGCTATGAGGAACCAGAAAAAAAATGCTCTGAGCTTCTTATTAAAACCTCTCTGCCTAGGAATTAAGTTTTGAAACCTTTTGGATTAGAACCCCTGTAGAGGCTGGTTGATAAATTCCTCTGAGTCCCAGCTTTCCCTCTCTTTTTCCACCTGGTGTTATCTTGATCTGTGCTCCTGAGGTGAAAACCCCCCAGTGCTGCCTGAATCCTTCCATGTCCAGCCCTTTTTCGTGGAGTTTTAATTCATGTGATTCCTCCGAGCATGAGAATTTTACTTGTTATGAACATTTCAAGAAGGTTTTAACAGCAAGTCTAGAATTTCCCAGCTTTATTTCCTAAATATTTGGAAAGCAGGAGTAGAAACTTGGAAGAAAAAGTGGGTTTGAATCTTCTTGAAAACTTGGACTAAGTGGGATCACGCTGTGGGTTTAGGTGGGTGATTATTCCCACACTTCTGCTGGCTTTGCTTCAGCAAGGAATGACCTGGAAAACTGAGCTTGGAGCCCGGTTTGTGCTTCCCAGGAGGTTTCCAGACCTGAAGTTGGGACCCAAACCTGGCTCTGCTAAAGTGGGAAGGGCTTGGTTTGCTTGCAGCCCTGGGTGTTCCCTTGGGGAAGGATTTGGGGTCCTGGACTCCTCCTGGACACCAGCCCCTGTGCCAGGGCTCGCTGGCTTCTGCCCCACAGCCTGCTGCAGGCTGCAATGTCCGAGCTGTAGCCCAGCAGCTGCCTCAGCCACGAGTGGCTGTTCCAGCAGGATGGTGCCAGCAGTGCCCGTGCCACCCCCAGGCCGTGGCACGTTCGGCTCGGCAGCTATCGCTTGCTGTAAACGTTTAGACATAAAATCCTAGTCTGGGTGATTTCCCCAGTTGTAAAAGCCGTCAGGATTCCTGTCTGCCCTCCCAAGGGAGCGGCTGAAAGAGCCTCAGACTGTTTACAGTCAATAGAATCCCCTGTGATAATATTTTGCTGCCTTTTCACCTCTGGCCCAGGCATCAAAATGCAGAAACATCACAAATGGTGAAGTGTTGAAACGTTCCTTTCCTTCTTCTGCTTCCAGGGTCTCGATTTTTGGATGGAAAACAGATCCCTGGCTGAGGGGAAGCACCTGGGAGGGAGAATTTGGGTTGCTGTGCTTTGCTTCAGCCCAGGTGTGTTGGAAGTCTCTGTGTGGGCTCAGCCTGGTGGCATTTCAGCCAATGTCCCCCAGCCTGTCCCAAACCTGAGGGCTTCCTTTGCATCCTACAGCACCTCCTCTCTCCCTGGCTGCATTCCTCACGCCCTGGATAAGCAGGATGGTGTCACACAGCAACATTTGGCCCAACAGAACTGACCTCAATGAGGCTTAAAAGTGTAGCACAGACCTGAAGGGAAACCCTGATTTTCCCAGAGTGCTGGTTTGGATTTGAAGTTGTTGAGTTTTTTCAGCTTCCCCCCCGATGCCACATGAAGTGTTAAGACAAAAAAAAATGAGCAGGGGAGATGCTGGGAGCACTGAATTCCCCAGGTAATTGGTGTGGGGAGGATACAGTGTGAGCCAGCAACCACAAAAAGGACTGGAAGGGTTGAGATCCTGAGGAAACTTTAGGGGATGGAGGGATTCCAGGGGTTTGTCCCATTGCTGCCCAGCACTGGTTGTGGGGTCATTTGTGGTGGAAAAGAGCTACAAGCTCCTGGAGACAGGGAGTGGGAAGAGAAGGCCTTGGATAGTGACTGCCTGGAGGCATCCAAGGGCATGGAGCAAACTGGGCATGGAAAAGCCTTCCTCCAAGTCCTGTTCTGAACTGGCTCACCCATCCCCATAGCAATGGAAAACCTGTTGTCCACTAAAACACTGCTCCTTGGAACTCGGGGGTGTGGAAATAGCAGCAATCAATCAAATCCTTGAGTAATTCCTGGAACATTTCAAAGCAGGGATCACTTGGATCGAGGCTGATCTGCTGCCTTTCACAGCTGGTGTTCAGGGACGGGATAGGAAATGCTCTAAAATGGCTCTGAGGGCACTGAGGAAGTGAAATGAGAGATTTGGAAAATGGCTTTAAGCTGAAAAAGGGTAGATTTATATAGGATATTAGGAAGGAATTCTTCCAGGTGAGGCCCTGGCACAGGGTGCCCAGAGCAGCTGGGGCTGCCCCTGGATCCCTGGCAGTGCCCAAGGCCAGGCTGGACATTGGGGCTGGGAGCAGCCTGGGACAGTGGGAGGTGTCCCTGCCATGGCAGGGCTGGCACTGGGTGGGCTTTGGGGTCCCTTCCAAACTAAACCAGTCCAGGATTCTCTGAAAATGAGGGATCTGGAAAATAATTGGAGATCTGGCTGCTACCTCCTCTTCACAATTCCTTCACTCATTCCTTTTTTTGTCTCAGGCAGGAGTCACTTGATGCTTTAAAGTCTTGTGGAGGAGCCAAGGGGAAAGAGCTGGAAAGCTGTGCCAAATGACTGTCATAAAAGCTCTGTTTAATTTATCTCTACCCAGAGATTCCCTCCACCTTCAGCTTTCCCAGTTTTAGAAACTAGGATACTTGGGAATGTTGGTACTGATTAGAAAAGCAATCACAGTATTTCTCTGCTTGTCTGCAATGCATTGATATTGAGTTCAGGACCTTGCTTCATTCCATCAGAAATGTTGTAGTGCTCAAAAATCACTTGTTTGATCTGTTAGCTCAGGTGCTGAAGGGATCTAAGAATAGGGGAACATAATTCCTATATTGGTAAAGAAGGAAATCTGGTTTAGAGGGCTGAGAAGTCAAGTTGAAAACAGTTCCCTCTTACAGATGGTGATATAAACAGGATAGTTTTTATTTTATAAAGCTGCCACCTCAGGGTAATTTTCTCCAGATTTTCCATGTTCCCAGAATTTGTTTTATTTCCTGGGTGGGAAGCTGAGAGCAAGCAGCAACCTGCAGCACCCTTCCCATGTCTCACCTGTGAAAATACTGACCCAGCTAACCTGGAATAAAAAGCTGGATAATTTAAAGCCAGAGTGAATGAGAATTTGCAAAGCTTTTAAACAGCTCCGAGATTGAAACACACTAATGGAAATTGCCAATAAATTCCCAGTCTGTTATCAAGCACCATCCAGCTCCTGGGAGTGCAGCAATTTCTGTGCAGGTTTCTCAGCAGGGCTGGGATAAATCCTGTCCTGCTGCAGTTCTGGGTGGTGTTCCCAGCTCCTGCATCTCCACTGCCCTCCAGAAACCCTGGCAGTGGGGGCAGGCTCCAAGCAGGGATTTCACAGCCTTGGGATGCCAAATCCAGCTTCCTTCCCCAGCATCTGGAACTGCCTCCAGCAACAGAGTGTCCACTGGCAGAGAGAGAGGGAACAGCCTCAAGCTGTGCCAGGGAGGGTCAGATTGGACATTAGGGAATATTTCTTCATGGAAAGGGTGGTCAGGCATTGGAACAGGGTCCCAGGGTGGAGTCCCCATGCCTGGAGGGATTGACGAGCCCTGTGGATGTGGCACTTGGGCACGTGGGGCAGTGGTGGCCTTGGCAGTGCTGGGAGTGGTTGGGCTCAGTGGTCTGAGAGGGCTTTTCCAAACGAAATCCTTCTGTGACTGCAGGAGAGAGGAAAAAGAGACCCGGCCTGAGGCTGCCTGGAACCCAACACAAACCCTGGAGAGAGGGAATCCCCAGGGCCCAGCTCAGTGTCCACAACAGGGATTTTGGTGAGGACCCTTGGGGACTTTGTCATTTCCATCCCTAAAAGTTTTTCAGCCACTTGGCTTTTTTCTGTCTGCATAAAGGCATTGCTGTGAGTTGATGGTGTCAGACAAGGAAGGAGTTTCTGTCTCAGGAGTGGACAAATGCAGCACCTGCAACACCTGGAAGCGTTTCCCTGGCAGAGGGACTGAAAGCAAGGGCAGGCTTTGTTTTCCCAAGGATAGCAGCTCCCTCCAGTGACACCCCCTTTCCTCTGGGTATCACCCTGTGCCAGGGGCTGCAGCTGAGTGCTCCCCAAAAGCCACTCTTTGTCCAAGTGCTGCTCAGTTTTAACAGCTTTGCTCACAAGATGCACAAAACCATCTTTGCTGCATCTCTTAATTAAGTCTAATCCGACTCTGCAATTATATTTTATTACGATGATGCCTCTTCCTGTCTTAAAATCAGGAGTCAAACACGGTTAGAAGGGGAAAAGGGATTTTACCTTGGTATTTATTTTAAGGATCCTTAGGTGTACACATCCAGGTCATATGCATCGAGATGCACCCCGCCGAAAAAATGCCCCAAAAGATCTGGTATAACATTAGAGGTGTTACTAATTAGCAGATCTATCAAAGATTCCCCAATGAGAGGCTCAAGTGAGCCCCCCTCCCCAAGGAGCCTTCCCCTGGATGGTTCTATCTTGGTTTACAGAATGTGTTCTGGAGAGGACCTTGGGCTCTGGGGCACACTGATCCCTGGCTACGAAGCTTCTAAAATGTTCAGTCTCTCAGCTTGACAAACAAGGCCAAGAATGTAGGCAAAAAGCACTGAGAATACAGAAGTTGTAAAAAGGTATAACAGGGGTCTAAAAGAAAAGGCAAAAAATCTTCATGGCATCATTGAAACATTACAAGAGAATATTAGCTGAGCATTTTACCCCATTTGCAGGTTAGAAAAGGTTTTCTTTGGCCGGGAAAAGGAGCTGCTCTGCAGCAAACATCTTTGTTCAGCCCCTCCTGCACTCCTGTTCAATTACCTGTCACTCCCGGGGAAGAGCAGCCCTCAGATCTGAGGTCACTTAATCGCTGCAAAAACCTGTGGGGAGAAACCAAATACCTTGGGAATAGCTACTGCTGGCCCCTCGCGTGGTTTGAAGTGCTGGGAAGTGTCTGAGAGAGGTGTCAGTGGCAAGATTAAGTGGAAATTTCCCCAGGCAAAATACTTGTGTGTCTTAAAATGTTTTCTTTTGCTTTCAGAAAGGACACTTGTCCAAATGTTTCCCACATGGGCTGAAATTCTCCTTTCTCTATAGACAGAGGGAGAAGTTCATCCCTGGCACCACAGGGTAAAACACATTTTGGAGATGGGCAGGAGGAGGGAAGCGAGCCTATAAATCCCCATGTTTTAGCTCAGGATATTCTCACCTCATGCTCCACTGAGCACTATTTTAAGAACCTTTATTTACTTGTTTTCCTCTTTACCTCGGCTCTGGTGAAGTGCCTTTACACCTATTGCAGCCTGCAGTGGTATTTTTGTCACTGCAGTCACATCAAAACAGACGTGCCAATGTCAGGAAAAAGAGGTTTTCAGCCAAACTGCTGCTGCAATAAAACCTTTATTTATTTATTTATTTATTTATTCACTGTAATTTGGACAGGCTTTATCCTGCAGCAGCAGAAAAAGCAAAGTCGTTTTCTACATTTAAGCCCCGTGCTGATCTTTGGGACTGACAAATTCTGACTGGGAATGTCTGTGGAGTCTTCCCATTCCCTGCAGAGGCCTGTGCAGAACAGAACTGACCTCAGTGAGGCTTAGATGTGTAGCACAGCCCTGAAATGAAAACCTGATTTTCCCAGAGCGTTGGTTTGGATTTGAAGTTGTTGAATTTTTTCAGCCCCACCCCTGATGCCACGTGAATTGTTAAGACATAAAAAATCCAGCAGAGGAGATGCTGGATTAGCTCTGGAACACTGAATTCCCAGGTAACTGGTGTGGGGAGGCTCCTGTGTGAGCCAGCAACCACGAAAAGGATGGGAATGGTTCAGATCCCGAGGAAGCTGGGCAGGCTCCTCTTAATTTAGGCAACACCTACACCTGCACCAAACCCAGCTTTGCAGAGAAGCTTTGGCTCCCCATCAAACCCTGATTTCCTTGTAGGATTCTCTGTTTTAAGAGCAGCTGGAGAGTTTTGGGCAGCGTAGCAAAGAGGCTTCTAAAGAGAAGCACAGCCCGTGGGTTAATGAATCTTTCAATCCCTGTCACAGCCTCTGGCAGTGCATGAAGTGCTCAGTGCAGGGTTTGGGAGCAGAGCTCTGCTGGGCACTGCTGCCTCTGGTGATCCCAAATCCTGACCCTACAGCATTCCTGGGTGCTTCTGCTCCCTTCCAGAATTTCCTGTGCTCTTTCACCCCTCCCCTGCACCTCAGAGACCTCTGCCATCTCTTTATTCTCCATTTCACACCCTTGTGTTCATCAGAGGCTCCTGTAGGCAGAGAATTCCTTTCAACCCTCTTCTTCTGGAGGGCTCTCACATTTACCTGAACCCCATGCCCAGGGGAAAATCCTTTATTATATATTTTTAAACACTCTGGAGACTTTTCAGGAAATTCAGTCACAGCTTTTTTGAAGTCCCCAACTGCTCCATTTTACTGCCCTGGAATGTGGCTGCTCTCTGCAGGGCTGCTCCAAAGTAGACTGAGATCCTTGGGGATTGATGTGAGAACCCTTTGTGCCCTTAAAACTTTGTGGAGGACTTCCAGAGGCATTCAGTTCCTCTGGGAGTTCTGGCCAAGGTGCCTTGGAAGTGGAGTGAGGTTTTCCCAACAGTGTCTTTCAGAGTGCCATTAATATTTGATTTTTTGTGTTTGATACGAGCATTTGGGGTTTGTGCCTCGTCTCAGCTGAGTGAGAGCTGAGCTGATAAATTGTGTGTGGGTTTTGTTGGTAACATTTCTCTGGGAGCTCGAGAAAAGCTGTTCTGAGTCAGTTTTATAACCAAGCTGAAGGAGATTTGATAGCTCTTAACAGGACATCCAGGATGGGGAAAGCAGCAGGAGTTCTCCTTATTTCTCCATGCCCATCCACAGGAACCATAAAAGTGGGATAAAATGCAGCAATGGGCTTGTAAAAGCCAACTGCTCATTCCTGGGATGCACAGAGAAACCTGAGTGCTCCTCAGGTCACTGGAATGTGAAATAAGGACCAGGTTGGGAGAACCTGGCTGGATCTGATCAAACACAGCCCATCCTGAGGGGGGAACAGGGTTGAAAGGGGCCTCAAAGCCCATCCCATTCCACCCCCTGCCATGGGCAGGGACACCTCCCACTGTCCCAGGCTGCTCCAAGCCTCATCCAGCCTGGCCTTGGGCACTGCCAGGGATCCAGGGGCAGCCACAGCTTCTCTGGGCACCCTCACAGGGAACAATTCCTTCCCAATATCCCATCTAAATCTCCCCTTCTTCAGCTTAAAGCCATTCCTCTTTGTTCCATCTCTCCACCCCTTGTCCCCAGTCCCTCTCCAGCTCTCCTGGAGCCCCTTTAGGCCCTGCAAGGGGCTCTGAGCTCTCCCCAGAGCCTTCTCTTCTCCAGGCCAAACAGTCCCAGTTTTATCTCCCTTAAGCTTGGAATTTTTGGAAATACACAATGAAACCCAAACCATTCCATTGGAGTTGTACATATTTTGTTGGAGTTGTTTGCACAACTGAACTTAGCAGTTCATTACCCCATCGTAAATATTTAAATAATAATAATTTAAATACTATCTATAGCATTATCCAGAATATATTTCCCATATCTTACCCTAAACCCCCTCTTTGAAAGTGGATCCTTTTTTAATCGATGGAGAGGCTCTTTCCATCTGGTCCCATCTTGGTTTTCAGCACCACTGGCTGCTGGGAGGTTTTTACTTGAAGGAAAGAAGATCCCTGCCCCATCCTGACACTGACAAATTGAGCCCTTTTATTTGCTGGACTCCAACAGAAACCTGCCTGCCACGTCCAGGCAGGAATGTTCAATATTCCCCTCCAGAAAGGATTTGGGGGAAGCAGAATCCCTGCAGGCACATTCCCCATCCCTGCCCAGCCAAGCACCTGCCACTGGGGGAGGAGGAGGCTCAGCCCCAGATGAACACATTTATATTCCAGCATTTATTTCTGGATGTTTTAGCCTGGTGTGCCACGAAAATGAACTCCTAAGTGTTGGAAATGCAGGGGGTTTATTTTTGCCAGCTGTAATTAAATCACTGCAATGATTTATCCACTCTGTTGTCACACCTAAGGGATGTCTCCTTTCAACCTGGGGAAATAAAGCCCTCCTTGGACTCCCCAGGTGAGAATGAGGTGCTCTCAGCCTCAATGAACGCTAACAAGTAGCTCCAGCTGCTCATGATTTACAGAAGAGCAAAACCTCCCAGACTAAACCCTTCTTCAAGCTGCTTCATGACTTTCAGATGAACACACTCGCCTCAAAATTCATCTTGGGCACGGCTCCATGTACAAAAAGTGTGCTTGTCTCTCTGTTTTCTGGGTTTCAGGATTGCCAGGGAATATTTTGTATGTGATCAAGAGGCTTTCTGCAGCCTTGCCAGGGCATGGTTGGGACTTCAGAGCTTCCCAGAGAAAATATTTCCTCTTGAAATTGTTTTGGACAGGTGTAATAAATCAATATAAATGATGAAATCAACCTCTGGGCTTTATTCTTGCTAGTCCATGCCAGAGAACATTTCTTGGAATAAGTGATGACATCTTCCTTAGAGAAAAGAGGCATGAAGTGAATTATCTCCAGAAAAGGTCGATGCTCTGTTCCCTGGCTCTCCTTTAAAAATCTTTGTGAGGAAAACCAAAATGTGCTGCCCTTTTAAAGTCCTTTCTTACACCTGACTATTACCTGCTGCACCTTCTTTGATTAAGGACTTGGATTCTCTCCTGCATCTTGTAGCTTCCCATCGGCCTTTCCCATGCAATAAATTGCCTAAAAAGTGTTCTCAACCTGCATTTCATTAAAAAAGTTGAATAATCCCCCCAGAATTAACTAGAAGGTGCAGCTCCTTTTGCTTTGTTTCAACAGTGGAAGTTATTTCCAGATTAGAAGTAGTCACCTTCTGGCTGCAGAGAAATAATTTGAATTCCCCCTTGCTGGCAGGATCCTTTCCCATCTGTGGACACATTTCATTCATTATCTCACATTAAACCCAGAGGTGCTATCAAAATCCAACATAATTTCGGATCTGCAGGGAGCACTGGGACAGTTGTAACAGAAGAGGCTGAAAATAACATTTAAAACCTCCTTGATGGTTAAATGTGGCTTTGAATGGGATTTTTGTGCTTTTCTCACCTGTGCAAAGTTTCATTCCCAGTGAAATGCTGGAAAAATAAAACCAATTTATTTCAAAGTGCAGGAACTGAGCAAGTCTCAACTTGTAAGGGCAGGACTGAGGGAGCAGAGTAAAGGGAGAGGAGGGGATGAGTAAGTCCCAGGATGGTATCAGAGAGCAAAATCTGGCACTGGAGATGAGGCCCTGCTCCCCTCTCATCCCGGAATGACAAATGGAGATGGATGGTTATGGATCCTCAGCTTCCTTCCCTCTATTGCAGCCCGAGTGCCAGGCCTGGAAAACAGCAATTTATGTGCTGACAACCTCCTTGATAAATGAAACTGCTCCTGGAGAGGGGTGTTTGACTCTCAGACCCCCCCAGCCAGCAGCAGGGTCCTTCTCAGGGGCACCTGTGTGGCTTCTATCTTATTTTCTTGGAGATTTAACAAGGAAAACACATAATTTATGGTATCCACCATAACCCTTTTCATTTCCCCTCTTTTGCTGCTGTTTTCTCCTCACAGACACGCTGTTAAACCTGATAAATCCACGGGTTTGTGCTTTAAAAGCTTCTTTTTCCCCCCAGCTGGTAAAACATACACTTAAACACTGGTGTGAAAGCTGAGGCCCAGTGGGAACCTCTGCTCCTGCCTCCCCAGGGATGGGAGCAAATATCAAAATAAAAATAATATTGTTATTTTGCATTGCAAACCCTCAAGTGTTTTCTAGGAATGGTCCAATTTATCCCTTGAGCCAAGGAGAAACGGCTTCAAGTTGCACCAGGGGAGGTTCAGGTTGGATATTGGGGAAAATGGATTCTGTGAGAAGTGGTTAAACATTGCAACAGCTCCTCAGAGCCATGGTGGAAGTGTTCAAAAAACCTGGAAGTGTTCAAAAAACGCCTGGATGTGGCACTTTGTGGTTTGGTGACACAGTGGGATTCAATCAAAGGCTGGATTTGGTGATCTTGGAGGTCTTTCCCAACCTTAATTTTGTTTAATTCCAACAAAAGGTGCAAAGTTATCTGGAGAACCTATTATTCTTTATTATTCTCCCTGTCAGATGAGTCTTAGACCTGGTCAGAAATTTTGGAAAGGTGGAAAATTGACATTTTTTAACTCTGGATGTTCCCAGAGTGATGTTTGCCATTGAAGGAAGTTTGGTTTTAGTTATACACAGATTTTTTTTTCTGCACTGCTAATTCTAAGAGCTGCTCTTTGCCCAAGAAGCTTCAATATGAATATTTGAATATTCACTGTAATGTGCCTGATGCTTCTCCCAAGGCTTCAGCAGGTAGAAATAGATGGGAAACACTTTCTTACAGGGCCACAATCCTTCTGTATTTTCCTTGATTTTCCTCTTTAAAATCTTCGACAAAGAATGGGAGAACCCCCCCCCTCCCGTGGTCACTGAAATATTCTCTTTCATATACAGAAATAATCATGTTTATAAAATATTCTTGGGGGATAGAGTTCTGTCCTTATTTGAGATGCTGGTTTTGCTCACACTTGTATTGATCAAGGAATTCAAGTGAACGTTGCCTTGGTTACCTTTGCAAAACTCAGTATCTTTATCCTTATTTGCAGATTTGTGCTGTATAAAATCCCATTTTCTCTTTGAATCTGTATTTCTGACTATTATTAACCAAGAGCTTTGGTAGCTCTGATTTAATATTTTTTAAATCGTGTATTCTCACTTTCCTCTGGGCTTTTTGGGGGGCAATTTTCCTCTTATTATTACATATAACATAATATTGGGAATTGGCCAAAAACTTTTCCCAGGAACCTACCACTCTCTTCCATCCCCCTGTACTCATTCCCACAGAGCTGGGATGTCAATTAGAGCCTCAAAATTAATGTAATTTGGGAAACGCTTTCTCTTTCTGTGTGTTTTAAGGAGGTGAAATAGAAGATTCCTTTGCATGTAGAGTCAGGAGCCTTCCCCTTGTCCCTCCCAGTCCCTCCCTGCCTTTCTCGCCGTCCACTTTTCAGCAGAATAAGCCAGGAAAGCCAAGCCAAGGAATCCTAGGAAGGAGCCTGCTGCCCTCTCATGGCTCCTGCAGCAAACAGCCGGGAGGAAAATGGGACTAAACAGGGAAAATCCCCTTTATTCTCCAGCTCAATTCCCTTTCCAGGCACAGGAGCAGAAGCCAGAACAGGCTGAGCAGGAAGGGATGACTCCATGCCCTGAGTTTTTGCAGGGAATGCTGTTCGGTGGGATTTGATTTCCTGATTTTTCAGTTCATTTTCTTCTCAGAGGTTGTTTTGATGTGGTTTGGGCACCACAGGAAGTGCTCCTCCAGCAGAACACCCATTAAATCCTGGAAATCCCATTAGTTCCCTGGGATAACTGGGGGGTTCAGGATTTAAGTGCCCCATCCCTGGAAGTGTCCATGGTTGGGTTGGATGGGGCTGGGATAAGGAGGTAACAAAGGTCGGTTATCAGGTAACTGCCTGGGTTTGGAAGCTCCTGCTCTAAATTAAATTACAGAAGAGGAAAACTCAGGAATTCCCCACGTCCTGGAAGGGAACAGGCTGCCCAGGAGCCAGCCAGGACAGGGATGAACAACAGGAAGGCAAAGTGCCCAGGAATCTGCTGATTCAAAAGCTCAGCAGAAGAAAGGATTGTGCATCCCCCTTACAGGCACTTCCATGGGAGGAAGGTAAAAAACGCGGGGAGGGGGGAAGGGATGCAACCTAATCCAAGCTTGCATTAGGTTTTGGGAGATCAGAGGGGAATCGGCCCGGCTCTTGCCAAGCAGGCAGCCTGGAGATGAATGGAGCTGTGTTCAGGGCACTTATCCTCTTAACGAGCACAGGTCCTGGCAGTTCGCCCCCAGGTGAAAGGGGAAAAGCTGGCACTGTCAGCCCGATGCGCTGCTGAGAGCAAAATCAAGCTCCCATCTTATCTGAAGCCGGGTGATTTTCCACATTCATCACTTGCCAGTGTCTGAAGCGCGGCTTTTCCCCGGGAGCTGTGTCTGAGCAGGTCAGGGGAAGGTTCCTGCCTCAAACCGGCTGAAAGGTGATTCCCCCTCCGACATCCGAGTCCCAACTGCTCCTCACCTTGTGCCCCCGGTCAGAAACGCTAAAAGCTGAGCTTGAGTGGAGAAGAACAAGAGGGAATTATCCAGGGAGGCACCCCCAGCTCCCATCTGCTCCCCTCTCTTCCTCCTTTTACTCCCCGAAGGAGAAATCCAAGGCAGTCCCTCAATCCCAGTCCATGCTGACCTGTCCATAATGGTTGCTCTGGCTCAATAAGGGACTTCTTTTTCCCTGGCTAAATAAATCACTCGGATGCTCCTCCTAAAGTGATCGTGATTGAACTACAGGGTTTAAAATAACCATATATAACATTAACTGGGCAATGCATTCTCACCTGGCTTTCTGCAGGGGCACAGGACAAGGAGGGATGGCTTTGGATTAAAGAGGAGAGGTTTAAGTTATGTATTGGGCAGGAATTGTTCCCTGGGAGGGTGGGCAGGCCCTGGCACAGGGTGCCCAGAGCAGCTGGGGCTGCCCCTGGATCCCTGGCAGTGCCCAAGGCCAGGCTGGACATTGGGGCTGGGAGCAGCCTGGGACAGTGGGAGGTGTCCCTGCCATGGCAGGGGTGGGATGGGATGAATTTTAAGGTTCCTTCCAACCCAGCCATCCTCTAATTCTGTGATTCTATTTGTGCAAGATCTATTTCAGCTTTATAGTTCACTCTCAAGGTTTCACACTAGATAAAAGTTACACCACACAGTAGAAAATGCTGAATAAAGGTAGCTTTTCCTTGAAACCACCGCAGATCCTCAACACCTGCTAAATTAACAGTCAGCCTAATGTTTAGCAGCAGCTGAAAACATTTAATAAGATACATTGCAAAGCTGCAGGCAGGCAAATGCAATAATTTCTGCTGTAGCCCCTCAGCAGCACGGCAGAGCTGGTTAATTCCCAATTAGAGAAAAAAAGAGCCAGTGCAGCTTTGCTGTTACCCAGAGGCACAGAGACCCAGTCAATAAAAGCAATCCCTGTCCCCCAGGAGCTATTCCACTAAAGAGCCAGCCAGCTCCTGCTGTTTAAAAATCTCTGCTGGTGAGAGAGCTGCCCGAATTAACAATCGATGTTCTAAATCAAGCACAGGATCACAGACACAGTTAATGATTTTTATTATAGGGGTATCGGAGAGTTGAAAATAAATATTCCCCTGGCAGCCGTGGGGCAGGTCTGGGTGGGGGGTGAAAGGGAGGAGAGCCTGAAACCAGGATAAAATGGAATCACAGAATGGGCTGGGTTGGATGGGACCCTAAACTCATCCAGTTCCATGGGCAGGGACACCTCCCACTACCCCAGGGTGCTCCAGCCTGGCTTTGGACACTTCCAGGGATCCAGAGGCATCTCCAGGTGCCCTATAAATGATACCCCCCCCCTGCTGCCGCTGCCCAGCACCAGCAGGGAATTTTAGGGAAGCACAGGGTGCCAAGCTGGTGCCAGCTCTGTGTGTTCGCTTCCCCCATGCCTTGTGCTTGCCCATCTGGGGTTGGGGGGGTTCACCCGTGCAGGGATGCGCGGCTGCTCCAAGGGGCACCTGAGGCTCTTCCCGGCCCCATCCCCGCAGCAGCAGCTCCCAGCGAGCACAGTGTGCCTGAGAGCAGCTCTTGGTGCCTGGGAAGGGAATTCCTGCCCTTAATTTGAGATAAAACATCCAGAGGAAGAATCCCGAGGCAGCCTCGTTAGTCACCTACAACTTGAACTCCTGTTTAAATCGGGGTTTTTTAGCCTTGTGGTGACTTTGATCTGTGCTCACATCAAAGCAGGTGAGTCCTCGTTACACAGTGACTTTTTAGTGTCTGCAGGCAAACAAGAGACCTCCAGACTGGTTTTTCACAGGGCCACGTGCTCCCAACAGGCATCCAAAAGCAGGATTTATTTTATTTCCCAAACCAGTGCTTCGATGCAGCACGAACTCCCAGGCAGTGGGAAGCTCCTGCTCTCCAGAGCAGGAATTCTTGCTCCTCCCGCATTATTCTGACTCTGTTCCTCCACCAGGCCGCTCTGAGCGGAGCTGTGGCGTGTGACGGATGCTGGCTGGGTCCAACAGTGACAGATGAACGCTGAAACTGTGAAAATTTTTGCAGCCGAAGCAAAACTGGCAAAGCTGGCCCGGGGCCAGCTCCACCGCAATGTTTACAGCCCTCCCCGGCACTTCCAGTCACGCAGAGCAAAGATCATCCCTGATTTTATTGACCTGTGCCACCCTCAACTCTTAGAAACCCTTCTTTATTTTATTCCCCCCTCTGCCCTCACCACCCTTTTAAGTGGGAAGGAAAATCCCTCTGCTCTGGTTCCTGTGAAGGAGCAAAGCTGCACAAAGTGCTGGCTGCTTTCATCTCCAAACTTTGCTTTTCTGACATAAAAGGTGAGGATTCACCTCTTGTATCTCCTCATCCCCTCTTCAAAATGCTTTCTTATCTCCACGAGCACCTCTTGTATCACAGAACAGATATGGAGCACAACTGAAATTCACACTGCAAAGGAAAATGAGGTTTTTTTCCTTTTTAAAGGAAAGAAAAGAAAAGGTCTCTCCTGGCTGCAAAGGTGAGGGAAAGGAGCAGAGCACAGTGAGCCTGTGCTCTGAGCAGGATCTGTCCCAAGGTCCCTCTGCTCCCTTCCCTTGGAGGAATGAGAAGGGAGCTCCCCACTCCTAGGCAGTTCTACAGCCTTTGTGAGCACAGTAAATACTCATGAAACTGGGCAAAGGGATGGCCCTGGCCATCAATCATCACTGATAATCCAGCTGGGGGGACTTTGTGCCAGGCAGAGATGTGCGGAGAGGGGGCCGGGCACAGCTGCCCAAGGTGTGGCTGTGCCCTTTGCTCTTGGCAGCGCTCAAAGGGCTGCAAAGAGCCCCAGACAAGATTTCCCTAATGCTTCTATCCATTAATAACCTGTAGATCCTGGGCTTCTCTGCTGCTGTGGAATTGTAGAATCGTTTAGGTTGGGAAATCCATCAAGTCCAACCATTCCCAGCACCGCCAAGGCCACCACTGCCCCGTGTCCCCAAGTGCCACCTCCCCAGGCTGTTCAATCCCTGCAGGGATGGGGGCTCCAGCACTGTGTTCTGTGGGTTTTGGCCACAAGTGCCGTTCCTGGCATGACCAGGAGCCTCCAGACCTGCAGGAGATCCCTGAGCAGAGAAAGGAGAAGATGGAGCACCAGCACCTCTGTGACCATTTCTCCTCATCCCAAGGGATCCTGGTGTTTGCGCTCTTCCTGTCCCTCGAGATCCCAAATCCCACACAACTCAAACGATGTCTTTGATCTTGCTGCCCAGGCCTGAAGGCAGCTGAAACCAAAAGAGGCTTTTGTGTCCTCACAACAATTTGGGAATTGAACTGCACACACAGTTCAGAGCAAACAGAAATCTGCTGTCCACATTAATCCTCCTGCACACCCCCTTTTCCAAGGTGTCCTTAAAACAGGATAACGTCCTTTGGTGCATTTTCAATGGGTCTTTCCTGCTCTTTCTTCTTGGAATATCTGGCGTGGTCATAGAAATAGATGATGATGAGAGAAGCAATGTTCAGGAAAAGGATGAGCAGCATGATCCAGTAGGAATATCCGTAGTTGTGTTTGGATCCAAGGTGTGTCTGCAGAGAGGTGGAACATCCATGGGCCAGTTCTTGAGACAGGCTGTTTCCTTGGACATTCACAGGGAAAAGGATCATGGCTATGAGGGTGAGGACTCCTAGAAAATAGAAATACAAAATTATATTTTTATATAAAATATAACATTTTAGAGGAGAAACTGTAGTGTTAATTATGTAGTGATTTCCAGTCTGCTTTAATCCTTGTCCTAAGCCAGGTATTTTAATCAATTTATCTAATACTTATCATTAGTAAACTATGGGAGCATTTAAAGAATTTTTGCCCCACCCAATAGTATCTGCCAGGTGTTTTGATACAGGCAAAGATATAATCGAAAATGATTAGATTCTCACTGATTATTCTTAGATAAGGCCATTTAATTCAGCTCTTTTTCACTGAATTTAGGGCTGAGGGGTATTGTGTATTCACCCCTTTGGCGATTTGTCAATGCCTGTTTGATACGAGCCCAAATCCATGGATGGGCAGTCTCACAGCTGGATAAAATATCACAGCTGGATAAAGCCCTGAGCAGCCTGGTCTGTGCTCAGGGGTGGCCCAAGAGCTTAAACTTGGAGGCCTCCTGTTCTTTACAGCTTGAATTATTGGATCAGTCTGGCATGAGCCAAAATGTGATGTCTTATTAGGTCTGCCTCTATTTCTTACAGCCTCCCAAATGTAAAAGGAGTTCAGTTGCTTTGACATTTAACTCAATATTGCTCTTACATCTCTGCTTTCCTCGTGCCAACAGAGCTGTAATCTCTGAACTCTGGTGGAACAGTTCCATTCCTTCTCTCCAGGCACCTCATCCCACCCCAGCTCACGCTGAAACAGCTTCATTTTTTATTCAGGAGGACACTGTAGGAGGATTAGGAGCCTCCAAGATGACCTCCCCCATTAAATGATGCGTGATTTCCCATAAAAATACACCCACAGCAAAATGAACTTCCAGGTCACAGCACTTGCAGGGCTGTTAAAAGTAACCACAACCCTCAGCCAACATGAGAATTTTATTTTCTCCCCAATATTTATTTTGGTCCTTTCATTTCAGTCAGAGCTTGCAGGTTCAGGGTGCTGGGCTCAGGAAAAACCCTCTCATGTGATGAGACAATGATCTGCCTGTCTCAGAAGTGAATAATTGTCTAATTAAGCTTTTGTTCACTTTTCTTACTGCGTTTCACAGCCGCTTCAGCATCTGTGTTAAAAATGGGTGATTTTCATGCCTCACCTGTACTTGCTATAATTAAGATTATCTGCACTGCTCCCTTCCCACCAAGGGCTGGCTGTGTCCCCAGGACAGCGTGGTGCTGCTGGGGACACTTCTTCCCTGGACCTGAAGAGCTTTTGAGGGACAAAATACCTGTGCTGAAGTACTCTCTAATCAGATGTCTTAAAAGGAAGTTATTCAAGTGCAAACCTATTATTAGAGGAACACCTAATCCTCTCGAGACTAATGGAGTGTGAGAGCTGCAGTCGTGGCCAGAGCAGCACAGGGAGGGTTGGGAGCAGCCGGGCTCAATCCAAGCAAGAACGTGGGGTTCCACCTCTGGGAGCTCTTGGACAGGTTCCCAGCTCTAATGAGCCAGCATCTCCACCAATTGTTTTTCATGCTTAGGGAATGTTTAAACTTGTTTTCACCTGTGACTTTTTGCTTTTTTTAAGACGGGAATAATTTTTGCCACGGCTCACTCCTCCAAGCCGCTGCCTCCCTATAAATACTATTATATGAATATTGCTTTATTGTTATATAACATATTTTACTGGTATTTCAAAGATGCTTTTCAGGTGTCCCAGCAGGCACAGTTACAAAGTAAACCCACAGAACAGAATGCATTTCCAAGTGTTCCCTTTTGCAGCTATTCCTTAATCCCGGGATCCACGGGAACACGCGCTACTCACCGCACACGGAATTCCAGGTGTAGACTCCGACGGGTCCCAGGAATGTCTGGTAGGGGTTGCTGACAGCGTTGGTGCAGGTGAAGCCAGAGCTGAGCAGGGAGCTCAGCAGAGCCAGCACCAGCACCACGATGATGGCAACGTTCAGGCTCCTGCTCCTGGTGCTGCTCAGGGCGTCTGCGACTGAAACACAGCGGGGTCAGGGCACAGGGACAGCAGGAAAGGACACGGCCCCAGCTTGTGCCAGAGGGGGTTCGAGTGGAGATGTGGGGAAGTTTGCTCACAGAAAAAGGGTGGTCAAGCATTGACCAGGGAGTCACCACCCCTGGAAGTGCTCGAAAGTGGCTGTGGTGCTTGGGGACATGGTTTAGTGGTTGAAGGTTGGACTCAGTTATCTTGGAGAGCTTTTCCTACATGAATATTCCATGATTCTGTGACAACCTGCCCTGCCCAGCCAGGTGGGCTCAGCCCATGTTATGACCTCCTGCCAGGGCTGTAATTAAAAGCTAATGAGCAGAGGTCTGGTTGATCTGTAGGGATGGGGATGAAGAAAGAGCAGGAGGATTGGACACAGCAACAAATCCAAACCAAAACATGGGGTGAAGGAATGTGGGGCTGAAATAAATTCTTGTCTGCTAATCCTGCAGCTTAGTGGGTAGTAAACTTCTGTCCTTAATACTTCTGTAGAAATTTCCTCTGGACGTGGCCAGACAGGAATTTTCTGCCTAAAGTGGATCAGAAATCTGGGTGTTCCTCTGCCAGTGTCTGGTAACCTCCACAAAAGCCTATTTAAAACCCTGCTCCAATGTAGAGCTCTGCTCCAGTTGTATTTCCTTTTGATATAGCAGCAGTCCCTCACGTGCAATAAATTTCATGGGGAAATCCTTCCCAAAGTGCATTAAAGCTGCTGCCTGGACGGGTCAGGTGCATTTGGAGGGCAAATAAATCTGAGCGTGGTCATCCAGGGGCAGATGAGGGTGGTTGAGCTCATCTCCTGACTGGATCTGTCTGCATGCCCTGCAGGAAAAGCTTGCTGGAGGCAGGACTGGTACCTTCTTTTAAAATAAAGGAGCAGCTCCTGCTGTTTTCCCACCAGGACAGGACTGGGTTCGTGGAGGGTTTGGCTCCCACAGGGCTGAGCTTTGTGGGCACATGGCCCTGACCCCACATCCTGCTCCCTCTCCTTTTTCCCCAGCTTATTCCCAGATCATTCCCTGCTGTAGCTCCTGGCCACACGTCCATGGCTCTTGTGGTCAAACCCTTCAGAACTGTCACCAATTTTTGCCTAAATCCTCCCAGTTACTCGACAAGTTGCTGATAACAAGAGACTCAACCCCAAATGCAATATCCTCAAAGTGTATTTTGTGGAGGTGAATTCTTTTCCTCATCTCAATTTAAAGACTGAAAAGGCAGCTATAATGTGCCTGTGGCTGCTTTATGTTGCAACAAATACAAGGACAATGTTTTGGAGCTCTCTGTTCAAATAGATGTTGTGAGAGACAGATTTCTGTAGGAAAATTCCCTTTCTGTGCTGCTCTTGACACAGAGCCATTATTGCAAAATATTCAGGTAGTGCATAAGTGGCAGAAATCACAGCAGAAGGAAAAAAAAAGGAGTAAAAACCCCATAAAGAGGAATAAATATAATAAAAAGAGCTGTTGGAAAGGAACGGAAAGGAGAATTCCTCTCACATTTTATCTAATACTGCAGTACAAGTTAATTTCTGCTCGAGGCAGCGGCAGGTGAGGATGTGTTATGGAAATCAGTTGTAAATTTAAGCAATTTTCCTGGAAGAAAAGGAAAGGAGGGCATCCAGGGGATATCACTCAATGAAATGGAAGTGAGCAGCTTGTACCCTGTGCTCAGGCTGAAGCAGCCTCGCAGCCTTACAACCTGTGATCTATTTCTTGCAGAAGAAATAAGTCTGGAGCCAAATCAGACAGGCTTGTGTAATTTCCCTCTGGCAGCCTCACTTAATTTTATCGCTCAGAACATCTCCACAACTGCCTGGCTACACCTCTCGCACCCCCTTAATTGATCTTGTTTATGTCTGACAAGGAGCTGCAGTTTAGGGGATGGCATCTTGTCAGCCTGCAGCTGTCGTAGCCGTGTCTGCAACAGCACAAGGCTGAGGGCTTGAAAGAAAATGCTCTTTTCATGGCAACTGATGGGTTTTTATCCCTAACTAAAGCAGCCTGTGCAAACGGAAGGAGTCTCCAGCAGCTGATCTGTTTGAGTGGGATCAGTTGTAACCTGCAGCTGGATAACCTCTGGATCTGTGTAAAACAACCTCATCCTAGAATGAAAACAGGGTCTGCCCAGGTCTCTCCTTAATTTCCTGTATCTTCTTTTGGTTTTCACCCTTAATTCTTATGTGTTTGGGTAGAGTTTCCCAGACTTTACTGAGCTTAGTCAGCCTTCCCAGCAGCTTTTACAGCTCCACAATCACCCATGACACATCAGGAATTAAGCACTGAAAAAAGCCCAAACAAACAAGAAATCCCAAGGAGAGCTCAACAGAGCTTCCAAATTTACAGGAGATCCCTGGAAACTGATGAGAACATGAATGAATTCCAACAGTTTCCGAGCTGTTGTCATGTATTTTAGAAAGCGAAACGATTCCTCTGTGCTGTGGTAAATTTGAAAGTCCTCCTTGGGTGTTGTTGGCCTTGCTGGCTGCCAGCTGTTGGATAATCCTGACATTTTGGACTCTCTGGGCGTGGCTCTTCCTGAGCCTGGCTCAAGCTCAACCTGTTTGGCTTGGACCAGTCAAAGCTGTGACCAAACCCTCTGACAGAGGATTTTATTCATAGGTGGTTCCTCTCTAAGACAAACCACTCAAACAGCTCAGGGGGCTCTGAGGACTCTGGTTATTAAATAACTTCTGCATTCTGGCTGCCTGTTCATCCCCAGGGCCTGGGAAGTGGCTGCAGTGATTTATTGCTCTGTTAAGGCTGGGAAAGAGCCACCCTGGCTGGGCACTCCATGCACAGGGCATGGCAGGAATTATATTCAAAGTCTTTCATCTTTGTGCTTGGAAATTTCTTTTAATGTTGCGGTTTCTAGAAAAAACAAGTTGGTTTTTTTGTAAAGGCCATTGATGATCTGCTTTGGAATAGTCATTGATAAAAGCCAACCTGGGCTGCTGCTAAAAATAATCCTCAAGTTCTTGACTCTGATTTACCCTTCTGGGATTGTCCTTCTTTTCCCACACCCAAATGTGACAATGCCATTTGAGAAACGCACGTGGGGTGCACAGCAGAGCCCCCAGCCAGGGCAGAGTTGGTTTTAAATCAAATACCAAATTAAATCATGCTGAGATTTAAAAGCATGTTTAGAACTCCTCTTGCTGGTGTCTGAAATGTCAGAGTGCAGAAAGCTCAGCACTTTGTTCCTCCACAGCACTGGAAATCTGTTTATTTAAGGATATCAGCAAAGGAAACGCTTCTCCTGCCTTAGGAGTACAGGAATATAAATGAATATGAATATAAAGATAGAATGTATGGAATTCTAGGAAGCATGTTTCCTATTTCAAATATATATGGAATAGAATGATAGAACAGACTGGTTTGGGCTGGAAGGGACATTAAAGAATGTCTAATTCCACCCCTGCCATGGCAGGGACACCTCCCACTGTCCCAGGCTGCTCCCAGCCCCAATGTCCAGCCTGGCCTTGGGCACTGCCAGGGATCCAGGGGCAGCCCCAGCTGCTCTGGGCACCCTGTGCCAGGGCCTGCCCACCCTCCCAGAGAAGGATTTCTTCAGTAAATAATATTTAATGTAAACATGATAATCATGCCTAGTACAGAGCCTAAGAATTAATTTAAAGTCATTCTGGATACCTGCCCGACAGAACTAATGAGGGATGTGGGCAAACCCATATTTAGATTATTCACAAAGCCCCACTTTCCTTCAGCAGCTGTGGAAAGAAACTCCCAGCTCCTGATGCTCACTTTATTCATCCCTAAATTACTGATAGGTGAGAGTTGAGATAGCTTTTTGTAAGTGTTCTCTCAACACTTGGTAAGTGATAAGCACAGAACCCCAAATCCAGTGAGGGAAAACCCAACACCACCAACGCAGACCATGCAGAGAACTGAAACCCTTCACTGACAGCGGAGTGTTGTGAGTTCCTTTCAGTAATTCTAATTAAAATCGATCCGGTGGCAACACCCAGGCCCTGGGACTGGGCTGTGGGAGCTGCTGTGCAGACAAAGGCAGGCCACAATCCCTGGACTGCAGCCAGCCTGGATCCTCCTCTGCCATCAGCTCTCCAGGGCAGGATTCCACGTTTCTCACGGAGCCCAATTAAAATCAGCCAGAACTGCCCACGTGGCTCAAGGCTTGGGGCTTCAGCCAGCTGCCATGGGCAGCTATAACCACATATAAATTAGTTTGTTTATTATTGACTCTTCTAAAAATCACGTTCATTGTTCTGCTGTGACTGTAGCGAAGTAAGAGTGAATGATTTGGGACTTGGTACTTGTTACGTAACAATCCCCATCCACGCTCCACCTTTTGCTGGGAATGCTGCTGTGCTCAGGGTTTCGTGAGAACATAAATGTCATGGTGGGGACGGGTTTGTGTAACACAGCTCTGCCACCGTGGGAATTCAGGTGTTTCTGCAGGTGCAATGCCAGGAATAAATGAAGCTGGGGAAGAGCTGGGAAGCAGCTGGAGGTTTAGATCTGCTGTGCTGGGACATCTCACAACCAAAAATGAAAATATTTCTTGAAACATCTTAAAATCCCAGACTGGTTTGGGTTGGAAGGGACCCTAAAGCCCACCCAGTGCCACCCCTGCCATGGCAGGGACTCCTCCCACTGTCCCAGGCTGCTCCCAGCCCCAATGTCCAGCCTGGTCTTGGGCACTGCCAGGGATCCAGGGGCAGCCCCAGCTGCTCTGGGCACCCTGTGCCAGTCCTTACACCTAATTTAAATCCATATTTCATATTTCAAAATTACTTGACCTACTCATGTTTTTGGTAGCTTTCTTTCGAGTGGCTTTTCTCCCTTTCCTGTGCGTCACCAGCTTTATTGCTCTGAACTTGATGAGGCAGCAAGGCAGATAAAATAAGTGCAAACCCTTGATCCTGGCAGCAGCTTTCAGGTTCATCTACCTCTGGGTGTTGTTTTGTGTGTTTTGCTCTTTTTCCTGCAGCAGCCTTAAAACCTTTCTCTTTCAAAATGGTGCTAATTTAGTTGTAGTTGGCAAAATGTTTAAAGTCAGACAATAAATTAACATAATGAAATTTAAAAAAAAAACCAACCTGGAAGGTCAATTAGGTTTGTAAATCCCTTAATAAAGTGCTGAGTGCTGTTTTTCTATTCCTCACCAAACTTGTGATAATCAAAGTCGGTTTGACAGAAAGTTCCCATTTTGGGGTTTTTCCCTCATTCCAAGGTGCAGGCCAAGACCACAGGTGATAAGCTGGTATTGTCAGGAATGCTGCAGCATTTCTGTACCTTTTGGGGGGCCTTATTTTATACCACTTCAATCCCCAGACTGTTCTGTGGCTATTCTTGTTCTCACTTAAATTATTGTAGTTACAGGTGAATACGGGATGGACACGTCCGTCAGCGGCACGAGCAAGGAGATCTTAGGTTTGGATTGGATATTGGGAAGGAATTCCTCCCTGTGAGGGTGGTGAAGCCCTGGAATGGGTTTTCCAGGGAGCCTGTGGCTGCCCCTGGATCCCTGGAAGTGCCTAAGGCCAGGTTGGACAGGGTCCTGGGATAGTGGAAGGTGTCCCTGCCCATGGCAGGGCTGGAATGGGATGAGTTTTAAGGTCTTTCCAACCCAGAGCAGTCTGTGATCCTCTGATCCACTTCCAGGTGTGCCAGCACTCACCTTGGAATGTTTTTTCGGACACCAGGAGTCCTGCATCCACGAACTGCTCACAGGTGCCACTGAAGAGGCCGTACGTGAGGCTGACGGTGACGGTGGAGTTGGCGCGGGAGAACCGAACGTCGCTGCTCACCCACTGCGGGGTCGCCAGCACCACACAGATCACCACGAAGGAGCTCACACAGGTGCAGAAAGCAGAGGCAAACATGGATGTTTTCCTCCTGGATGGCATCTTTCCACGGATTTTTTCCCCCAGTTCAGAGGATTTTGGTCCCTTTAGTCCGGTTTACCATGAGGGTGATTCCTCCTCGGCGCTGGCCGTGCTCTGTGCGAGCACAGAGTCATCCTGGTAAACTTTAAGCAAACAGCAGTAAAAATGTAAAAGAATTGAACTTTGCTCTGGGGAAAAGGTGTTGGCATGGAGACAACCAAAGCAGCCTGGCAAAGGCCAAAGGAATTGCCCATGGATGATTTATGGTCCTTGCCAAAGCATCGCTTCCCAGATCGCTGCTCTGGATTCATCCAGAGCCTGGAGCTGGCACCTTCCCAGCTCACCTCGCTCCTCCTGAGAGAGTCCTGATTTGTTGCTTTTTCCTCTTAAAATCCTGATAGCTGGGCTGGAAAGAATTTTTGTTAAATCTGTACCTAATGTTTTATGGTAAAGAGTTGTAAAATGTTCTCTGTTCCAATTCCTTGCTTGCCTAAGAGCTACCCAACCATCCCTTTGGGAAACCTGTTAAATTGTTTAAATTTGGGAAAACACTGGGTTGCTCTTGGGTTTTGGTGGGGTAGGGAGGTTCTGTCTACTGTCAATGTGTTATTTTCTAGAAAGAGCTCTAATTCCTAATCAAATTCCACGTATTTTCACAGAATAACTCCTTCCCTTTCTCTTTTTGTCAGGGAGGAAACAAATACCTTGAGCAGGCCTTCATTTCAGGGAAGCAGTGGATATGTAAAGGGAGAAATCCTGAAACAAATCTATTCTATTTTTTTCAACCCCAACTGACCTAAACAACAACAAAAACCAGTAAAATGATGGTATCAGACAGAACTTTCATTGCTTAATGAAAAGATTGAAGCCAAATTTCTAGAATTTGAGAGAAACCCAGTTCCCCCTTTTTTTGGGCTGAAACCAGGAACATAAATTAATAATTTATTGCCAGGGTAAAGTAATAAAGATTCTATCAGCTTTTATTTCTATTAATTATAATGTCATTATCCCACTTTATACCGGATCCCTGCTCCTGGATCATCCAGAGCTTTTTAATTAACCTTTAGGGAACAATCTGCTTCAAGAGTGCTGCTACATCAACCTGTGGAGTTCTCATCCTGAAGCTTCCCTGCTTTGTCCTGTGAGGACATGGAGAGATTCCTGAATTTTTTATGGATTTGAAGTACAAGAAATTTTTGGGAGGAGAAAATACCTGTTCTGCAAAGCAGTGGTATTGTACTGAGATTTTTCTGTTTTGTGATTTTTTTGATCCCAAACTTTTAAGCAGTAATTAGGTTTTTCATTATATATTATATTATATTATATTATATTATATTATATTATATTACATTACATTACATTACATTACATTACATTACATTACATTACATTACATTACATTACATTACATTATATTATATTATATTATATTATATTATATTATATTATATTATATTATATTTCTGGTCTTTTACATAATATAGTCTTGATTTGTCTTCCATTTTTTGAACTATTTGAGATTTCAATGCTATTTTTGAGTCATTGTTAATAGGAATAAATAAATATAATTCTTTTAGAAGTATTTAAGCTTCATTCCTACAGAATCTAAATGCTTCATTAGCACAGTGGCAGTCAGTCAGGATTTGATTTAAACTCTGAGGAATAAAAGGCAATTTCTTACCTTGTCTAAAGTAATAAGAAACCTGCCTCACCTTCTGTCCTGTACCCAGTTAAATTTTAACCCCAGAAATATGGCAAGGCTTTGTTAGGCTGAGCCACCTCTCCAGGTTCATTGATCCACCAGCTCTATTCTGCAAAGGACATAGTCCAAGACTTTATAATCCAAGGATATTTTCTAATAAACTGAGCTAAAAGCTGCCCTCCTGCCATCAGCTGTGCCACTTGTCCCCTGTGAAATATGGTTTAAAAAAATCAATATTTAAGAAGTGATGTTTGTCTCGGTAAAAACTTCCAGGGAACTATTTTTCAGCTCCTTCAATTTTGCTGAATTGAGCACCCACCCCGATAAAAATACTGACTAACAGCCACTCAGAGCATGGTGAACAGCCTGGAGTTCCCTTCCTTGCAATCTGACTCAATTATATCCAGTTTTTGGTGACTCAGCTCGAAGTGTTATGGCTCAAATCATTGGAACTCTCTTGTGGCTCAGGGAATTGCTCTGTAAATGAGACCATCATTTGCTTTTTTCTTGCCTGTCACCTTGAGGTTTATTCTCTGCCTAAGCTATGATTCCTTGTCCTTTTTTCCTCACAGCTACCTGTAAAAACATCATAAAACCTGGAATTAAAGCTGTAGCTTGACAGGACACACCTCATCACTTGAGAGAAAGGAGAAGAGATTGCTTTCCTCTGACTCAGAGAAAATATCTCCTGATCAGCACCTTATCAACTCTGCCCCCACGGATCCTGACTCAGCCCTGCACAGCAATCGAAGAGAAAAATCAGATTAATTTGTTATGAACCAGGGGAGCAACAGAGAGAGCTGGAATCCTTTGCTACATAAAATTGCCCATCATTTTTAAGGATTGGTTTTATGTGAGTATTTCACTTCTGTTTAAGTCCGTTTGCTTTAAGCAACCAGGAATGTAAAAATACAAAAGGAAAAACCTTTAAACTCAAACATCTCACGCACATCTATTTTTTAATGTTGCAAACACATTCTTACATGTGAAAGAAACAAATCCCATGGTGGTTTGATGCCCACAGCTGCAGAAGGATCAGAGATGAGGGAGGAATTCTTCCCTGTGAGGGTGCCCAGAGAAGCTGTGGCTGCCCCTGGATCCCTGGAAGTGTCCAAAGCCAGGTTGGAGCACCCTGGGATAGTGGAAGGTGTCCCTGCCCAAGACAGGGAAGGGTTTTCAGGTCCTTTCCAACCCAAACCATTCTGGGATTCTGGGACTCTCTCCCGAGGGATGCCAGCAGGGCAGGATCCAAGGTTTGGCTCTCAGGTCAATGCTCTCAGCTGTGCTCAGCAGTAGCCAGGGAAATTCAAGGTGAAGCCACTGCAAATTATTCTCAGCTCTGCTGCAGCTGCAATACTTCACTGCCGGTGGTTTTAAAATTCTGTGTTCTGTTTAAATATTTAATTTCAAACCAACTGACTGCTGGCAAGGTGACTTGGCAGGAAGTGTTGCTGATATTTGGGATTTTCCTTGGGCCTGACCTTCGTGGTGCATCCCTGGGTCTCCCACAAAGCCTTGACATCCTTTTTAATTTCCATTTTCGATGTCTGATTGCAGAGGAGCTCAGCTGCTTCAGCCTTCAGCTCCAGAAAGATTCAAAAAACTTCCAGGATGTGCAGGATTGGTCCATGGATTCCATGCAGGACCAAGCCACGTGTTACTGATGTTGCCTCTCCCTCTTCTTTGATGGATAAATTGGAATTAAAGCAAATTACAGAATATTAAGAACGACATCCAGATTTTTTCCTCTGGCACTTTGCAGCCAGCATTCCGATGGAAACACGGATTTGTTTGTGCCTTTTGGACTGGGAGAGGGAAATGGGATAAAGGATCATGGCTTTTATTGGAGCTGGAGTTGAGAAATGTGAAGCTGAACTGATCTGCAAATGATTGCAACAGCTCCTTGGAAAACTGGGAGAGGGGTGTGAGCACAATGTTTATGGATCCCTGCCCGCTGCTGCTGTGGGGTGGATTTGCACAATTCCATCTTCTGGTTTCTTCTTTCGCTCTCACCTTTCTTTTTCACGGTACTTTTGAAAGACAAAGCAAACACATTGGAAATTTTCCTTGGATTTCTTCCCAGGAAATGCCCAGAACTTCCCAGCTGAGAGCTCCATCACAGGATAATTGTGGAGGTCTGAGCTCTGACATTGGAGTGGGATCCCACTGGAATCTTGTCCCTCAGACAGGTGGAATATTGTCACCAGCCCCTTGGAGCTCCATCCTGTCACCCCAGCAGCCAGCAGGAACGGGAAAAAAACAGGGAAAAAACCCAGGAGAATTTCCAGCTGGGAATGAAAATAAATGGAAGATCCCAACGCCACCAGGCTGGAATCAGCACAAATGTGCAAAATCCTGGTTTAAAATCATTATTGCTGCCAGGGCATCCCTCAGATCTGCACCAGAGTGAGTTGTGTCCACTCTGGATTCTTTGGACAAAGGCCTGGAGTGCCAGGAAAAGGGGGAATGGCTTCCCACTGCCAGGTTAGCCGGGATATTGGGAAGTGGGAACAGCCCTTGCACGCATGGCAGCTGCAGGGACAGCCCCCAAATTGCCTTTTCTCCAAGATGCTGGGATTAATAAATTATCCAGCATTAAGTTTTGATGGGAAATGAATCCTTCCATGGGCAAGTTTATGGTCTGAAGTGTCTCATAGGGCACCCACCCTGGCAGGGGAAGGGGAGCAGCAGCTCCCTGAGCATCTGACTCCCTGATTGTCCTGTTTCTCCCCACTTCCAAGCTGTAAAATTGTAGGTGGGAATGTTTGCAGGCCATTGTGGCAAAATAAGGAGTTTTAAAATGAAATTTTTAAACTATTGATCTATTTTCCATTTTCCTTTTCACTCTGAAAGTCATGGTGTGTAGTTATCAAAACAACAGAGCTCCACTAAAGCCCCTAAGATCTCTCAGGGTGGCTTTTCTCCACACCCTAAAAGATGACACAACTTTAAAATGACGTGTTTTGGTGTTAAAATGTGGATTTCATTTAGGACAGAATAGTGAAATTGAATGGTCAAGTGCAGTTCAATGAAGAATGAGGGGGCAAAGAAAACTCCTGGCATTTTAAGAAACAGAAAAGACAGCCCTTGCAATATTTTCATTTTAATAAAATGTGGCTTTGAAGCTGCTTCAAGGTGTGGAGTGTTTAAAACAACGCCTTGAGGTGGAGAAGGAGAGAAGAGCAGGCAGGGCAGGCTTTCCTTTATTGCAATTTCTGTAACAATTATAACGAGATGTAGGTTTGAACACTTCAATCTGTTCCTACAGACCCCTAATTTCAGATTCCAAATGGAAAAACCTTCGACAAATACCCCTTTGGAGTCATTAAATTAACTACTGCTGGAATATTGCACAGCCTCACGCTTTTGCCCAATTATTCCTACTTTGAAGAGCTTTCCCTGCATTTTCAGGCTGAGATGTGTTTACAGCCACAGAGATCACTGGGCTGTGCCAGTTTTTTGCTGTCCTGCCTCTGATTTCCCAATTTTTTCAGGACATTTAAAATTTGTAGTCCAGTAAAGAGACAGGTCTATTGTGTTGGAACACCAAAATAAAATGCTGATGTTCAAATATTGCCTCTTTCCTGCCATTTATTCCCTGAGCCTGCCCAATTATTCCTACTTGGAAGAGCTTTCCCTGTATTTTCAGGCTGGGATGTGTTTACAGCCACAGCTATCACAGGTCTGTGCCAGTTTTTTGCTGTCCTGCCTCTGATTTCCTGATTTCCTCAGGACATTTCTGATTTTTATTCCAGAATATCAGCACAGAAGTCAACCTACCATGCTGCTGCCAAGGGAATCATGTTGGAATACCCCAAATTAAATGTTAGTGTTCAAATATTGCCTTTTTCCTGTTATTTATCCCTTGAGCTTGAAGCAGAGGAGATGCCTCTCTGTACCAGAGAGCAGCAGAGTGCCTGGAATTGCTCAAGGTGAAGTTCCCACCACTTCTGCTGGAATCTCATTCCTTCCACACTGCAAAGGGAGGGATGCAGGGGCTGGGGCTAGCCAGGAGCTGTGGGAGGCCCTGCAGCATCTCTGGGAAGTTGGAAGTGAGGGTGTAACAGCTGCCAAAGAGCTGCCACTGCTGAGAGGGTTTTGATTTGCGATGGAAAGAGAGGAAAAGACACCTGACCAGTGGCCTGTGAGGTGGAGGAAGGAAAGTCCCTGTTGGAGCAGGATTGGGATAAATGTGGGAACATCTGCCCGTTGTTATCTTATTTTTGCACATCATTTCAGCCTTCCACTTTCTTAAATTTATTTCTTGGTTCCTGTCTTCCTTCTGTCAAGGTAATTAAATTGCTGCTAAATGGCTTCCAATCCCACAGCAGCTTCGTTTCTCATCCTCTCCCCTATCTCTCTCCTCAGACATTGTCTGGAGAGATCTGAAATTGGGTTTCAAGACACTTCATCCTTCAGATCCCCACTCTTGGCCTTTAAATCTGGATTTCTGGCTGAAGCTCTCTATCAGAGAGCATCACACTGGGTTGTTTTTCTGCAGCCAACAAAAAATCAGCCTCAGACTGTTGGCTGCAGCTCGTTAATGTATCCTGGAAAACACAAATGGCATAAACCTGGCCTTGGAGCATCCTGGATGAGACTGGAAGGAAGCAGAGCTGGGAACACTGGTAAGGATTAACAAGGCTAAATTATCAATATAATTATGAACATGAGTGTGGAGGATTGGATGAAGTTTACAACTTTATTTCACAATTGCACTATTGATGTAGATATTCCCCTTCTCTCCAGCAAATCCCTTCCCACCAAATAATGCATTAACAACTCCAGTGTGCACGCTCTTGGTGCTTTATTGTACAGCTTGGCTTCCCATTTCTGTCTCATGACTCATTAATTTTGGGACCACACAGCCTAATAGTACTTTTAACTCCTACACTAATAGAAAACGTGGTCATTTTGTCCAACATGTATAATAATTCTATTTATTTTACTGCCTGGCTATAAGCACTCATTTAAATTAATATCCAATCCCATGCAAATGGTTACCAGCGAGAAAATTGCTGACTTGCAGTCATTTGATCTGCAAAAATGTTCATTCAAATCCAGCTCCTCCCTGCTGCTGTGCCCACTTGCACTGCCATATCTGCTCGTGGAAATTTAGCCTCACACTAAATTGCTGTTTCCTTGTCAACACGATGCCAAAGGGATGCAATTAGGCCCTGATGAAGTTTATTGCAGAAGAAACAAATATTCACACACGTTCTGATATTTTTTTTTTTGTTCTGGTGGGTCTTTCTTTACACCCTCTAAAAGATGTGACATCCTTCGGAGCACCAAAATGTTGTGTGCATGGGTGTGAGGGTTTGGAAAATAACATGGAGAATCATTAAGGCTGGGAGAGACTTTTAAGATTACTTGGATCTTTCCTGGAGGCGGGATTTCTCCTGCTGCGATGCTCTTCTTGTTCTGGGACATCTTTTGGAAAACTTAAATGTGGTGGGCATTGGTATGGGGAGGGTTGAAAATACTGCAGAGGTTCATTGGGAAAGACTTTTAGGATCACTTTTTTCTCCTGCTGGGAGGCTGTTCTTGCTCATCTTTTGGAAAACTTAAATATGGTGTGCATGGATATGGGGGGTTTGAAAGTAATCCAGAGTTTGATTAAGTTTGGGAAAGACTTTTAAGATTGCTTGGATCCCTTCTGGAGGAGAGATTTCTTCTGCTGGGAGGCTCTTCTTGCTCTGGGACATCCTTTGTAAAACTTAAACGTGGTGCATTGGTATGGGGGGGTTTGAAAGTTATCCAGAGTTTGATTAAGTTTGGGAATGACTTTTAGGATCACTTGGATCCCTCCTGGAGCAGGGATTTCTCCTGCTGGGAGGCTCGTCTGGCTCTGGGAGAGGTGTGTAGCAGGGACTGGAGCCAAGAGGCAGCAAGATGTGCCTTGAGCCGCGGTGACTCCTGATTCTCGGTAATCCCCTCCTCCCTGTCCTACTTTCCCACCTGCCGTTTCTATTTCGGGTCTCCCCGTCCCGCTTCGCTGTCCCTTGGAGGGGACGCTGGGGACCGCCAGCCTCAGGTGTGTCCGTCCCACCGCAGGGCAGCGACACATCCAGAGGGGCCGGGCAGCGAGGGCACGGAGCCTGCAGGGTGGCAGGTCCCCACCGGGGCTCCGGCATCCCGGGAGCCCGCGGGGATGGGGACACGGGGAGGCGGCACCGCCAGAGCTGGGCGCTCCGGGAGGGGCTCGGGAGGGAGCCCGGCGCTCGCAGCCCCCGCGTGTGCCGGGGAGCGGCGGGGCTGTGGCGGGGCTGCGGTGGCCGTGGTGGCGGTGGCACCGGCGGGGCTGTGGTGGCGGTGGCGGTGGCACCGGCGGGGCTGTGGCGGTGGCACCGGCGGGGCAGTGGTGGGGCGGTGGCGGTGGCACCGGCGGGGCTGTGGTGGGGCTGTGGTAGCGGTGGTACCGGCGGGGCTGTGGCAGCGGTAGCGGTGGCACCGGCGGGGCTGTGGCGGAGCTGCGGCGGCGGTAGCGGTGGCGGTGGCACCGGCGGGGCAGTGGGAGCTGCGGTGGCGGTGGCGGTGGCACCGGCGGGGCTGTGGGAGCTGCGGTGGCGGTGGCACCGGCGGGGCTGTGGCGGCGGCACCGGGCTGCGGTGGCGGTGGTACCGGCGGGGCTGTGGCGGCGGTAGCGGTGGCACCGGCGGGGCAGTGGGAGCTGCGGTGGCGGTGGCACCGGCGGGGCTGTGGCGGAGCTGCGGTAGCGGTGGCGGTGGCGGTGGCACCGGCACAGCCCCAAGGCCGCGTCCCCCCGGCCGCGCCGCTCCCGCCGCAGTGCGCGCCGTGTCCGCCAGGCGGCGCCGCGCCCGCCGCGGGCTCGGGCTCGGGCTCGGGAGCGGGAGTGGGAGCGGGAGCGGGAGGAGGCGGCGGCCGAGGGAAATTTCCTGCCGGGAGCCGCCGCCCCGGCCCACAGCGCCTGCCCGGGCGGCCCGGCCGCGCCGCCAGCGGCCCGCGGAGCCACCGCAGCCGCGCAGGTGAGCGAGGGCGGGGAGAGGGAGCGGGGACCGCCGGGGATGCCGCCGCCCGCAGGTGCCGGGGAGCGGCCGGGTGGCTGCCGGTTGTTGGCGGCGCTGCCGAGCCGGGCACGGCCGGGGAGAGCGGCGCTCCCCGGGACCGGCCCTGGGCGCCGGCGCGACCGCGCGGCCACATCCCGGCAGCGACATCCCGGCGGCGACATCCCGGCAGCGACATCCCGGCAGCGACACCGCGGCGGGGGCAGCGCCGGGCGGGCGGAGCGGCGGCCGCAGCTCCTGGCGAGGCTGGGACACCGCGCGGCGCTCGGGGGATGCGGGACGCGGCGGCGGCAGCTGCGCCAAGGGCACGGCCGGCTCCCCGCGCATCCCCGGGCATCCCTGGACATCCCCGCGCATCCCCGGGCATCCCTCCCCGGTGTCCGCGCCCCGGGCTCTGCCCCGCTGCCGGGATGGGGCTGGCGCCTGAGCTGCGCCTTTAAAAGCGATTTTCTCCCGTCGGTTCCCATCCAGCCCCTCCTGAGGTGAGCGGGGCTGGTGGCGGCGTTCAGGTGAGCGGGACCGGTGGCTGCGGACGAACTCTTCTGGTCTCCCACGGTCAAGGCTGGTGTTGTTTAAACTCGCTCTATTTCCACTCGTTCCATTTATTAGTTTGCTTTCACGCGACTTTTCACTGCCTCCCATCACAGGATTTTATTTTTCTCTTTACTCGCGGCTTTGTGGAAAGGGTTAATGGGTATTTGCTGTCGGATGGAACAGTGTTTTCTAATTGTGAAAGGCTGTCTCCTGTTTTTTTTCCCCAATTTTTCAGTGAGGTTCCTCTCCATGTGGCTTATTTCAATAGCGTGAAGTGATTTTCTGTGTATTCAGCTGCGTAGCTGTTTGTGTCTGATTTGGATGGGGTAGAGACTGCTGAGTTGAAAAAAAAGACAGCGCTTATCGAGCTTTTTTTTTTTTTTTTTAGATTTTCTTCCCCCTAAGATGCTATAAGCCGTGGAAAGTAGAAATAAAGAGGCAAAGAATTGAAAAATAGAATTTTTAAGTGCGTGGCAGTCATACCTTCTGTGCAGATTGTGTTTGGGGCTCGTAAATAAATAAATAAAATAAGTAACTTCTCATGAAAACCAATGACGTTCAGCTGGAAAGTGGGTGTAGTTTAGAAGAGGTTTAAATGTGGATAAAATGTGCTTTCCTCATCCTGGAGGGACGTTATGACTTTGCTGGGGGATAAATGAAACCAGTTAAGCCTTGGAATGGGAAGTTGCAGGTGGTTTAGGGCGGGGACCAGCTTGGTGTTGTTCTTGACCAGGTGGAATTTGGGCTTCGGAGAGTCCTTAATGGGGAGTAACGAGGTGTTTATGGGGCTTTGTGCTTGGGGTGGTGACGCTGAAGAGAAAAGGGGTGGGGATGGAGTGGGACAAGCAGAGACCGTCAGGTTGAGGTCTCCAAGATGAGGGGGCCGCGCTGGTGTGGATGCAGACATCACCTGTGAGGTGCTGGATCAGCCCAGCAAAGGGAGTTCAGCTGAAAACATTTGTTTTCTCAAGTGCCAGATCGAGTTGAAATGTGTGGAGTGAGCGTAGAAATGTGAGAGAGCAAGGGAAAGAAAGTAACGTGAGAAACAAAATGGTGTGGGCGTAGTGTTTGATTGCTTTGCTGTGCTCCCAAATAAAGGGATTGCTGTGCTCCCCAGCCATCCTTGCTGTGCTGTGACTGGCATGCTCTGTATTCCTGAAATGCTGGGAATATGTTCTCCCAAGCACAGAGAAGGACTGAATTCCTGCTTTGAAGGCTTCCCTGGCACCTTCAATAAACCCAGCCATCGTTATGTATCTAAAGAGTGGTGCTGGGGCTGTTTGGGCTGCAGGAATTTCTCCTCAGGCTGGGAAGTGCAGGTGCTAAGTGGGGAATTTTAGCACATTTAGGTCGTAGTTTGAGTTTGTATCTTGGTTTCTCTCCTGCTTTCCACCTGACATGTTCATGCTTATTTATCTGTTATCAAGCTCAGTCGAGGTTTTTCATCTCTGAGTTAAGGGCTGACCTTTCCATAAAACAGCTGTCGTAAATCCCTGGATTTTCTTGGTCTTCTTCTCTCGCCCTCCATGGTATTCCCAGCTCCTGGGTGCTGTCAGGAAAGTGGAAAATGATTATTGGGGGACTCAGCAGGTGCAGTGTCTGTGTAAAACCTTCCTGTCCCACTCAGGTTCCCGGGGAGCTGGGGCAGAGGGCAGAGCTGGTCCTTGCCTTGCACAGAGAGGGCTCCTCCACCTTCCCAGCTGGAAGGTGACAGCAGGTTAGGAGGAGGATCTGGAAGTTTGTTGGGTTTCTGGAGCAAAGCTGCAGAGCTGTGTTATTAACTGAGCTGGTTTCTGAGTGTGTTACAGCAGAGCTCTGTCTGGTGTACTTGGTGACCTTTGTCTTGCTCATTTAAGAGATTTTGTGAAGAAAAATGAGTGGACAGGGGTTGACAAACTGCCAAGTGAAATAGAGCTGGAGGAAGTCAGCAGTGCAATTCTGCCCTGTCACAGACGTCCTTGGTGTTCTCTCAGAGTCAGATCCACGTGTTAGAGATGCACGGAAGGGTTTGGGTTGGAAGAGACCTCAAAGCCCATCCAGTGCCACCCCTGCCATGGGCAGGGACACCTCCCACTGTCCCAGGCTGCTCCCAGCCCCAATGTCCAGCCTGGCCTTGGGCACTGCCAGGAATCCAGGGGCAGCCCCAGCTGCTCTGGGCACCCTGTGCCAGGGCCTGCCCAGCCTCCCAGGGAACAATTCCTGTCCAATATCCCATCCAGATCTCCCCTCCTTCAGCCCCCTTGTCCTGTCACTCTGTGCCCTTATCAAAAGTCCCTCTCCAGCTTTTGTTATCAGTGAAGTGTTTATGTTCTTCATGCTTGGTGATGTCAGGGAAATTTGTTCGAGGTTTTGGAGCAGGTCAGTTGCAAAATAAAAAAGAGCAAGCGTGGAATGCTGTGGAGGAGGAAAAGCAGGAAGATCCCGAGAATAATGATCATTTGTCGTGCTGCTGGGAGCACACAGAGTCCACCCTGCTCGCTGGAGCAGTGGGAGGTTCTGCAGAAAAATGGTTCAATTATAGAGAACCTGAGCATTGTGTTGGTCCCTCCTGGGAATGATGTTGTCATTTTGTAAATGTGACACTGTGTTTCAGTCTCTGTTTCCAAAAGACTCCTCAGCATGGATTTATGGCACGGCTTAACAGCAGGTGGAGATCCTGTATGTGTGGAGGTGGCAGCAGAGCACTCGAAGGCCGTCAGCAATGAATGATGATGTTTTGGTGGAAAAACCTTGTTTTTAGATAAAAAGTTCAAGTGAATTATTCTGTATCTAGACACACCATGAAAATTTCTCAGGAGAAGTGGTTGAAAACAGATGTTTTGGGGTAGAAGCTGCAATTCCATCCTTATTCCAGGGGGGCTGGCAGGAAGGGACCATATTTCCTTAATAAATAGTGTGGTAGGAGCAGCACAATGGGATGGGTTTGGTGAATCATCCCTGCAGACTCCCAACTCTGTCACTTGCTCTACATCCAGCAGCCCCAGGGAGGCTGCAGTTTTCCAGGGCTGCATCCCTGCGGGTTGGGAAGCGGCAGCGGAGCAGCCACACCTGAGGGACGCTGTTTGGATGCCCGCAGTGAGCAGCTCTCTGCTCCTTGATAGGCGTTTCATTATTGATCTCCTGCTGCAATATTAATGGCAGCAGAATCCCTCTGTAAGCTGCAATATCGTTCTGTGCCCGGCATGGAAAGTGGTGGAAATTGGAGCCATGAATTATTAAGGAGTTTGGAATTTGTGAGGTCTTGGCGGAGCGTTTACGGCTCCCCTGGATGTGACTCTGGTTTTCTGGGCTCGGAGCTGTCTCAGGGAATGATTCGGGTGTTGCTTGAACTGATTTGTGATGTGATGCAGCAGAATTCGGGCTGAATGAGAAGTGGCTGCTCTGTGCAGGATTTCTGCATCCTTTTAAACTCTAATCTTACATTTTTTCCTCATTGTGCCTTTCTGCACAGGGTTTCATCCTGCCCTGTCTGATCTGCATCCCAAACGCTCTAAGTGTTAATATTAAAAAAAACCCCTGCCTGTATTTATTCCAAACTTCTTGCTCAAATGTAGATATCTCTTCAGGTTTGTTGTACAAATATATTTAATGCTTGTTTAAGCCAGAGCTGAAATGAGATACTGATAAGGCAGAGATTAGGAGGAGCTCAGCAGCAGCATTGTGTTGAAGTGTTTGTACAGGATTTAATTTTGAGTTATTCACATTATGGAATGTATTTCTAAGGCATGTTCAGCCGACTTACTGCAGGTATAATAATAATTCCATCACTGATATCCTTTTGCCTGCCCAAATATGTTTCCTGCAGAGGATGCCTCACCAGTGACATCTCCTGCCCCAAAAATGCCCTTTTCCCTTTGGCTCCTGGCACTGACTCAGTGCTGAAATGGCAAAGTAAAATCTGCTCACAGAGATCTGTCTGTGTTCAAAGGTGTTTCCTGGCTAAGGGAAGAAATAAAACCAGGAAGAAGTTTGCAGGATTAGTTTGTTGCTTGCAGTGATGGTGGATTGTCACTGGGAAATGTACAACGACTCAGCTGTGGGCTTTTCTATCACTTTTATCCCCTCTGTAACAAGGAAAAACTGCTCAGTCCTGAAAACTTGGCTTATCCGAGATTTCCTTTTTTCTAATGTACAGCAGTAATTTTTTTGGTAAGAGTGAGAGATCTGAGCAGGTAAAACCAAAAACCAAAACTGTAAATCAGGCAGAGGTGAGATGAGACATAAACTAAAAAAATATATGAGCGATAGAAGTGACAATTTTTGGGATTCTTGAGTTGGGAAGAGGCAGCTCTTTCCCACAGGAGTGTGAGGATGCCCCAGCAGCTGGAAGGAGCTGTGCCAGGAACAGCTGTTCCCTGAAGATAACACACAAACAGGGATGCAGCAACCAGGATCACCAGGAAGAATGAGGACTTGGAAAGGCTTTGGTTCAGTAGTACAATGAATTTTAAAGAGAAAGCAAATAACAGGAGATTTACAGGGGAGGAAGTGAAGTGTGTTACTCATGTCACTTGTAAAAGATCAAAACAAAATAATCAGGTCAGCTGGAGGATAAACCTGCAATTTCTAAGTTTTATTGCTCTGGAGAAAATAATTTAGACTGAAATACCCAACTCCACATCCATGGCAGGATCTGACCCTTCTGAGCTCAATCGATTCCAGGTTTCCTGATGGTTGGGTGTTCCTTTAATTGCTGTGGGGTTTGAGTTTTCTTCCCTTTCACCAAAATCAATCTCTTTCATCTGGTAATTCCTGGGGGAAGCTGAACTGGAGCTGCTGTGGTTCATCATGGTGCCCCTCCAAGACCAGCAGAGCAGTTTTGGTGGAGCCAGAGTGGGATGAACTGGGGAACTTGATGCTTTCAAACACCCCTCTGCCATGGCTGTGGGGTGATGTGGGTTGTGATGAGGATGGAGTGGTTGGGTTTAGGTTGGTTATAGGGGTTGGTACTTCCTGCATGTGATCCTGAATCCCACAGGTGCCCCAGGAGCTGCTGGTGTCCTGTCTGTGTATTCCTGAAGGTGGGACCATGCTCTGTGAGGTTCAGACCATGTCTGCTTCCATCTTGGCATTTGCTCCTGTAATTTCTTACCTCCTCTGGTTATTTTAATGGAATTTTTTGTCCGAAAGAAAATGTAACTCTGGTGAATGAAAGTCAGTGTGATGACAGCTTGAAGCCAATGATGACAATTCCTGCTGGCAGACCCTCTGGTTTGCAGGATATTTCATAAAGGATCTGTAACTATTTCTTCACCAAGAGCTGTAATTCCTCAGCTTCAGAGCAGTTTTCACTCCTAACCCTTCCCTCACCCTGGTTACCATTTCTTTTGGTAAATTCCATCTTGACTGTCTTTTGCCCTTTAATCTTGTCATCTTTGCTGGTTGTCCTTGGAGGATTATTTTCCTTTGCATTCCTGGCCTTGGTTTCTGCTGGAATATGCTGTGGACTGCTGGAGCTGCAGTGCTGGGCTTTTCCTGAGTAGTGAAATCCTGATTTAAACAAGCCATAAATAACATTTGTACCCCGTGTTCTACAGGATTAGATGTCTCAGGTACTGAGTCTGTTTAATTTAAATTTGGGTTTCATAAGTGTCTTCAATCATGCTGCACAATGTCACTTAAAACATTTAATTATTCAATAATATTAATTGATCTGCAGCCTGTCTTTCTACTAATCTCATACAACAAAGTTTGCAAATTGCTGCTAAGAGCAAGACTGTGGTGGAACAGCTTTCAGATTGCAGCAGAAAAGCCTTTGTGTAACCACGTTAAAATGATAGATGTTTTCCCTGTTAAACACAGGGCTGGGTTTAAATGGGTTCACGTTATCATTTTGTTTGCAGATGTCAAAAGCTCATTAATTTTAAGTCAAACTCCCTACCTTGCTGCCTCAAATTGCTTTTAAATTGCACATGTGCTGATCAATCTTGAAAAGCCCAAATTAAAAACTCAGCTGAGGGCACGTTTCAAGGCCACAGATTCAACACTTAATTCTAATCTGTTCTCCACAGGCACACCTCCCACTCCAGTTCCTGGCAGAAGTGGGGGGAGAGGAAGTTGTAGAGGCTTAAATATTTCTGGGAAGGCAGAGAGGAAAGGAAACGGTGGAAACAGGGAACTATATTTAAATAATGACCTATTTACATTACGTAGTTTGAACTACTAGAAACAGCTTGTGATGTTGAGATAATTGCTGCTGTCATAATGGGGCATCTTTCAAGGAGGAACCTCAAATCCTGGGGTCAGTTTGGGGCCCCTCAAGACAGGAGAGACACTGAGGGGCTGGAGCGTGTCCAGGGCAGGGAAGGGAGCTGGGAAGGGGCTGGAGCTCCAGGAGCGGCTGAGGGAGCTGGGAAAGGGGCTCAGGCTGGAGCAAAGGAGGCTCAGGGGGGACCTTGTGGCTCTGCACAAGTCCCTGACAGGAGGGGGCAGCCGGGGGGGTCGGGCTCTGCTCCCAGGGAACAGGGACAGGAGGAGAGGGAACGGCCTCAGGCTGGGCCAGGGGAGGCTCAGGGTGGACATTTGGGGACAATTCCTTCATGGAAAGGTTTATCCAGCCCTGGCACAGCTGCAGTGATGGAGTCCCCATCCCTGGAGGGATTTCAAAGCCCTGTGGAGGTGGCACTTGGGGACATGGGGCAGCGTGGCCTTGGCAGTGCTGGGGAGTAGTTGGACCCAATGATCTTGAACCTTTCCAACCTAAACATTTCCATGATTCTGTGATTTTATTCCACTTTTAAGTCCTTCTCAATTCACCTGAGCACAGCATGACCTGGGACATGCAGAGAGCACAGCTGAGCTCTCTGCAGTCAGATTCTTCACTTTTTCCTTTTTTTTTAGTGTCTTTGAAGGGTGAACTGCCCAAGTTATTTACAAGTTCTGTGCACGTGTAACTTGAGCTGTAATTTGTCCTGAAGAAGCCTGAGAACTGCTGCACTGCATCAAACTATTTACCCTTGAAATCTGGCCTCATTTACCAGAATTTTCCGAGGAAGAACCTTGAATAATTTCCTTGGAAAATCACCGAACCCTCAAAACTTTCTCTGTGAAGAGAGTCTTACATTTCAGTTTTCAGGGATTAATACTGTGCAGGATGCTGGTGCTGACCATGTTCTTTGAGGGCAGTTTTGCTCTGTGTACTTTTACTGGAATGGGATTTAAAGATGGCCAGGCTGTCCCTGAGGTTTTTTCCCCTCATTCCGAAGGCCATCACTGGGAGCTGTAATCGGAACCAGCTCCGGAGCGTGGGAAAGGAGGAGAGGAAGGAACTGTCCTGCCAGACAGCATTTGCAGAACTGTGCCCAGCTGTCCAGGGCCTGGGGGAAGGGAGAAAGCAATGGTGGGGTAATTTCTCAGCGAGAAATGCAGTCACAGCTGTGTATTATTTTTCAGAAGTGTGGTAAATGGCTTTTAAAAATTTTTGATTTTTTTTCTGAATTGAGATATATTTGAAACTCTTAAATTCAGTGCCTTCCACCAGCTCTCCAGCTCTCCTAAAGCTGAGCATGAAACCACATCTTGTGCTGTTTTGTGTCCATCCAGCAGTGCTTTGGACACCTTTAGCCATCTTAAATGACCATGTTATTATTCAAAGATATTTTGATTCACTCTCTCTGATGAGGGAAAGGAGTTTGGGAGATAAACTGGTTGAGTTTCAGCATTGGGTAATGTACATTTCACACATTTATGTCTATACAAAGATAGAAATTGATTCTTACCACCAAAAGAAATTAATCAAAGCCAACAGAACAAGACAAAATAGAGTAAAATATTTTTAAGGTGCGATTTCTGTACAAATGGCAGCAATCCCTATGATTAGATAAAGGACATGGATGGTTTGAATAGGAATAAAGCAAGGTGGGAGTTGAGGATTTGCTTAGAAGTGAAACTTCAGGCAGTTGGTGTTGAGTTCCCGAGGGTGGAAGTGGCTTTGTTGGGAAGCAGAGGTGTTGGGAAAAGCAGGAGGAAGAGAACCATGAATTGAGGTGAGGGCTGTGGGGATGCCCATGGACCTAAAGGACAGGGTTTGCAAGGGGGGCTTGGGGGATCCCATCTGTGCTCTTCACCTTCCCAGGATAACCAGGTACAGGGAAGAATTTGGAGCTGGTGAGGGCAATGGGCTTTGAATTTCTGCTTTGAACAATGAGAGCCTGAATGCAGAGAACACCTTGCACGTGTAATTTTATGTGCATAAAAGACTTTGTCATAAAAATTGATTTTCATTGCAAGAGCTGCCCTCATTTTTTAATGACTTGAGCGTGGCTGAGCTGTAGCTTTCACTTAGTTAAACTCATTTCCCAACTGCTTTTCATTCTGAGACATGCCATGGCTTTGGTGGTGATTGTTGAAAGGTGCTTTGGCTGTGAGGATGAAACAAAAAAGGTGGATTTTTGGAGAAAGTATGAAACAAAAAAGGTGAATTTTAGAGAAAATACTGTATTTCTCTTGAGTATTTTCTCCCAGAGGTGGTACAAGCCCTTTGTTGATGTCCAGTGGGCTGCTGCTGCCTGCAGGAGCCACAAACACCAATTGTTTTGGGGAACATGACTGGCTCTGGCACTGAACACTGCAGCCATTCATGGGCGCTGCCTCCAGGGCTCACAGGAACCTTTATCCCTGCAGGGAAACTGGAATTTTCCTCGGAGACAGAAGCAACAAAGCCCAAGGGGGAAAATGAGCCCGTTCAGCAGTGATTTGTTCCATCCTGTCAAGGGCAAGGCAGGAGTGTAGGGAAGTCCCCTCTTCCCTCAGCCAAAGGCAGGTGATGGCATTTCTTGGTATTTGGGGCTGTTGGTTGTGTTTTATGGGTGTGAGGTTTATTTTTCTCTTAATCTCCCTAGGTCAGGAGGGCATGATGCTTTTGTTAAAAATTACTTGTAGTATTGGTCTTTTTATTATAATTTTATCTTAAAAATACTGTGTTAATCCTATGTGCATTGATGAATTGTATCTGTGGGATGTAAATGTGGCAAAATATTGTGATTTCAGGTAGAAAAGGAACTTCTCAAGCTGCTTTCAGCACCTCAAATCAATAATTAGAGTGATGCAGCACATAAATATCACAGGCAGCAATGCATTTGCAGAATTGGTGGCATCAGGGATTTGCTGCTTAGGGGTTTGCAGCAGTGGAGCAGGAGCTAATAAATTATCAAAGGTATTAAAGAGATCCTGTTAATTTGCAGGGCCAAAAAGAAACAGCACTCAGAAACCACAGAGGCATTTGTGTAATTTCCAGCTCTGTGTTTAAGAACTCCCATGAGAACCTCTTCAAACCACCAGGTGTTTTCTGGCTTTGTAAGTCTCCCTGGAAACATCTAAACAATTGCATCAGTCGCTGCTCTTTGATCAGAGTCTTTAAAAGCTGTAACTCTTGTTTAATTGCAACACGGGATGTTTGGCAATAGGAATTTGGGAAATAGTGGCTCCTTAAAATAGCTTCAAGCCTAAGGCATGGTAAATGTATGATTAATTCTGGTTGGATCAGGATAGTAAATAGTGGCAATCGGTAACTGTTGTAGTAAAATTAATTTGGGGGTCGTGGGGGCAGCAGTGTTGGTGTGTTTCTTTAGGTTGGGATTTTTAAAAATTTATTTTAGTTATGACCATATTTAAGTAATTGAGTGAGATTCGTGTTCATGGCAGCAATGCCCTGGTGTTTCTGGGTCCCAAAAAGGGGATTTCTCCATACAGAATCCCCATAGCCCATTTTGCTTCTGGGTTCCTTGAGAGCTCTTAATTTTACCTCATTTTTCCCAAGTCATGCCAGCAGGTATTAAACACGTTTATGCTGATGTGGCTTTCTGGAGGAAGAATGGGCAAACAAGGCATCCCTAGTTTATAAATTTCTGGGATGCTAAAATCATCTGTGTGCTCTGTTTCCAAGCAAGCAGAGTCGGGACAATGGGGAAAAGGATATTATTGGGCCTCTGGGACTCTGCTACAGCATTTTATTTTGAAATAGGCTTTAATATATCTGACCTCACACCCTGAGCAGGATAAGAAAATGCCAAGTGGATAGCTAGCTTTCCTTATTTTGGGAATGTCTCTGCTGGTGTTGTTTGAGACTGTCTTGAGTGTCTGTCCATGAGCTTTTGGCCAGGCAGGATCAAGTCTTTAAAACCTCTTGCAGATCTTCCACTTGGATCTGAATGGACGAGGAATCTTCAGAGTCCTGGATCATAGAGGGGCTTAAAATTACATCATGGCCTTGTGATCCAGAGACCCAAATCCAAATTATTTCTCCTTTCACCCTCAAATAGCATTAGCAGATTTATTCTGCAGGTGCCTGTCAAAACTGTATTTTTACTGCAGTTTGGTGTTAACTGGGTGCCCTGGAGCAGGCAGGGATCCCTTGCTGCAGCCTGAAGGAAAGCACTTGAATTTCACTCCATTCTGGGTTTAATTGAACAGATTTGGGGCATTTTCCGAGGTTGTTTTTCCAGGAGAAGGAGCAGCTTTCGTGCTGGGAATGCTGAGCAGTGGTTCCTATGTGTGTGTGTGGGCTGTGTCTGGGCCCTGTTACGCCTCATTTTCGGCTCATCTCTTTGGGGGAGACCTTCTGGCCATTGATGTCTTCAATAACATTTTTACTGGGAGCATTTAAAAGAAAAATTCTGCTGGTTCTCATTTTCCTGTCCTGATGTTTCTGCAGAACAAATGGAACAAATGTGTTGCATATTCGTGCTGAGTTGACCTCAGTTGCCCGTGGCCCACGAGGACCTGCCAGGAGCCAACTGAGGCTGTGCAGGCTCGATTTCAGCAAGACTTGTGCTGATCTTGGGATAAAATATTTACTCTGTTGTGAAATAATTCATGGTATTGGGAATATACCAGTTATGTGTAAGGATGTGGAGCTGCTGGAGCAAGTCCAGAGGCGGCCACGGAGCTGCTCCGATGGCTGGAGCTGCTCTGGAGCCAGGCTGGGAGAGCTGGGGGTGCTCACCTGGAGAAGAAATAGCTCCAGGGAGAGCTCAGAGCCCCTTGCAGGCCATAAAGGGGCTCCAGGAGAGCTGGAGAGGGACTGGGGACAAGGCATGGAGGGACAGGACACAGGGAATGGCTTCCCAGTGCCAGAGGGTAGGGATGGATGGGATACTAGGAGGGAATTCCTGGCTGGGAGGGTGGGGAGGCCCTGGCACAGGGTGCCCAGAGCAGCTGTGGCTGCCCAAAAGCAGCCAAGGCCTTTCTGAGCTGATGGATTCCCAGCTCTGTGTTGTTTAGAGCTGAATCCATCTGTGTAGGCACATCTGACCACCAGTTTTTGAGGGAAGAGTTCATCTGAAAGATGGGCTCTGTTATTTGAGCCTTTTAGAAGCAACCAAGTCACAGAGGGTGTTTTCATGGAAAAACAGAGCCTGTGCCAAAAGCTGGGCATATCTCTCCACTATTTAAGGAGTGGGAGCAACTGGAGCAGCAGAAGAGCCAATGGAGAGTCCAGTTTGCATCTTGACTTTAAACCCCTGTCGTTCATGGACTTCTCTCTGTAAAAATGTCTAATGCACTGGAAGTCCTGGTAGTCCGGAGGGGACAGGAATCACTGTCCTGGTTGTCATCCTCAGCCCTGAGCAACTCCTGGAGCTCTCTGAAGATTTACCCGTGTCCATTCTGTGTTTCAGCTTGGAGCTGTACAGCTCCTTCCTTGTCAGAATTCGCAGAACAGTGAGAGTCTTGTATTTTTTTAAGGAGTTTTATCTATTTTTGTTTCACCCTCCCACTGGTGGTTTTTGTTTTGCATCTGGATTTCTGGCTGTTTATCCAGCCTTTGAACAGGAACTCCTGGAGCCAGCAGTAATAATGACTTAAGGAGGAATGGAGTTCACCATTTCTTTTTGGATCATTGTACTGAAGAATAGCTGAAATAAGTAAAAACTGATAAAGGTCGGAGTTTTCATCTCCCACATTAGACAAACAGTGGTTCTGGCTTCTGCAGGAAGGTCTTAGGGTAGCAGCATCCAAGCAAAGAGGTCAAATCCCTGTAAGACACATCCAGAGTCTTCAAATGAAGGAAACTTTATGTAAATGCAAACAAGAAATGCTCCCTGAGAGCAGTAACTTTTAATTCATCCCCTCAGTGTTACAGAGAACAAACTTGGAACCGATCTCTGTTCATTGAAGCATCCCTGTGAGTCTCTGGAGGATGCTGGCCTCCTGCCTGTGCACTTCTCCAAGGAAGAGTCCTCTCCAGTCGGATGAAAATGTGAAGTTGGGAGGCAGAGAAACAGTTTATTCACATCATATTAATCCTAAAAAATGAAGAAAAGGCTGTAGGTGAACTCGGCATCACAGCACTTTTATAATGAACATTGACAATTGTGGGGGGAAGTCAATCTCCTGTACATCATAAATGACAAAACAGCTCCTTGGATCTTGCTGGTGGATCCTGGAATGCAATGGTTGGGGCTGAGGAAAGGCTGCCTGGGATGGAGATGAGGGCCATACTCAAATGTTTCCTGCTGTTGAGGTGTGTGATTGTGAGAAAACTCCCTGTGATAAAACTCAGTCCCTCAGAAAGGAGAGATTGTGTGTGCTTATCTGGAAGTTACCTTTCCTCCATGCTGATAACGTTCTGAGGAGACTAAAAATAGAAATTGCCATCCCCAGCCTGGTGTTATCGCTTTGGGAACAGGTTTTCTATGGCTCCAGCTGATGGAAAAATGTATTCCTTTTATAATACTGAATACAATCTGTGGTGTTGGGGAAGTAGAGTTGCATTATATGGCATGTGGCAGGGGGAATTGAAGGAAATAACTTGTTCAGTCTCATCAGTATATGTGGATCCTGGGCTGCAGCAGGGTGGGAATGGGGGGTTGGTGCTTCTGTTCCCATCACACTGGGCTAAATTATTGCAAAGCCCATGCAATCCTTGAGCTCCAGGTGGGATGAGAGCAGGACCTGCCGTTCCCTGGCTCCATGAGCAGCGGCCTCACTCATCCCAGTCTTTCTGCTCTGTCCATCTTCCCCTTTTTCTCCAAGGGGCCACGATGGGACAGAGATTTTTGGCCAGGAGAAGTTAAAAACTAACCAGAGGAAGCAGACAAAGGCTGAAATAAATGAACTCGTGCTGATGTCATTTCATCTGTCTGTTGAAGGCTGTTGTGGTTATGTCAGTGTCTTCTTCCAGAAGAATTTTTCTTCTTCCAAAAATAGTTCATAGGTTTCTGCCTGTTCTCAGCTTCTTGTTCATGCCCCTGAGCTGCCACTCTGCTGGCTGTAAATCCCATCAGGGAAATGTTTCCTTCTGCAGAGCTTTTGCCTTCCTAATTTAAAAATGAATTTATTTATTTATTTTAACCCAGATATTTTCCTGGCCTGGCCTGCAAACACTGATGCAGGGTGGCTCAGGGAGTTCTCAGCTATGGAGGGAGGGGAGGGGAGGGGACAAGAGAGGAAGGTTGGAAAACAGAAATCCTTTGATCTTGGAGATTGTTTTTGTGCTGCTTGTATTCCTGCACGTGCTGCACCCTTGTTTTCCCACTGCTGTGAGCTGTGCCTGCTTTGTGTGATGTGAAAAGAACATTTCCCTAATGGCTGTGGGGTGTTTTAGACAGCTCTGGATTGGTTATGGGGTGTTTTAGGTGGTTATGAGGTGTTTTAGATGGCTTTTAGGTGGCATTGGGGTGTTTTAGATGACTTTGGGGTGTTCTAGATGGCTTTCGTGTGGACGTGGTGTGTTTTTAGCTGTTTATGGGGTGTTTTAGATGCCTATTGGCTGTTTTAGATGCCTTTTGGATGGCTGTGGGGTGCTTTAGATGGCTTTGGGGGTGGCTTTGGTGTGGTTTAGATTGTTATGAGGTGGCTGCTGAGTGTTTTAGATTGCTGTGAGGTGGTTTGGATGGTTATGGGGTGTCTGTGGGGTGTTTTAGATTGTTACAAGGTGGCTGTTTGGTGTTTTAGGTGATTAAGGGGTATTTTAGATGGTTATGAGGTAGCTGTTAGGTGTTTCAGGCGGCTGTGGGATCTTTCAGATGGCTTTGGGGTGCTGTGGAGGAGTTTAGATGGTTATGGGATTGCCATGGGTGGTTTAGATGGCTGTGGGGTGGTTTAGATGGTCATGAGGTGGTTTAGATGGTTGTGGGATTGCCATGGGTGGTTTAGATGGCTGTGGGGTGGTTTAGATGGTTGTGGGATTGCCAGGGGTGGTTTAGATGGCTGTGGGGTGGTTTAGATGGTCATGAGGTGGTTTAGATGGTTGTGGGATTGCCAGGGGTGGTTTAGATGGTCATGAGGTGGTTTAGATGGTTGTGGGATTGCCATGGGTGGTTTAGATGGCTGTGGGGTGGTTTAGATGGTCATGAGGTGGTTTAGATGGTTGTGGGATTGCCATGGGTGGTTTAGATGGCTGTGGGGTGGTTTAGATGGTCATGAGGTGGTTTAGATGGTTGTGGGATTGCCATGGGTGGTTTAGATGGCTGCATTGCAAATGGTGGCCGTGTCTCTGTAGGTACCACATGAAGACAGGAGTTCAGAAATAGAGCAAGAAGAATAAAATCCCATTATTGCTGAGTCAGTGGGGGACCCAGTGCGGAGAGCTCTGCCTGGGAGGGCACAGAGGCTGGGAAGGAGCCGTGCCAGGGCCAGCAGTACCCTTGGGCAGAGGGACTGGCATTGCCCAAACCCCACATCCTGACGGGAATTTGTTGCTTTCCCTGGATATCCCATTTAAGAGCAGGGAGCTTGTCCTGTTTGTGCCCCTTGTGTCCCAAGGGAGCTGCCTTGGTCTCAGGATCCTTTCAGAGTGACAGTGTCACCAAACCCCAACTTTATTTCCAGACATTTGAAGTTGTTTCCAAGATGTTTCATGCCACAGATTGGTGCAGAGCTGTGTCATCAAGTTTTTCTCCTGTTTATTTATTAAATAACTATTGAAAACTCCTCATCAACAAATACATCTTGACTATTTAAAGGAAAAAAAATCTGTCCTCTGTGCACATCTCCTGTTACCCTCTCCAGAATTCCAGTTCCTCTTCTGATCCAGAGGCAAGTCCAGAGCTCCTAGAGCAGAACCCGAAAATGTTTGTTGCAAGCACACATCCCTTGTTAAGCAGTACTTACATAAAACATGCTGACACCACTTTGGGGAGATTGAGTAGGATGCTTTCTCAGCTGTTGAAATTTGCACATGAGATGGAAGATGTTTTCATTAAAAGAAGGGTTAGCTGAATATTTTTTTCCCATTTATTCCCATGTGTCAAAATCAAAGCAGAGTTTCTCCAGGCATTTTGCCCATTTCTGGTTTTTTTTCCCTGTTCCTCTTGTTCAGTTGTTTGGATTCTTTCCCTCAAGGTTGGGATTTTTATGTATTTTTTTCTCGTAGCGGAGGAATTCAGTTATTTAAGGAGGCAAATACATATTAAAATGCTTTTTAGACAGAAATAAACACTATGACTGGGTTTAGCTTCCTGTTTATTTTTGGTAGCATTTGTAAATTCATTCTGGAATTTATTGGATAGGCAACGGTGAACTGGGGACAGGCAGAGGGAAACCAGGGAGGTTTTCCCAGTAATGTCCTCCTGCTGTAGAACAGCAGTGAAAAAGATCACAGCAATAAAGTTATTTTAGCTGTGCACATTCTCCTTCCTTGTGACTTCTCTAATCTGAGGCCATTCCTGTGATAACATTTTCACTACGTGGTTACTTAGTTGATTTTTTGAGCTGCATTTCAAAAGCCTCCTGTCAAGGAGGAGAACTCCAACTTTCCTAATCCGTATTGAAATGACTTCTTAAAAGCCTAAAATGGAATCTTATCTCTTCTTTCCCCCTGCAGTGAGAAGAAACGTTCCCTTTGTCATTCCTTTATTTTTATTTGCTCTGTGAGGGCGCGAGCGCCTCTGGCCACTGAGAAAGTGGAGCAAAAGCTTTTTTTAGCAACTAGAGCAGAATTTTCATAATAAACCTGATCTCGTGCAGTTTCCGAGCTCCTCTGGGGAGAAGGGAGGGAAGGAAGCTGGAATTAGGGAGGGTTATAAGCAATGGAACTTCAAGGATCCTCATTCTAAAAACTCTCCGCGGATTTGTCACCGCTGCCTGGATTAGAGGGCCCTTTAATTTGCTTTTAATTAAAACGATTTTCGTTTATTCTGTGCCTTCTTCAGAGGTCCCAAGGCACCTCACAAACTTGTGATGCTGTGTATGAAATGCAGAATGCATATTCATGTGGTGCTGAGATTTCACGTGGAAGCTGAGGATGAAGGAGAGTTTACCCTCAGTTTTCTTTTTTCTTTTAGAGCCTCAGATCCCAGTTCCAGAGCAGCTTTTCAAGCACTGTTGTTGTACACGTTTGCTCTTAATGAGTTGTAGTCCAAAGTGTAAACATTGACCTTCCATAAATAGCTTATCTGGATGCTATATTTAAATAGCCAGGGCTTTGTTTTTGCAACCTCATTCAGTCAGAGAGAAGGAAAAAAAAAAAAAAGTCATGGAAATACCTTTTTTTTGACTTTTTTTTGAAAAGGAACTACACCTATTGCAGAAAACTCCCAAAGGAAATGATGGATTAAAATGGAAAGTGCTGCATAGCTTGGAAGTATAGTTAGGTTATGTAAATTTTCTTTTAAATAGCTGATCTTAATACAGTGTAAATACTAAAAAATTCAGAAAACCCTTTCCTAAAGAGGACTGTCCTACAATTTATTTGTGTACCCCGCAATGACTACTAATGAGGAGAACAAATAGGCCGTTTTCCCCTATTTTAAGTGACTTTTGTGATGCTTTCTTTCTTTTTGGTTATTTGCTGAGGCATTAAACCCTGGATCAGCACAGAAACCTGAGGAATCCAAGGAATAATGTGGATAATGTAGTTTCAGGGATGAATTTGATGTCCCAGCTGAGGTGGCAGAGACAGTGCTGGGACAGGGGAGCAACAGAGAGGGGGAGGCTGGCAGGAGCAAGGAATTTTTCCAGAGCCTTGAAAAGTTGTTACACTGGTTCTTGTTTTGGGAGAGGCACAAACTGTACTAGAGGAGATGCTGAGGTTTTTTTCATGCTCTTGCGAGGTGGGGGTTGGTCTCTTCTCCCAAGGAACAAGGGACAGGGCAAGAGGAAATGACCTCAAGTTGTGCCAGGGGAGGTTCAGGTTGGATATCTGGGAAAATTCCTTCATGGAAAGGGTTGTGCAGCCCTGGCAGTGGTGGAGTCCCCATCCGTGGAGGGATTTAAAAGCCCTGAGGATGTGACACTTGGGGACATGGGGCAGTGTGGCCTTGGGGGCCACAGTTGCACTTGATGATTGTGGAGGGTTTTTCCAACTTAAACAATTCCATGATTCTGTGAGTTTGGACAGCTCTGATTTAGGGGTGGCACATTTTATAAGGGCTCCCTCCCCCCCAGTCTGCTGAAGGTAGAATATCCCCATGTGCTTTCAGGCAGTGGTAAAAATTCAGGGACTGTGCCATGAGTTTTTAATATCTGATATTTAAGAGGGAAAACCAGAACAAAGTCCTTCAGAACAACATAAAGATGGTTATTTCCTAATACAGTCTTGAAAAAATGGGTCTTCTGCTCTCAGAGAAGAAAACCTGAAGCTTTTGCTTGCTTACAGAGCGTCCAAAATTTCCCTGTTCGAATTTGGGGAAGCAGAATGCCCTTTTTGAGGATGTCACACCAGAACTGTGAGCAGCATATTTTCCCATAATACTCTTTTTGTTCCCTAAATGAATGCAGCAGTGTTTGCTCCTACGGAGGAGCTGCTCATGAAGAGTTCACAGAAGTTGCTCGGATCCTTGGAGGGGGCACAGGGCTGTGCTCAGCACTTGCAGAGCATGAGATTTTGGGTGTTTTTGGGAATTCAACTTTGAAATCCCAAATCTTTGCATGGGCAGGGATACCTTCCATGATCCCAGGTTGCTCCAAGCCCTGTCCTGCCTGGCCTTGGACACTTCCAGGGATGGGGCAGCACTTGAGTGTTTCAATTTGAGGCATTTGGGTTGGTTTGTTTTCCTTCCGCCCTTGTTTCCCAAACCCGGTGCCCGTCTCTTGCTCTACAATCAAAGCCATGAGGTCTCAGTGTTATTTTCTTCTAAAACTGATCAGGTGGAGGCTGTTTGGGACATCATCAGTGAGACACATAAAGCAAAGTGTCTCCTGAGGGCAGGTATTCCTTCTTCTCCCTGCTCTGTCCTGTCCTGGAGCAGATTCCTGATGGCTGGATCTTTCTTCAGGGCTGGAGTGGATTTTTTCCAGTGAGAAGCTGCTTGCAGACTTTGGCCTGAGAATCCATGGATTTCTGTTTTGTAGAAATACTTTAGGCTGTAGGAAAACTGTATATTCAAAGTACAAGTAAAGCTGGGCAGGCCTTTCATGCCTTTATTTTTTTTCTTATTTTTAGTGGACTCTTACCCTGAGTAAAAATTAAAAAGATGGTTATAACCATCTTATGGAACCACTGTGCTCTGTAAATATTAATAAGTGACTGGTTTAGGGCTGTGTTCATCTGAGACCAAGGAACGTGCTGCTCAGGGTGATTCTTGTGGAATTTGAGGTCGTTGGGATGATGGAGTTGGCAGCAGCCATCCACACCCAGCTTTATTAAGAGCCAATTTTAAGCCTTTGTGCTGAAAACCCACAACAGTTGGGTGTTCGAAATGACTTTTAAGCCATCTGTGTTGCATCTCTGTGTTCCATTGTTTCATCCCAGCCCAGATGTTGGGAAATGACTGACAGGAGTTGGAACTCCAGTACAAATTGCTATTCTCTTGGAAATGAGGATTTTGTCAAGTTCTGGCTCTGAGGAGGTTGGGTGAAATGGGCTTCCTAGAGGAACATCAAACACCACGGTTTGCAGCTGAGTGAGACCCCAAAAGCTGTGTGAGAACCCTCTGCTCTCCATCCCTTTCGTGGTGCTACCACCCTGTGGTATCAGGGTGAATTAGGATCTCCAGGAAAATGGGATTTGTGTTGTGTTGCTGCCCATGGAGTGGTGTCAGCATCAGATGGAAATCCCATGGATGAGTCAGATCCTGCTGTCCTGATGTGCAGCTTCAGGACACGAGAAGTTCCTGTAAATTATCCAGCCTTGGTAACACCTTCCCAGGCTTCCCCAGACCATTGTTCCCTGGAGCACTGACGTGTTATGAAGGTGAGGGAGAGGGACATGGAGGGGAGATTCCCAGGATAACCCAGGAGGGGTTTGGCCAGCTCAGGTCTGGAGCAGCCTCACCTCTTGCTGCCCTCAGGAGCTCTTCTGTGGGTTTATCTGAAGCTGGAGGTGCAGCGAGTGCCTCAATGTTGTCATTCCAGTCGTACGTGAAAGGAAGTTCCTTAATGAGCATGGAGCAAAAGTAATTTTCATAATTACTGTTCTAAAACACACTCATGAAATACTGATGAATTTGCTTGACATTTCCTGGAAAACCTGCACTGAGGCCCAGCTTTCCGCAGAAGATTGGCCCAGGTGGTGTCCAGAGCTCATTGCCAAGCTCAGCTTTGCTGTGATCAGTTTTAAAATCACTTGGAATGTTTCTTGCAGGGTGCACAGCCTTTCTGGTAGAAGCAATTAATTAATGTCAGATGGAAAAGGGGGCTTAAAAAAACCTTTGGGGGCACAAATAAACTGGATCCAAGCATTCATTTACTTATTTTATTTTTTGAGGCGAGGCTGTGGACCCTTTTCATGCATGTTTGGGATGTAATTGCACTCCTGCCAGGGAGCATCCAGGCTGAGCTGTTTGCATTTCTGCTGCCCTGAGGTGTGGTGGCATTTGCAAGTTCATCTCCCTCGAGTGCTTGAGGCAAATGGTCAAAACATCAGCAATTGCAGTCTGCTGGAATAACTGAGGCTTGTAAAGCTTTTTATATTCATCAAGAAGCAATTTCTCTTGGGGCTTTTTGAAGATTCAGTACAAGGGCTGGATGTTGGTTAACACAGTCCTGAGTTTGTATTCTGTGTGCATCCCAAACATCCTAACAAACATCCTTAGGACATCAAAACCCTGGAAAACATGCAAAGCCTGACCTCTGAACACAGTGTTTTCTTCCTGTTTACGTTGGCCCGGGCCCTTACAGAATGATTCATTTTGTTGTGCAGACAATTACCAAACAAGTTCACATCTGTGGAAGCTGTGTGAGGTAGATATTGGAACCTGGCACGGTTCTGCAGGTTCCTGACCTTCCAGGAGCTCATTCAGGACTTTGGTGTGATAACATCATCTTACCACTGCTGACAAGGGCAGTCAAGACGAAATGTCTGTGCTGTAGCAGGGAGCAAACTCTGCAGCCAGATTTGCCCAGCAGCTGCTCCTCATTTAATCCAGACAAACACGAGAGTGGAGGTCTTTGCACATCCTTTTCCAGCGGATGCTGTTGAGCCCAGCTGCCCGAGCAGCACCTTCGGCTGAGGGGCCGGAGTGCTCGCTCAGCTCGCTGGCAGATGGCTCCGCTTTGGGAGCAGTTGCTGTGCTGGAGGGCAGGGATGCTCTGCACAGGGACATCCAAAAGCCTCCTGGGGCTGACCAGAGCCAAATCCAAGGGCGTGAGGATGTGAAATACAACCTGGAGGAGAAGGGTGGGGGCTGAGCTGGGGAGGAAAGTCATGGAGAACACCAAACTGAGCTCTAGCCCAAAGTGCAGAACAAAAAACTGGTTCTGTGAGGGCACATTGCAACAGGATTTATGGAGGGAAGAAAATTCCCTGGGAGGGTGGTGTGCAGGAGCCTGGGGGCTGCAGCATCCTCTCCTCAGAACCCCCAGCACACATCCCTCAGCCTGGAGCTCAGCCCTGCTTCCAGCAGGAGGGTGGGCAGGATGATCCCAAAGACTCTTCTCAGCCTCTCTTATTCTGTCTCACAGAGCACTTCAGTTCACCTAAAATCCTCTCCAGGAAGCTCTACATGAAATGAAGTGACTTGTTACTGCTAATTGTGAATTAAGGACAAAAAAGAGTCATCAGGAATGACTTAGGAAGGGAACTCATCTGTGTGCAACTCCAGCTGCACTTGGGCACATACAGCGTTACTCCAAAATGCTGGAGGCCCTGACACTTCTTGCCATCAATCTGCGTACTTTGTGCATTGTTTTTAATAATTATCATTATTCTAAGCAAATGTTTGGCATTTCTGCTCAGAGGCTGTATTGGCAGAATAGTGGGGCTGCTCACAGCAGGGTTTGTGCTGTTCTGGGGGAGTTCAGTGCCTTAAAACATCCTGTGCTTACAGTCGGTCACTGGATTATACTTTCAGTTAATTCTCATGAAGTAGCTGTGCTTTTATGCTTCTGTTTTACCCTTGCTGGTGCAGAATGGGAAATCCAACCAATTCTGTTGATTCAGAGGAAAGTAAAATTTTACATTTATGTAATGTTTAAATTATCAGTGCTTAGACTGTAGGGCGAAGGGAGAGCTCAGTTTAAACATGACAAGGGTTGTTTTCCTGTAATGGAAATCTGATCCATAGACTGAGTGAAGTAAAAGCATCTCTACAGTCCATAGTTTAGGAATTTAAAGAAAAAACTCCATTTTGGTCAAGTCAGTACAGTTATGTCTTAAAATACCCACTTTTGTGGGTTTAGTGGTGCATTTGGCTGAGCATTCACCAATTAAATCTCAGGTAAAAGCTGTGTGTGTAATGATTTTGTTCAGATCTTTTTGTTGGAGCAGGGAAGGGTTCCCCTTTGCAGAACAGAAACCTCTGCAGGTATCAGGTACTGACAGAAAATATCTTGAGGGTTGGATCCTCCTAGAAGGAAAAGGTTGGGAAGCTGCACAGAAAGTTATGCAGATTAATTTCAAATTCTGCTTTGCTGGGGGAATCCTGCTGGCTTAGGAATGCTGATGGATGAATCACTGGAAAAGCTCCTCTGGCCTCTTTTGGGCAATACTTAGGGAAATGTTTCTGTGCCAGTGCAGGGAGGTGTGGGGACACCGTGGGCTCAGCCACAGCTCTCAGCATCAGCCACCTCCCCTGGGTGCAGGATGTGGTTCAGCTGAGCACCAAAACCTCAGCATTTGGGTCAGAAATCCCCTGCTGGTCTGACAGCCCCGCCTGGGGCCCTCCTGGCTCTGAGCTGTGCCTGCACTTTGCACAGGGTTTGGGGTTCTGGAGGTTCAGGAGGGATGGGCAGAGATCCTGTTCAGAGCCAGCAAATTCTTCTCAAATCTGCTGAGCTTAGGCTGGGCTTGATGATCTCAAAGGTCTTTTCCAGCCTTGTTCATTCTGTGATTCTGTGACCAGTTCTGTGGCATCCTCCTCAATTTCACCAGTTTGCGTTGCTTGGGATTGTGTGGGGTGAGATCCTTCCCTGGAATCTCATCAGGAATGGTCACTTGGACCAAACTGAGTGTCTTTAAACCTCCCTGTTTATCCTTTTCCCAGCCCCCTGAAGGGTGGCATTTCTTTTATTTCTGTTGTCCAGGAGCCAGCACAGCTCCTTGTGAAGCACCACTGTGAAAACCAGTGAGTGTTGGGGCAGAAAGATTAAAGGGCAGGAAAAGGGATGTATCTGCTCTCAGCTCTCCACCCGTGTCCCATGGTTAAAATACCAAGAAGTCAAGAACTTCAGTTTTATATTTTCTAAAAATGATATTTTGGATGTGTCCTCCATCACAGCACCATTTATAGTGGTTACAGTTTGGGAAATAAGGAGAAAACCCCCCAGTGTCTTGCTGTTCCACATAAATTAATTCTTTTTTTTGTCCTTACTCCTGAAGCAGAAGTTTTGCTTTACTACTGAAGAATCGAGTTGTATATTGTTTATAAAAATAATCCCTGCAGGTCCATCTTCTGCTGGCTCAAAGGCACTTTAAAAAGGGCTTTGCCATATCTTGGTAGCACATCTTGGGAAGTCATTTAGTGAGCAAATTACCAGTTAATTGCCTTGATCTGCTGGTGAGAAAGATGCTCAAAATGAACTGTTCTTAATCATGATATCAGAATATCTGTTCTGTTCTATTAATTAGCATGCTGGGAAATAGGATATGTTTTTTAAGGAAGCTATTTAAGCTGATCTCGTTTGCTTTTTATTTTTAGTTAATGCCTTTAGTTGGTTCCCTGAAAGAATCAGAGCTCTGGGTGTGCGAGAGGCAAAGGAACATTTCCAGGACCAGTGCATGGTAACACTAAAGATTTTTCTGTGAAATAAATTTTGAAGTATCTCTCAGGATTTTCTGTTGGCTGGAAAGCTTCTGTTCAGACATTGTGGGGTTCATTTCATAGGATGTTTATGATTTAATTTCACCTCTACAAAAGCACTTTATGGTTTGTACCTGACCTGTGAACAGAAGGTCCCTTGGGAGCCAGTGTGGTTCCATTTTGTGTGGGTTTGGGGTTTGTTCTTATTTCAAAATGCTTTTTTGCAGACTAGGATTGACTTAGCATTGACCTGAGTTTAGTGACCATGAATTTTGGGGATAATTGGACTTGACTTTTTGCTCTCCAGAAATACATACTTTAAATATATATATGTACATATATACACATACATATACATACCTATCTCTCTCTTTATGCAGCTTCGTTCTGCAATATGGCCAGAAAGCTACAACAGTGAAATCCGTGCAAAATCAGCCAGAAATGAGATACAATCCCATTATTTGGTCCAGTTTATTTTTCAGCAATGTGAGTGTGATTCTTTTTTGGCCTTGCAGGAAAGGGACTAGGTACAATTGGAATCTTTCAGAATCCTAGACTTGTTAAGGTTGGGAGAGAACTGTAAGATCGAGTCCAGCCATTCCCACAGCACTGCCCCATGTCCCCAGGTGCCACATCCACAGATCCCTCCAGGGATGAGGACTCCAGCACTGCCTCAGGACTCTGTGTCAGGGCTGGACAGCCCTTTCCATGAGGAAATTTTCCCTAATATCCAATTTAAACCTCCCCTGGCACAGCTTGAGGCCATTCCCTCATCCTGTCCTGGGATGCAGAGCTGACCCTCACCTGGCTCCTGTCAGGGAGTTGTGGGATGAGAAGTTGCCCCCTGAGCCTCCTACTTAAGTATAAATAAATAAAATTAGGGATGTGATTTTTGTTCAGAGCTGCTCGGGTGCTGCTTCTGCTCAGGCTGAGATCAGCTGTTTGAGGCAGCTGCCTTGGAAAATAATGCCTTCAGCTGGAAAAGCAGATCCCAGCCACCAAATCCGTGTGCCCCAGGGCAGGCGTTCCCTGCCTGATGGGCAAGGAAGGGATGAGTTTCAGGCACAGACTGCAGAGCTGGTAGGAAATGCAGCTCCTTTCTGTTTCTCTCCCTGCAGATGTACATTTTTATAGATTTTTTTTTTTAATTTTCTTTTTTTTCTGTGGAAAAGTGTGTGAGCAGCCCACAGTGCCTCCTGAGATGGAGATCTCTGGGATAATCCTCACTGGAGCGGACAGTTCTGCCAGACACAGCGTGCTCAGAGCTGTGTGAGCAAATTATCCTCATTTTCCTCTCTTGATGGGAAGAGATTGACTTGGAGCTCACAAAATCAGAGCTACCAGTGCGTGGGTTTGCAGCTGCCAGGACAATTTCTGGCCAACAAATCAGTTCAGCTCTTCCATCTACTGAGGCTTTGAGTTCAAAAATCTTCCTGAGACATCACATTTATCTGCCATTTTTCCAATTTTTCCACAATTAGCAACTGCCTAAGGAAAAAGCCTTGTGGTTGTTACACCCACAAAGCACAGGGGTGACCTCTCACCCCTCCTTTTCCCACCACCCTCCTCCAGATGAGTTGCTCTGGCTTCCCAGGATGTGATTTCCTTGCTTTTGTACATCCAGTAGGCTTTAAATGAGCTTTGCCATCTCTCAGAGCGTGATCTTGGTCCTTTCAAATGCCTGGAAATAGTTCTCCAGAGCCTGAAAATATAATGTAATTAAAGTTATTCTGTCTGGGAGATAAAAACTTGGTTGCTTTTTTTTTCTGGGGGGATGTGCTGCTCTGCTTTGGTTGTCTTTTCCAAACACAGAATTTCTGTTCTTGATGTTTGTCTGCACACATGAAGATGTGGAGATGAGATTTGGATTTAATCTCCTGCAAACAGTGTGTCCAAACCAGGTTTTGGAGGGGGGGAAAGGAGCTGAGCTTCAGTTTCCCAGCCTAGGTTTTCCCATGGCAGCTGGTGTGGGATTCTTCTGATTCCCTCTGTAGGGAAGAGGGAAAATTGCAGGAAAAAAAAATTCCTGTGACTTCCCCTTCCATCCTTCCCCAGTCTTTGCAAGCAGGGTGTGATGAGGCTGAGGGCTGTCCATGGAATATTTTATTTAACTATACCCCAAGTAGATTTTCTCTGATATTTCCTGGGATGCAAGTACGTGGCCAGATCCTCTAGTGAATAAAAGAGGGATTTCACTTTATTGCAGCTTCAGCCAGTCATTGATCAGCCTGAACGTTTATTTTCCAGTCACAGGAGGAAAATTTTGGTGTTACAGCATGGCCAGAGCCTGTCAGGTTATTCCACTGAATCCGTGGGATGAGCTTTTATCGCATGTTTAAGCCACAAGCAAAATATTCAGCAGTCAGTTTTCCATTCTCAGGGTGGGACTACGCAATCTGAATTCATTCTATAAAAAGCTCTCCCGTTTTTTTTGGCTGATCTATCCTCAAGACGAGTCTGACAGGCAGCAAATTCAGCTGATCTGAAAAAATGGGTCCTGTGGGGCAGCAGCTCTTGGGCATCTCTGCACCAGTTGGAAAGGAGGTAAATAAAAGGAAAATAAAAAGAATGTCTAATGTGTGGCCTTGGTGAAACGTAGCTCAGCTAGTTAGGTTGAAGGACTGAAAATTAACCAAAATTACCTTTATAAACTGTCAGCTGATTGATTTGGAATAGGATCTCCAGGAATATTAAATAAAAAATAAAAATATTAGAGGAGGACTGTGGAACAGCAAAATATGAATAATTGGGGGAAAATATAATTTGGAGGATCTCCTTCCTTAGTCTCCTGGGCCTGTATTTTTTTACTTTGAAATGTGTGTGACTTTTCTCTATGAAACTGGGACTGTGGTTTGGGCTTAAAAGTGTGGGGATGTATTTGTGCTTTGAGTGATTGTGGGCCAGAATGTAGCAGGGGAAAAATCCCCAAGATCTGTGGAAAAGGAAACACACAGAGCTGGAAGGATACTCGAGATATAGTTTCAAGTATCTTTCAAGAAATACAGAGAGACTTGCTTTGAAAGTTTCCTTGTTTTAGAGCAATTCATTTGTTACAGTGTGGGAAGCAATTACTCAAATCATGAGATGAAAATGGAAAACAAGCAGAAGTGAAAATATTGGGGGGGTTGTGTTTATAAATGACCCTGCTGGAGGTTTTGGTGATGCTGTTGTAAACCTGTCCATCTGAAAAGGTTGTTCAAAGGAAGTCAGGTTGACTGCTTTGGTTTCGTATCCTCTGGGGCTTAAAGTGTCATTTAAGGCATTTCAGAGTCTTCCTGTGTGGTTTTGGTTGGAAGGGACCTTAAAGATCACCCAGTTCCATCTCCAGCCATGGGCAGGGACATCTTCCACTACCCCAGGTTGCTCCAGCCTGGCCTTGGGCACTGCCAGGGATCCAGGGGCAGCCCCAGCTGCTCTGGGCACCCTGTGCCAGGGCCTGCCCACCCTCCCAGGGAAGGATTTCCTCTCTGTGTGATATTCCCTGGAGAAAGGCTGGGAGCAGCCAAGCTCTGTGCAAGCGTTGGCTGGATCAGCGACTGTGTTAGTGTGTGCTGTGTCTGGGGACACCTCAGAGTCCCTGGAATGCCTTGGCAGGGCACAGAGCCATTCCCAGGATCCCCGTGATGCCTTGGCTCTGCTGCGGTGTGAAATGTGCTTTTCACCTGTCATCCCCTTGTCCCCCTGCTGGTGTTTTGTCCTCAATGTGTGATGTGAAATGAGTGACCCAAATGCCACATCAGGGCCTGAGTGGCCGCCAGCCCTGTCTGGAGCACAGGCCCCGGGTGTTTGTGCCTCTTCAGTGGCGCTGGGGCCACCAGCAGGTCCCAGTAAGCACAGACAGATGGTCCGGGCAGAGGCAGAGCCCTGCCAGCTCTCTGTCATCAGAGGACGCCATAGTAAACAGTGGGCGAGATAAAAGGCTCATTTTTAATTAAAAACAAAAAAGTGAGAATCCACTCTCTCACAAAACAACTGGTTTTACAACAGGAGGACCTTTCCAAGGCCAGGATTTCAGTGCATGCTGCTGGTGCTCGGCACGGAAGGAGCCAAGGCAGGACGTGTGGCTGCCAGGCTGGTCCAGCCTGTGGGTTCTGCCCTGGCTCAGCTGCTGGTTTGTTTAGGAAAATAAAACCTGCACATTTGGGACTCTGTGTCCTGCATAAATGCTGCATTTCTATTTTATTTTTAAGCCACTTCTTATTTCCAAAATAGAAATATAATTCTCTTTGATCTTAGGTCCAGGATGCAGCTCAGTCCAAAGAATTATTCCCATGGTTACAAGCCACACTTCACCAAGGGGTATTTTCCACCCAAAACCATTTTCGGATGGAACTTCAGCATCTCTAACTGTAATGGTCAAATCCACAGCTTTGTTATGAGTTTCAGTCCAAGGAGGTTCCAGATGGGACTGTCCTCTGTGTTTTATGGTGCCTTAGAGGCAGCTGTCAAGGACTGCTGGGAAAACACTCTGCCTTTTTTTATTTCTGTCCTCAAAAAAACCCCAACCCTTTATGCAAAAATCCAACTTGCAAAGTAAGGAGGAGACATCAATAATTATAGAAATCCCTTACAAGTCTAAAATTAGGTTTTTGGGAGCTGTAAATACCCTGAGCATCACTCAAAACTCACTTGTGCTAAATATTTCCCAAGAGGATGTTTCTGTATTATTGCTGTGATTATTGTGCTGCTATTCACATAGAGTTTTCTTCTCTTCCTTAATAAATATGTTCAAAAGGAGCAATCATTTTTAATGCCATGTCTTGAGAAGAGTTTTTAAGGATTTCAATGGGAACTGGCTGTGGATGCTCAGTGCTTTGCCAGGGCTTTAGGATACACGTACATTTGATACAACAATGCCATCAGGAATTGCACTGATGATTTTGAAACACATTAAATAGCAAAATATCAGTTTATTCTGCAGGAAGCTTGACAGCAAATGCATACTGATGCTGACACCAGCTGTCATTGGAAAGCAAATATTCTCTGGATTGTTTATTTGTAGGCAGCAGCAGCGATGACAGCAGCCGATAGGAAAATCAATAGCTGGATTTTCCATCAGCCCCTGCCTCTTGCCAAACGGCTTCTCCTGAGTGGTACTGCTTCAAATTAGCATCTGTTTGCACACTTCTCTGGTAATTAGTGCTGTCAGCATCTGAACAGAAGGGAAGGTTGATTGTGAGGCTGGGCAGGCCCTGGCACAGGGTGCCCAGAGCAGCTGGGGCTGCCCCTGGATCCCTGGCAGTGTCCAAGGCCAGGCTGGACATTGGGGCTGGGAGCAGCCTGGGATAGTGGAAGGTGTCCCTTCCATAGCAGGGGTGGCACTGGATGGACTTTAAGGTCGTTTCCAACCCAAACATTCCATGATTCTGTGATTGTGTGTTAGGAGCAGATGGGATAAAGAGCAAATCCAACAGTGAGGTCTGGTGGTGGCTGGGTTGGGACCCATCCCTGTGTTCTCCCCCAGCCTGCTGCTCCCATGGGTATCCAGGCAATCCTTCCTCAGTACCATCCTCACTGGTGGTTTGGGGTTGAAATCGCCTCATCTCTTGATTTATCTCTCATTTTATTTTCCCAGGTACCAAAAATCCATTTCCTCTTCCTCCTCTCTGAATGATGCTTCAACCTTTACTTCATTGCTTTAAGTGTAATGCTTAAAATTATCTGCTGATTAAACACTGCATTGCCATTTTTTTTTGTTTGAAGTCCAGCCCCTACCAACCTCTTTCTTGTCTCCTTCAAGGGGAGAAGTAGAGGAGGATCTACGAGGACTTTGTTCAGCATAAGCAGCGGCAAACTGCAGCCTCCTGGCCCCACCTGCTAATCCTGCTGTGGGGAACTCTTGTACAGGCTGGGATTTCTCTTCCCACTTGAGCTGAAAGCAGATTTTTGACCTCTGATACAACGTGGTGGTCAGACCTGGAAAGGTCCCAGAGAAGTACCAGAGGTGCCTTGTTCCCTGTGCTGGACTTTTCCTTCAATGAAACTTCCAGATTTTCCTTAAATACACTCAACTACAGCTGTATCCCCAAAACCTGCTGGCATCCATCCGCTTCCATCCAGTGCAGGAGTTTCCGTTTCCTTCTCCCTTCCTGCCTGTGTTGGAAGTGCATTTTTCTCTTCTCTTTCACCCACTTAATCCCTCCAAACGGTATTTGCAGCAAATGAGGCAGTGATTTACTGCCCGAGGGGTCAGGCAGAAAGAGGGACAGTGCAAAAGCAAGGAGCAAGTGCCATTATTTGTGGAAAAGAAGCGTCTCTTGAAGTTAATTGAGGTGTAGATGAACTCGGTTGCACTCATTAGTGTCAGTGAAACTGAATATGCAATTTGCTAATTGCGGTGAGGGCACACAACTCTCAGCTCCAGACTGCTTGGGGTATTTTTAGCTGTTCCTTTAGTCACCAGCTTCCACTTTTGTCTGTTCCAGGCACCGGTGGGAAAACACAGCAGCCCTTTTCTCCAGCAGGGTCACGCTGTTCTGAGGAGATTTCTTTTTCACTTCTTTTTTTCACATAAATGGAAAATACAGCGTTTTTGAGCTCTTAGAGCTATTCTGGTGAATGCTTCTTCCCATCCCAAAACTGTGATGTTTCTTTCTCTAAGTGTCAGCTTTTTGAGGATCACTGGCCAGGTGACAAAGTCTGAGTTGAAATGAGAAACCATCACTCATGATAAGCAGCTGAATATTTTCCCTGATGAATTCTCTTCTCTCTGAACTGCAACAGGAGTACACTGGATGGTATTTACGGTCCCTTCCTGCCCAAACCATTCTGTGACTGGGCTGAAGCTTTTCCTTGGCTGTGCTGTATTATGGCTCATCCACAAATCTTTCCTGTTTTTAAGGAATTTTGCTCGTTTTCTCCAGGTAAAATTGTTCAGAATGGTTTGAGGTTGCTGGACTGGTTGGTAGGGCCCAGACTGATAGAACAGAAATGAGGGGATCAAACATCAGCCCCAGCTGAGTCTGGGCTGGAATGGAGCAGGAACATAAAGGAAAGCCACTCCTGTTTCCCAGGTCAAGCTGCAGCAATAATTGAGTGTATTCAGCTGTAGAGCAGCAAGGTTTGCAGCTGATGGGTGAATTTGGGATGAGAAGGGGAATGTCATGTACAGGAATGTACCAGATGTGTTGAAATGGTACAAACAAGGTCTGGAGCAAGCAGAACCTTTCATTTGCATGTGCTCTCACTCTGTGGGGTCAGAAAAAACCTTGGCATTGTAAGTTAGGGAATATGGACCTTTCAGGTGGTTTATTCATGATGATAACCTTGTACAGCGTTTTTCTCCTTCAGAAAGGCAGCTGTGATATCCGTGTGATGCTCATTGATGTGAACACTTAATCTAACCCAGTCTGTGCACAATTGAAATAAAAAAGCAGAATAATTATTCATTATTTATTTATTTTTTTATTATTTAACAATATTATGCTATTAAATATTATTTGATACATTTGTTCTGGTAATATGATTTAAAAATATTTATGTAACATATGTAGTTATTTAATATTTATTACTGCAAAGTAGCCGGGCTTCGCTGTCTGCTGCAGCAGCACTTGAGCATATGTTTGCTGTCAGCTTGGCTTGCAGAGGAAAACCTTCATGTTCCAAACCAACCACCTCTTGTGGGCTCTGTGTTTTCAGGAGGGGCCGTAGCAGCCCTGAGAGCTTTGTCTGCAGGCAAAATTCCTGTTTCACTGCTGGGGGTTCCTTTTCCTTCAGCTTCTTCAGGATTTTCCCAGTACCATTTGCTGCGCCCCATGATTATCAGTATCTGCGTGTGTCATGGATTTAGGATTTATGAGTGGATTATTTTGATTACTGCTGTGCTACCTGGCTGATGTTCACTGATCTCTCGGAGGTGCAGGAGTCACTTTGCTCAGCAAGACAAGGGGCGGCTCTGCCAAAGCCCAGCCAGGCGTCTGCTCATCGTGCTGACAGTGCTGATGTGCAGGATAACCTAAAAACACACTTTTAACCAGCTTCAGCTGAATTGATGTGACCTCTTTTCTTTTCACTGTGATCAGTACAAGGCAAGGAGGCAGCTTTAGTTGTTAATTTTTGTTTTCAGCCCAGCCCTGTCACGTTTGTGTTCGGAGGGCACCGCGTTTAACAGGCCTCTGTTGTGCTGGGGCATGGGGGACAAAGTGACACTGTGGCCACGAGCTGCAAACCAGTTCACTAGGGATATGGAATTGGCTTCAAAATGGAATCATTAAGGTTGGAAAAGACCTCCGAAACCATCAAGTCCAACTTCCAACTGAATCCCACCCTGCCAACTCAACCATATCGAAAAGTGCCACCTCCAGTCATTCCTTGGACACCTTGAGGGATGGGGACTCCATCACCACCTTGGGCATCCCCTTCCAGTGTTTAACAGCCCTTTCCATGAAGGAATTCTTCCTGGTGTCCACCCTGACCTCCCCTGGCCCAGCCTGAGGCCGTTCCCTCTCCTCCTGTCCCTGTTCCCTGGGAGCAGAGCCCGACCCCCCCGGCTGCCCCCTCCTGTCAGGGACTTGTGCAGAGCCACAAGGTCCCCCCTGAGCCTCCTTTGCTCCAGCCTGAGCCCCTTCCCAGCTCCCTCAGGAATTCTCCAGCCCCTTCCCACCTCCATTCCCTTCCCTGGACATGCTCCAGCCCCTCCATGTCCTTTCTTTTGTGACCCAAAACTGCCCCCAGGACTGGAGGTGCCTCCCCAGTGCCCAGCACTGCTCTGGGCCTCATGACTTCCCTGGGGTTATGAATTCTCATTTTTATGAAAGAAATAGAACAAAACCAAACCCACAGCTTGTTTGGGAACTTCTTGATTTGTTTGTGGGGGTTTTTTTGCCTTTCAACTTTGTAAGCATGTCTTGGCACACAGTTATCCTAAGTTTGGCATCAGGAAGTGTTGAAGTTAATGCTTAGTCTGACTTTCCTTCATTTAATCATGTATCTTTTATTGAAAAGATGTGACTCCAGGATGTAAACTGGTTTGTGCTGTATTTTCATCTCAGATTTTACACTCTGAAAGGCGAAGGTGCTTGCAAACTGAAATAATTGGGATTAAGCAAAAAAAATATAGAAGAAATGCTGCATTAATTACACTTATAAAGTTATTAAGTACAAGATTAAAAAAGTCTGTTGCAGTCTTCAGTTTTATGTACAGCCACATGATATGTGTGTATGAGGGGTGTATAAAATCACACCTCTTTGATTCTTTGAGGGAAGTTTAAAGTTTTTGGGGTGTATTTTACAAATTGGAGGAAGTATCCATGCATCCCATCATTTCCTGAATGTGAAATCCCTGCTTTTAACATTGAGCTCCTTTGCCACTCCTCAAGGTATCAATTCTCTCTATTTCTTTGTACACAAATCCCTGAAATTTGTTTTGCTTCTGGTCTTTCTTTAATCAGGAAGTTTTTAAAGTATCTAAGAGCACTCAAACCCGTGTAAATAAAAATGGGGAATTTGATAATTGCAAAAGCAGCATGCTGGTGAGTCACAGCTTCTTTTGCATAGAATTACCATTTCTTTTCCTCCAGAGCTCAGAAACTGAACTGTGTAAGGCAATACCATCTGATGCTGCATATGGCATTTTAATAACACCTATTTCACATGGCTTCTGCTTAGCCAAGCCCATCAGTGTGAAACGGAGAATTGGGAAGATGTATTAGGGTTTCTAATGGAAAGTCAAGTTTGCTTGGTAAGCTAGATCATGAGTTTGATTTATTTGATTTATTTTTAATTTAGTTCTCTTTATTTTAAGAAGAGTGAGTCCTGTGCAAGTGGGGAACTATTCCTTGTGGTTATTCAAACCCACATCCAAACCTTTTTAGGTATTAAAGGCCCTCAAAGCTGCCTAACGAAATTTTCCAAAGTGTCAAAGCACCAGAATCCAGATCTAAGATAGAGGATTTTTCCATCCCTGGAATGTCCAAGGCTGGGTTGGATGGGGCTTGGAGCACCCTGGGGTAGTGGAAGGTGTCCCTTTCCATGGCAGAATGAGCTTTAAAATCCCTCCCAACCCAACCCATTCCATGATTTTTCCCCTTCCACAGGAACATTTCTACTTTATTTGAGGACCTGATGTGGTGTCTCACACCTGTGCTGTTTAGAAGTAAATGTGAAGCAGTTCTAGATTATAAATATTGTGAATTTATCTGTGGGAAAAGTACTTTTCTCACAGACACTTTAGACTTTGAGGGACCTTGCTGAAATATTTTTAGCCTTCTACATGATTTGGGAAGTTCTACTTTCACTGAAGTGTCTTTAAAAAGAGTTCCCAAGATTTACTGTGAGTTCAAGAAGATAAGGAGCAATCGTGACTCAGGAGAACACAGGAACTTTTTTTTGTAAGTTTAATCTTAGCATTGGGCTATTTTAAAAAGATATATTTAAATTACATACATTTAATTAAATCTGCCTTTCATAAGGTGAAGAAGTTGGAATTGGCAATAAAGCCCTGACCTCTGCCCCTTCTCTCCCATTAATAACTTTTGAAGCCTGTGATGGTTTTCCTCTGTTTGTTTATCCATGGCAATAACCTGACAGAGGGATCAGTCAGCTCCCTATGCCACTTCCTTCCTGATGAAGTGGAAAATGTGGGGTTTTTCCATGAATCTGTAGATAAAATGAGTATTGAATATTCATCATTTTGATCATTCAAACCTATTCTTTTAAAAATTATCATTGCTAGATGGCAGTGGTGGAGTTTCTGTCCTTGGAGGGATTTCAAAGCTGTGTGGATGTGGCACTTGGGGACATGGGGCAGTGGTGGCCTTGGCAGGGCTGGGGTTGAGCTTGGTGACCTTACAGGACTTTTCCAACCTGAGCAATGCTGAGAAATGGGATTTTGGGATGCTCCACACTGGCCTGGAGCAAAGGAGGCTCGGGGGGGACCTTGTGGCTCTGCACAAGTCCCTGACAGGAGGGGGCAGCCGGGGGGGTCGGGCTCTGCTCCCAGGGAACAGGGACAGGAGGAGAGGGAACGGCCTCAGGCTGGGCCAGGGGAGGCTCAAGATGGATATTGGGAAAATTCCTGCATGGAAAGGTTTGTCCAGGCCTGGCACAGCTGCCCAGGGCAGTGATGGAGTCCCCATCCCTGGAGGGATTTCAAGGCCGTGTGGATGTGGCACTTGGGGACATGGGGCAGCGATGAGGTTGGATTTGATGATATCAGAGGGCTTTTCCAGCATCAATGATTCGATGAACTAAAACCTCTCTATTTTTTTAATCAGAAGTCAGCATGGCTGAACCCAGCATTCCCATTTGCAGTGCCAGGGTAATTCCCTTCCCTAGGAGATGGAGAAGAATCCCTGGCCACGCTTGAGGGGGAAGTTGCTCGGTGCCGTCTGTAACCTGAGGCTGTGGCACACTGGAACAAGCAGCTCCCCAAGGACACTTTACAGTATGAACAGGGTTTGAAGTGACTTTTTTTTCAGAGAACTGTACCTAAATTAACATCAAACCAGAACAGTTTTAGCTGATCCTAAGCATTTCTGGGAATTCTCTGTGAGTTTGCAGTGGAGTCCTCAGAATCTGTGAATATCACATTAGTGATAATAAATATATAAGTATAAAATACACATCTGAAACAGCCCTAAAGAAGACTTAAAGATCATTTTAATGCTTTTTGGCTGGAATTTCCAAAGGCTTTGCTGGGTTTGCAGGGAGAATTCCAATAAACATGTATTGGCTGTATCAGCTGCATTAACCACAGGGATGGGAAGGGATTGTAATCCTTTGGTTAACAAGGAGGGAAAAGTATTACAGGCTTAGCTCTTCCATTGCCAGGGGCATTAGGCTGCTTTCCACAACGTGCACCAGTCTTTCCCTAAAGTTGAACGTAGGAAATCCCTATTTCTTGCTCTTTCTGAGGCATTTCAGCAGATCCATTCAAAAATTCTGCCCAGCTGCAGAATTTTCTATTTTCTATTTCTATTTCATTTTCTGTTTTACAGATTTCCCTGCAGTTACTCACAATTAAAACGCTATAATGAAGCAATTTCAATGTGGTTACAAAGAAATCATTTGAGTCCAGTGTATTTACCCTGTGTGGGCTGAAGAGCTGCTCTGCAATGCAAATTAATATTGAATATTGGTTTTTCCTGTTCCAAATGGCCACATAGGTTCACTTTCCTCGGAAAGCCACAGATTTCCTGATTCAAAGTTTTTGTCCTTGTTTCAAATGGAATTCCTTCCTCTTCCCCAGATTTCATTGGTGCCTTGCTTCTCTTGTGTGTATTATGCTGCTTTATTACCAAATAAAAATTGGCTTACTTTCAGCTAAATAATATACTGTTGATTAAAAAGAATTAAAGATGATAGCAGTAGAAAGACAAATAAAAATCCTGGAAATGTCTCAGAAGTGAGTGTTGAGGCATCACAACAGTGTGCTTTGACAGTTATGTATATAGAAAATGTGCTGTTTTCTCAGGAATTTTCATTTTGAGGAAGAAATGAGCCATAAAGTTCAACTTTCAGATCCATATGTGAGTTTTAGAAATGACACAAGAACGTTCTCTTTTTTCCAGGGTTTGTTTTGACGTCTTTTCATGGTTTTGTTCCAATGTTGAGTTAAAACATTGGTGCTCTGGTTTGAATCATGGAATCCCAGACTGGTTTGGGTGGGAAGGGACCTTAAACCCCATCCCATTCCACCCCTGCCATGGGCAGGGACACCTCCCACTATCCCAGGGTGCTCCAGCCTGGCCTTGGACACTTCCAGGGATCCAGGGACACCCTGTGCCAGGGCCTCCCCACCCTCACAGGGAAGAATTTTTTGGGATTAACTCTGTGTCTTTGAAATACTAATCCCTGCCTTTTGAGGCAATGTGTTGGAATTATTGAAGTGATAAATTTTGCTTGGAATAATCTATTTAGCTGCTCAAATGCCAAGAGAGCTAAATAAAGCTGAAAATTAGTCATTTATCTCTGAAAAATGTTAGAACCAAGGGCCATGGAGTCGCTTTTAGGAGAAGGATCGAAGCTTCACTGGAGCAGGTCAGTGTGTGGATCTCATTGTTACTCAGCTTTTGGAGCTAACAGGATATAAATATCCAGGAAGGAAAACAGAAGGTCAAGTGTAAACCTCTCACATCAAAGGAGGCCATTCAGCATCTCCCAACCTTCACTCTGCTGCTCTCTGAGGAGAAAAACGTATTTTTTTTTTTCCTTTCATAATGCAAATAAACCAACTTAAACCCAAAATCTGTGCGTTTAGTGGGGCTAGGAATAGTAAAAGGTGGGAGTTGGGAAATGTGTGGATGGAGTGTCAGGGATGCAGGGGTGGTGCAGCCCAGGGGCAGGAGCAGTGACTGACACCCAATCCTTGTGCCACGTTTTCCTGGGAAGGGTTTTTGAGCTGTCCTCTGCTCAATGGGAGTGAGAATGTGCTGTGTTTAAATGTGTTTTTTTTCTCCTGCAGATAATATTTCCAAGGAAACTCAAAATGTTGTGACACTCGGCGAATTATAACTGCAGCGGAAAGAGTTTATTTTCTAAATATAGTGCTGGTATTTAATTTATCATTCTCTGCTCTTCTTTGGGGCAAGAAAAGCTCCCTCTCCTCAAGTTCCTGAGCTGCTGAATATGACTACGGAGTGTGTGGGCAGCAGTGGAAGTCATTTGTAGATTTGGAGGTTGTACATAAGTTTTCCAAGCTGTTCTCCGACCCTGCTCAAATCCCGTGGGATCCTGAGGCAGGGCACTGGAGCAGCGCCCAGTTTGCCTGCAGCACCCAACTGGGAGGGGCTGGTAAATTTGGTAGACCTGGACCTGCAGGAACCTGGAGAATCCCAATGGGAATGTGCCAAATCCTGCCTTTGGGGAGGCATCCTGCCTGCAGCAATGTCACTGCACATCGAAATCTGCTCTAGGACCTGGCTCAGCAAAGCTGCCCTTTGCTGGACTAACCTTAGGAGACTTGGCTTTAGCCCTGTCTCCTACATCAGTGCTTTAAACATATTTTTTTTAAACAGGAGCTCTTGCAGAAATGGTTTGGGATTTCAAGTTTGGCTGTGGGCATGCAAATATTCCTGACGGCTCTTCCTGGCTTTCCTGTCACCAGATTGATGCATTTCAGACAATTTGCACCCTTTGGCACAATTTTGTCCTTTATGGGGGTGTAACCTCCTAGGCTGAAACACTGAATGGTTAAAGGGAAGAGGTAGCAAATCAACATTTTGGAAAGAGGCCTAAAATAGATGAAACTTTTCTGATTATCCAGACAATATGACCCTGGTGAAGGTTGAGGACTCGCAGTTTTATGAGACAGTGTGCAGTGGGATTTCCACAGCTGTGAGGCCAGCTCTCCCAAACACAGCATTTATGGCACAAACGTGTGGCTTTGAGCAGCAGTGAGTAACGTGGATTGTTGTGGCCAGCCTGGGGAGGAGAAGGTTGTGTGGAGACCTTGCAGCACCTTCCAGCACCTGAAGGGAGTACAAGGAGGTCAGGGAGAGACTTGTCATCAGGAATTTTAGTGATAGGACAAGGAGTAATGGGTTCAAGCTGAAAGAGGGGAAATTCAGGTTAGAAATTGGGATGGAATTCCTCCCTGTGAGGGTGGGCAGGCCCTGGCACAGGGTGCCCAGAGCAGCTGTGGCTGCCCCTGGATCCCTGGCAGTGCCCAGGGCCAGGTTGAACGGGGCTTGGAGCAGCCTGGGATAGTGGAAGGTGTCCCTGCCCATGGCAGGGGGTGGAACCAGGTAATCCTTAACACCCCCTCCAGCCCAAACCATTTTATGATTCCATTTCCCTGAAGGTTTCCAAATCCCAGAGCTGACCAGAAAACCAATTTCAGTATTGAAAGTTGCTGTTTATATTTAGGTGTGACTGAAGAAAGAAAAATCCTGGTGCAATTACTTAGCAGGGCCATCAGAACTCAATCAATCCTGCCCTTGGCTGTCTGAGCTGATGATCCATGTTCTCCAAAGATGCAGATTCCTGTGCTTGGAGTCAGTGGCACAGTTTTGGGGAAGGCGGGGAAGTCATTGACCTAAATATGTGTTTATCTGAGAACTGCTCTGTTAAAGGGGAGGTTCTAATCTTGATCTTAGTCCTCTAAATCCGCAGCAGGTTTGGAGATCTCCAAGGTTACAGCACCCAATAAATTGGCGCCGATTTTTCCTGCTTTATTCTGTGTTTATGGCACAGTTTCAGTTTGTCACTGGTTTGATTTAACGTGGATTAGTGTGAAGGTATGGAGCAGATCTGAACCGATGCTGGACTGATACCATACTTTTCATCAGTTTTTCATTAATATTTTGGTGATTTTTTTGGCTGTAACAATTCAAATTTCCTTAGGACTCAGAAGCATCACGTCCAGGAACATTTTTCTTTACTCAGCTGCGCTGTCAATAATTTCTACACGCTGTGAACAGAGACTTTCTGTTTTCTGCTGTTCTCACATTTGTAAGTGGCATCTCTAATGCACTAAAGTGGCTGCAAACGTCCTCTCTGGGGTGTATTTTAGTTTTTTCCACTTGAACTCCCTTGCAGCTGCCTGCCAGCCTCTCTCTGCACTCTTCCTGTTACCTGCCCATCCCCAGAGAGCCCTGAGGCTGCTGGTTGTGCTTTGGAGAAGAAGTGGTGATCGGGGAGCTGGATGGAAAGGGGAGGCAGAGCAGTGATGGGTGTGTTTGCAAAGGCCTCGTTACTTCTGCACAATCACAACACCCAAAAATTGGGATATCAGCTGGGGACTGTCCTTGCCTGTTCCTTCCCTGAGCATGAAGAACTGTGTCAGGGCATGGCTTTAGGGGGGGTTGTTAGTAAGGAATTTGTGAGGATGAAAATCAAATTAAAGAACAGTTTCATCAAATTTTACTCTCTGTGAAGAATTTTCCAGATACCAAGGATGAGCAGAGGTGTATTTTGGAGGCAGTAGAACTTTATTTGTTTGAGAGAACTGAGTGCAGAGGCCAGAGGGCTGGGCAAGGCAGAAACTCTGTCTATCATCCTGCAGCACTGTGGAGAAGAGGTGCATTTTTTGGGGACAGGAGTTCTGTCCTGTCACTTCAAGGAGAAAAAGGAAAAATCACATTTTGAAGGGAAGTTTTCTGTGAACTCGCTGAAGAAACCGTGAGCTTGCTGTGCTCACACGTAGCAGGAGTCCCAACCCTAATTCTGCAACTCTAATAACTCTAGCTGACAATCCAGCTTGTGTTGTACTACTCAGCTTTGTTCTAATTAATTACTAATTGTTCAGTTCCTGCAGATCAGAGCCTGAGGCTGTTGTCATTGACAGCTGGCATGCTCAGGTGGTGATTACTGGGTTTTCAGATAGGAAAAAAACAAAGTTTAATCATATTCCACTGATGAAATTTATGTTTTCATTCAGAAGGAAAGAACAGACATTAGACAGAAGTTAGGGAAGAATTATCTGAGTGTTTCTTGATGCTTCAACCTTTTTCTGCCTGAAGTGTCGCAGCATTGGGGCAATTTAATTACGGAAGGCAAATGAATTTTTCTGAGTTTGTCTCACAGCTGAGAATGGAAATACTTTTCTAAATAACAGAGTTTAAGGTTTCCAGTCTTCACTTAAGATACTCAGTGTAAGATGGGCAGGGGCATCATTACACACTTGGAATTTCTACATAAAATCATGGAATGGTTTGGCTTGGAAGAGACCTTAAAGCTCATCCACTCATGGGCAGGGACACCTTCCACTATCCCAGGGTGCTCCAAGCCCCATCCAACCTGGCCTGGGGCACTTTTTCCTCAAAATACATTTTCAAAAGATGTGAAAATGCTGTAATTTGGTATTTATTGATCAGGTGGGTCTTGCTTGAGAACAGTAGCACAAAATCATTGGTCTTCCAGGTTTTTTAATTACTAAGAAAATAACTTTGGGTTATTATTTCTAAAATAACATCAAAAATAGATGGCACTTTAAATACGCCCTGGGCCTCTGTGTGGCTCTGGGTGTGTTTCATCACTTTGATCCTGCTTTTCGTGACAACAGGATAATGGAAATGCCACCCCAGTGTTTATTCTGAAGGGAAATTCCCTTTTTCCCCAGCCTAGGCTTTGAAGAGGATGGTTGTACCTCTGTTGGGAGTGGATGTGCAACGCCAGATTCCTCAGCAGGGGTTTGATGTGGAAATTAAAGGATTTTTTCAGCCTCTGTAGTCAAGAGAGCCTGACGAGCTGTTGCTCCAGAAAGTCTTGGAATCATAAAAATAATGGGATGGCTGTCATATCTCTGTATCAAATATAATCACAAAAACAGAGAGACCTCTTAGTAGGAAAAAACCCCAATTCTGCAGTGTTTTAGAAGCTTCTGATCAATATTACAACAATTCTATTACCCAGCCAGAGCAGTGATGTGCTGGGTGGTGAGCTAAACAAAAAATATAACTGGAAGCCTTCAGTTTTGTTTTGAGCCATTTCCTGTACTAGAATAATGAAAAAGCATGAAACTGCAAGGATTATTTGTGAGAAAATTGCTGCCTTGCAAGGCCAGAGGCTCAGAGAGCACGGCCCTGGATCGGCAGAGACGAGGTTTGCACGGGGGGCTGGGAGGGGATGGGCCAGACTTGGAGTGGAGGGGAGAATTGGGAATTAACACCAAGAAACTCACTGGGGCAAGAGGAATCACTGGAGAGTAATTTCTTCCAGTTTTGTTTGTTTGGGGTTTTTTAAATCTCCTTTTGATGGTCTTTGCCACGTTTCCCAGACTTCCACCCTGTATTTTGGACACGTTGCCACTATAATTTATTTCTATCTGGATTAGTTACGTGGTCCCAAAGAAAGAACGAGGGAGGTGGTTAATGGCCTGTTGGGGGGGGTGTGTGTTCTTTTATTGGGGAGTTTGATCTATTTGGTTGGGGGGATTTTTATCCCCCACATGAATTCTTCCCGTTCCATCAGGGCGCCTTCAGGCTGAGGCTTAATCCAGGTTCTCATGGGCTGTGCACACTAACTGGGACAGGGAGTATGAGAAATTCTCATACTTTGGATTTCACCTCAGAGAATCATAAAATCCCAGGATGGTTTGGCTTGGAAGGGACCTTAAAGCCCATCCAGTACCACCCCCGCCATGGCAGGGACACCTCCCACTATCCCAGGTTGCTCCAGCCTGGCCTTGGGCACTGCCAGGGATCCAGGGGCAGCCCCAGCTGCTCTGGGCACCCTGTGCCAGGGCCTGCCCACCCTCCCAGGGAACAATTCCTTCCCAATATCCCATCCAGCCCTGCCCTCTGGCACTGGGAAGCCATTCCCCCAAGTGGAAACCTGAGTTGCCTGCGGTGGGACCTGTGGGAAGAGCCCATGCTTCCAGCTGGGATCTGAAGGGGTGACAGATCATTTTTTAGAGCTCATCAGGAGCCTTTGCAATATGAATGTCGTTGCTTCAAGGAATGAACATGAATCCCTCAGTTTGTAGGGCTGTAAAAGAGATGATGATGGCTGGGAGGTGAGGTGGGCACAGGGAAGGGACATCTCTGGTAGTGTAGCTGTGAGTGCTTTGTGCAGCTCAGTGTCTATTATCAGTGCAGCCATCAGGGGTCGTTATCTTTTTTTGGTAGATTTTAGCCCAGCTCTGTCTTTGGTGTCAGAATCATTTCTCTGAAATGGTGTTCAGCTGTCGTGTGATTTGCAGGTGATACCAAGCATCATTTTTAAATTTTCAGCTCCAATTTTTAGCTTAATTGTGTCAGGAGTGGCACCTAACTAAAACTTGAGAACTGCTTCATTGTTTTTTCTAAGCTGAATATAAAACTATTTTTAAATCTTATTGTCTGTATCATGCAGCTTATGCTAAAGAGTGAATGGAGTGCAGGTGCTTTAAATGGAGATTCCAACATTTAAATTGTGCCTTCCTGCCCTGCCCCTCACTCCTTCAATTTCCAGCTGATTTTTGGCTGCTTGGTCTCCCAACATCACACGCCTCAGGTAGGATTCATCTCCAAAATGTTAATAGTAATTTGGTTTTCTCCTTCAATATCTTTCAATATCTTTCCATTTCTCCAAATTCAGGACAAGCTTAAAGCTTGAGAAGTCGTCAGACTTTGAAAGATACTCCAAAGACTCAGCTCAGACTGACACTGTTTTTTGGGTTTTCTTGAATTTTCCCAGCCCAAGACTGATCTGAGCTGAAATGATGGAAAATTCTGTGCAGTGCTCCAGAGGTGTGGTGAATGCTCTCAAAATCTGAATTACAGGAGGGGGTGGCAGTTCTTGCTGCTTTTATTCTCCCCCAACTGCTACAGACACCTTGTTACTAAACTCATTTTTCTCTCCAGTGGTTTCTCCAGCCTGTGTCAGCATTTTCCTCTTGGGGTGAAGTTTGTTGTTGATGTTGTTCCTATTTTATGATACGAATTCTTTTCCAGACTTGAGCAAAGAAAAATCTCCCCCCTGCCAGGAAACCGTAATCCTGTGTTATGCATGAAACGTTGCAGGTGCTTTATTCAGGGGGCATTTGATTTTCTCACTGCAGACCAAGGGCTCCTGTTCATGCTTCCAGCCCTGTTTGTGAAGTCGGCATGGGGGAATTCCAGGGATGCAGGCACTCAGCATTCCTGCAGTTTCTGTGGCAGGTTGCAGTGCCTGCATCCCTGGGATTTGATGCAGGCTCCCAGAGCTGCCTGCACAACCACGCTGCAGGCTTGGGTTTTACTGTTCTAATAACTCCCAGGCTTGCTGGTTTAATTTTAATAGTAAAAGCAGTTTCTATTTATGTCCTGAGACTCCAGGCTGTAAAGAACTTGACTATCCCTAGAAATCTGCATGGGTAATGATCTTTTTTGAAGATAAACGCCTTATTAGCATGCCTGGGACTTAATAATGGATGAGAAAATCAGATGCATTTCATGTCCCAGAGCCAGATTTAGAATTAAAGCTGGTGCTGTTGATGCCATAAGTTTAGTTCTGGGAAGTAAATATATATCTGCTAACTTTGGGAATGTCAGAGGAAAAGAGGAATAGCGAGCACTGGTGGCAGATGCTATATCTGTACCAGGCCAGGCTGTTGCTTTAATTCCTGGTGCTGCAGGAGCAGGGAGCTGCTGCCTGTGCCCAGAGCAGCCATTCCAAATAAATAATTGGAATATCAGCCTTTTGATGAATGCTCAGCCAGCAACTCATGGAAAAACAGATGTTCCCTTGAATCTCCTCACACATTTCCACATGCTGCTGTTGGGATACAGCCCGGGGCAGGGAACAGGTGTTCCCTGGAATTATCTGGGGCCTGAGTTCAACATCTGGCGTCGTTTGCTTCATTAGGTTTGTAATTGTTTTGTATTCATGTAATTTCCCTGCTGGTCACTGGGAAGGGCTTGGAAAAGCCAGGTTTGCACCAGGAGCGCGTGGCTGTGGTATCAGGAACCTTTTTGTTGTGACTGCTGCCTCTCTCAGGAGACTTTGTGGCGGATAAATGTTCTGGAGTAGCTTTTGTTAGTTGGAGTTTTAGTGTTGCTTTGTAAAAATCTGGAGAGAGAAGTGTACACGTACAAAAATACACATAAATAAATACACATTTCCTAAGTGGAAGCTGCAGGGGGAAAAGGCTACAAAGACTATGGATTTTTTCCTGGTGTAAACTTCAGCATGAGCTGGTTTGAAGCTGATGCTTCAGAGAGCCCCTGGGATGTACAGAGCAAGCAGGGTCCTGTGCTCGCCTCACGTGATCAGTGGCTTAATCTGAACATCAAGAAATCCTGTTGGTTTGGCTTTAGAAATAATCCCTAAAAAGTGACTTTTATTGTGTTCAGAAAGATTCTGCTTCATGTTTTTGTCAGTGTGTGGATGCAGCTGGCTCAGCGTGAGGGGGCTGTATCCAAACACCTCCGGAGAGGGGGGGTTTTCCTGGGATGGTTTGGGTTCCTGGCTGTGGGGAATGCTTGGTGACAGTCACTTCTGGGTGGTTGGCAGCTTGTGATGTGGATGGTGCATCCTTGTGCTGACAGGAGGGGCCACATGGGCCAGGTCATGGATGGAGGTCATAACAGGGGCTGAGAAGAAGCTTGAGCATGGCTGTGGAAAATACTCCAAGCTTAAAAAAAGGGGAGAACCTGAGGTGGAGGCCTTAAGGAATAAGGTCTGTAAGGCATTATTTCAGCTGGAAAAGCAGATCCTGTCTGTCTGTCTGACATCAACAAGATGTCGTCTGACAGAGCTGCACCAACTGTGCCAAGGAGGCTGTGAAAGCACAGTCCCTGGAATTAAAGACGTGACACTGCTGTCCCAAACACCAGACCTCAGGGGAGGGTCCTGCCCTGTTGCCACCGCTGCTGCTCTGCATCCCTTGCCCATCCCTGTTTTGGCACCCCAGTTTTGCTGTCTCAGCCATCGGTTGGGCTGTGCCTGTGAGTTTGATCATTAAACTGGTTCAGATTTCAGGAGAAAGTGAGTTTTCCCTGCTCCTCCCCCTCGTTTGCAGGGTGATGTACGGTGTGTTGGCGTAGTGGGAACAAGCGGGGCGTAGGAGACAAAAGGAATGAGAATGTGCAAAACCTTGTGCTAGCAAACCCTTTGTGCTCTAGAGCAGCTGATCCAGCCCTGCTGTGTGTGCTGGGAGCAGGAGGATGCACAGAAACGTGGAACAGTTTGGGCTGGAAGGGACCTTTAAAGGCCACCTAATCCAGCCCCCCACAATGAGCAGGGACATGGACTCACAGAATCACGTCAACTGGGAAGAGCTTTGAGATCATCAGGTTACCTGCTCCAGTCCCGTCCAACCTGGCCTTGGGCACTTCAGGGATCCAGGGGCAGCCACAGCTTCTCTGGGTAACCTGTGCCAGGGCCTCTCTACCTCATCATAAAAAGATTTCTCCTCTCAGTCTTGGCAGCTCCATGCCCAGGGAAGCTGCTGGAGGAGAGTCTCAGCCACTGCAGAGGTGAGGAGAGGAATTAGAAACCTTGGAACAGTGCTGCCATCACTGCTTCTCCAATTACAGAGCTGCTAAAAATCTTGGGAAGCAGCTGAAGGTTTAAAAGCAAGAACTTTTTCTACTAAAGGTGCACATCAAGCATGTTAACTCCATGGAGGACACGAAGCAGGGAGGAGGAGAGGGGGATGGCTGGGTTCCCTGAAGCTGCAGATCTGAGCAGCTCTGTGGTGGGGCTGGAATTCCTGTCCCATCCCACCAGCGAGCTGACCAGTCAAGGAGAACCTTTACTGTTAACTTTCCTATTGTCAGTCTCCATTTCCATCTTCACCTCTGAAAAGATCCCTCTGTCTTTAAATTTGGCCAAACAATGGATTTGACTCTGAAAAATGTGCCTAAGGCTCTGTTGCTTAAGTTTCCTTCCCAGGTATCATCCCTGAAGGGTGTCCCTGGTGCTGTTTCCTGCCTGGAGGGACTGTGGGGGTCTGTGTCTGCAAGGACCTGGTGTGGAGGAGCTCAGGTCATGGTGGAGTTGGAGAATCAGGAGGCTCAGGAGTGAGCTGCTGCCTCTGCACGTGTTTAGTGACTGGTGCTGGCACCAAAAGCAGTGTCAGAGCTCCCCATGCCTGCTTAAATCCATCACTCAACCTGAGCTTTCCTTTCGTTGTTTGGATTTGGCTTTTTGTGATGCAAAGCTCTACTAGACTTTAGATACACCTGTAGGGTTTCCAACCTGCTGTGCTGACACACAACCCTTCCTTCCTTCCTTCCTTCCTTCCTTCCTTCCTTCCTTCCTTCCTTCCTTCCTTCCTTCCGAATTCCTTCCGAATTCCTTCCTTCCTTCCTTCCTTCCTTCCTTCCTTCCTTCCTTCCTTCCTTCCTTCCTTCCTTCCTTCCTTCCTTCCTTCCTTCCTTCCTTCCTTCCTTCCTTCCTTCCTTCCTTCCTTCCTTCCTTCCTTCCTTCCTTCCTTCCTTCCTTCCTTCCTTCCTTCCTTCCTTCCTTCCTTCCTTCCTTCCTTCCTTCCTTCCTTCCTTCCTTCCTTCCTTCCTTCCTTCCTTCCTTCCTTCCTTCCTTCCTTCCTTCCTTCCTTCCTTCCTTCCTTCCTTCCTTCCTCCCTCCCTCCCTCCCTCCCTCCCTCCCTCCCTCCCTCCCTCCCTCCCTCCCTCCCTCCCTCCCTCCTTCCTTCTCCCACATCCAGTTGTGTGTTCTCCTTTTCTAACTCTACAGAGTCAGACAGGGCACACTTCTGCTTTTTCCTGTCCTCCCCTTCTCTCTTCCAAAATGAAACTGCTGCTGAAACACAAGCATTCAATCTGGCCATGATGCAGCATGAAACTCTTCTGTGAGTATTTCCCCTTGGCTGTAATTAGTTTTTGTGTTCAAGAAGCAATTTTAAACACTCATCCAAAGCCATTACAAGGGAGCATCTGTGTGAGGACACGTTTTCTGCAGCTGAGGAGCAGAGGGGCCGCTGGGACGGAACCAAAGGCAACTTCTCAAGTTAATTGTAAGATTTTATTGGTGTTTCACTCCGCTGCTCAAGGGTTTCTCATGCGAATCAATGGCAGACTGCCTGATTTATGTGTGAGCCCTGCTTGAAAAGCAGCCCAGGTTGATTTGCTGACAGCACAGGGAGAGGTGACCCTAATTTGGGACTTCAAACACAGGCCTTTTGGGACAGGGGGGTGCTGGAAACTTGGGAAAATGGAGCTGCAAGCTTTTGCTTTGGCTTGAAAGGTTCCCTGTCCCTGTTCAGTAAAATGTCATTAATTTGGGGTATGGGTAGCTGTTTAGTATCATAAAAGATATCAATGAGATGTTAAAACCAGTCAGAGTAGGTTTTATCTGAAATGTTTTTTCCTCTAAGATTTCCTAAGGAAGTCCTGGAGCTTTGTTGCTGGCCAATGTTGAATTACTTAATTAGTGCCCTGATTAGTATGATGAGTCTCTTTTCCTTCTCCGTGTTTCTGCATTTATGACCTCAGTCCTTTGCTGAGCTTGCAGGTGAAATAGGAAATAATTCAAAAGAGAGCCTTGCTGCAGAGACCTTTCGTAACTAAAATGAGACCAAACTGGATGGGCAGTGACTGTACAGCAGGAGACACATCCTGTGGCACAGGAGTGTGAAATGGCTGTGGCATAGACCTGATAGTACACAACAAGCACTTAGAAAATAATCCAGTGGTTTCTCCTTCATTTTCCCCATAAAAACCCTCAGTGCCTTCGTCTTAGCTCAGTCTCTCATGGCTTGATCCTCCCCTTGGGCACTGGGCATCCCTTAACGGGGGCTGTGTGAGATGCCCTGGGGACGGTGACAGCAGCGGGGGTGTGGAGGTGGCAGCCGTGGTTGGGTGTCACAGCTGCCACTGCCAGCCCCGGAGTCACAACCACTTCCTCTCCCTGTGGGGACAGTGACAGTGGCCAGAGCCTGGGGCTTCCTGCTGACTCAGCACTGACATCCTGCTCTGCCACCTCTGTCCCTGTCACCGACTGCGGGGAGCAGCTCCACAGATTCACCCCCTTTCAAGCTGGAACTCCTGCTCTGGATGTGATTTCATCCGTGCCAAGCCTCTGTCTCGAAACTTTCAAGTGTCTTTTAGGCTTCTGTCTCTGGTCTAGAATTCCCAGTGATTCGGGGTAGGGATTGACAGAGCAAGCTGGGGTTACCAGCGAGAGCCCAGGCAGTTTATAAACCTCCTCTGCCCAAAATCAGCCGAGGCCTTTTCTCCCACACTCTCTTTGAATAGCTTGGCTCCTCTTTGTAGGCTCCAAAAGCTGGGCTTACTCAGACGTTCCTCAAATGCTGCTGGGGAAGAGGGGCCAGGGCGGGCTGGCTCCTCACTCATGATAAGCTTTTCTATATATAAAACTGCGTGGCTGGCTGCTGATAGCACTAATGAAAGGTTCTCTTAACTCTTTCACACGTCAGCAGCAGGTACAGGAGGTGCCACTGGCTCTCCCCATGTCGTTTTGCTAACTGAGAGCAAGTTGTTAATTGCACGCACTCAGCCCTGCATTGCAGAACCGCTGCTGCCGCAACCCAGTGTCAGCGAGGAGGAAATGGTGAAAGAGGCCTGAAAAAAAGGGAGTAAGTCCAAGCTCAACTGCAGGGGAGAAGTAAAAATACCCCACGAACTGAAAAGAGTCAGTTCTTTCTGCAAAAATGTCACACAACAGAGATTCACCTCAGGGGATTGATTACACGAACCTGCGGAAAGATGGGCATTTAAATACTGCAGGCAGCTAATTCAGCTCTTCCTGGAGCTCAAGAAACATCCTTCAGCTCCAGGAATACTTCTGCAGCAGGTTTGGTGCTTTGCATGGAAGCAGCTGGCTGAGAACGGCTCCTGTGCATGGAGTCGCCTGCTGGCAGCTGGCGTGGGACACCGAGCGTGGACAGGAGCAAGGTGAGGTTAGAGGGGTGGGACACTGGAACAGGAGCAGGTGGAGGGATGGTGGCATCCAGCTCCAGGATTTGCTGTCCTGCTTCCCAGTTTGTGGCTGTGCTCTGGCTGAAGCTGTCATGCAGTGGGATTTGGGCTCAGACCTGGCATTTCAGGGCAAGGTTGTCACTGCAGCGAGGAGCTGTCCCCTCAGAGCTGCAGTTTGCTGGCTGAGGCACAACTGGGCACTGCAGTAAAGACACAAAGTAAGTTCTCTCTGGGACTGAAAAGAGAAGAATCGGCTTCTCATGAATTTTGTGGTTTCTGAAAAGACTTCTGGTTGTGTGGAGTTGGTGTTGTCGTGCTCCTTTGCAGCTGCACCTTCACGAGATGGCCGAGCGTGGTTGGGTTCTGTGTCCCTGAGGGGAGTGTTCCTGCACGGGCTCCGCTGGGAACGCTGAAGGTGGGTGAAGGAACAGATGGAAGAGTGGTGGATTCGCTCTCCTCCTCACCAAAGGATGATGGAAAGGCTCCTGCCCAGCCTGGGATGAGCAGGGAACGGGCAACCAAAGCTGCCAGTGCCACATGGTAACGTGGGTGCAGGGATGGGGCTCGGGCTGACACAGGGGAAGGACAAACTGGCTTTCAGATGGAGTTGGGCATTTTCAGACTGGGGTGGCCTGTGGGAAATTCTGATCTGGGAACAGGCTGGAGCCATCCCTGGCTTTGGGAGGTTGTGAGGGGCAGGAGGTGTTGTGCGAGGGGGCAGAGGCCAACCCACGACAGGGATGCTGAAGAACTGGAGATTTGGATGAGCAGTTCAGACTAACATGGCAGGAACGGGATAGGTCCAGCCTGTGGTGAAGGATTGGCCTTGGGGACTTGTCAAGGACCTTTTTCCAAATGAGCATTTTACAGCTCTATTGGTTTTATTTAGAATTAATCCTCTTGTGCTTGTGTAAGCACCTAAATAAAACATGACTCATTTAATTAATTACACTGAAATCATGGGACTTTACACTTAGCTTTAGGTAGGAGTTATTTTATCCCCCTCCTTAATGATTAAAGCCTCAGTTCATGACACAACACAAATGAATCTTTAAAAAAGATACGATTAGGGGACTTCAAGTTGACCTACTTATTTGTGTTTGGGGTTGTTTTTTATAACAGAAGGAACTACAGGAAATTTGTTAAGTTTTTGGGGAATATTTAAACAATTTTCTATACATCAGGTAAGAAATAGTGAAGTAGTGTCCTCACTGTGTTGACTTTGGAACTGTATGATCCCTTCAGAAATGCACCTGCTGAGTTTTGCAGGATATTTCCTGCAAAAGCTGGTCAGGAAAGTGCAAAAAATGGCTAAAGAGTTCTTCAAAAGTGTTTGAGGGTGAATGTACATCTGTGAGAGGACGCATTAGTCATCCTGACCTCTTTTATTGCAGCCTGAAAACAGAGCTTTGAATTGAAAATATTTTTCATCTCTCTCTCTCTGAAGTAGTTCCTTCCATTTTTTGTGTGCTCTTTTCCTAATGTGGTCGCCATGTGCTGGACACTGGGGAGGCCACACCTGGAATTCTGGGGGCAGTTCAGGGCCCCTCCCAACAGGAGAGCCCCTGGAGGGGCTGGAGCGTATCCAGGGCAGGGAACGGAGCTGGGAAGGGGCTGGAGAATTCCTGAGGGAGCTGGAAAGGGGCTGAGCCTGGAGCAAAGGAGGCTCAGGGGGGACCTTGTGGCTCTGCACAAGTCCCTGACAGGAGGGGGCAGCTGGGGGGGTCGGGCTCTGCTGCCAGGGAACAGGGACAGGAGAGAGGGAACGGCCTCAGGCTGGGCCAGGGGAGGCTCAGGGTGGATATTGGGGAAATTCCTGCATGGAAAGGTTTGTCCAGCCCTGGCACAGCTGCAGTGGTGGAGTCCCCATCCCTGGAGGGATTTAAAATCCCCATGTGGATGTGGCACTTGGGGACATGGGGCAGCGTGGCCTTGGCAGTGCTGGGAATTGTTGGACTCTATCTCAGAGAGCTTTTCCAACCTAAAAGTTTTCATGATTCTCTGATGGAGTTTTTTGATCTGACAGCTGCCTGTTCCAAGCCTGACCTATGTAGTTTTAGATATGACATCCCAGTATTTTCACAGCCCCCTGCATTGCTTCATTCAGAGCCACTCAGGCATGGAAAATAAAGCTCTCCTTCTTTTTCTTCCCCTTCATTTCCAGAGCTGTGGGGCTGCAGATAAGCCATGTGTGCAATACACGAGCAGGCAATGTAGATTTTTCCCAAATTAAGGCCGCATGGTTCGTTATGCTCCTGGTTTTAAAAACATCTAAGCCAATCCTGGTTTTAATTCAGTTTATCCCACAGAATATCGACACCACTGCTTTGTGTGGTGAGCAATGGTGCCAAAGAATACACGGAAACAGAAGAAAAGGGATCCCTGTCACACTCAGTGCTGCTGCCTCCTGGTGCCCATGGAATAATTGGGGTTGGAAGGGACCTTTGAAGGTCCAACCCATTCCTCTGGCCCAGCCCATCCAGTCCTGGGTGCATTTGTAGAATCTCCTTGATGGAAAAATTCCCCCACCACTTTTCAAGTGGGAAATGTCACTTTGTAAGGCTGGCACGTCACCCCCAGTGTCACTGCTGTCAGTTAATCCTGGCTGCAGCAGCCCTGTTAATGCAGTGCTTAATCTGCTGGTGACAACCTGTGATTTATATTCCCAGGAGATCCCAGCCTTGCTAATTGAAATGGATTGGAACTCGTGTTCTCCATGATAGGCTGGGTTTGGAGACTCAGGATGCTGGGAAACACACAGAGAACCAGCTGAACTGGGTGAAATTTCAAAATTGGTATTAACAAAGGCGGTAATTCTTGTCTGTATTGAGGCATTTCTCTTTAAACATCATTTTTTTTAGAACAAATAATGGATTTGCCACATCTGCTGACCTCCTCTTCCATGGAAATCAAAGCAAATATAATAATTTGTCCACCTGAATTAGATACAAAGTGACTAAATAAGTAAGACAGTCTATCAGGCTTGATTATTCCAAATGGAAATTGATTTTATTCAGTTAATTGGTGCTTTGCCTCGCTCGGTCTCTTACGTGTAAATGATTCTTCTGATTTGTAATTTTTTAATCTAATTATTGCCATCTCTTTGAAATGATCTTTACTGAGGGTGTTTGTATGGAATACAAGAGGAATTTTTACAGTCAGTTATCATTTTATGGGTGGTTATATTAAATTACAAATTATTTAAAAATTAGATATTTATCCCTTAAATTCTCTCGTTATTTCTGAAGGGGTTGGAAACAAAGCTTGCCTGGTTTTTATTTGTACAATTACCCCAACAGTGAGTGTGCTGTAAACAGTCCCATTAAAAAATTATGGGGTTTATGGTGAGATTTAATGTTCTTCACAGAGCGTTTTCTAATTTGTCATGTGGCTGAGTTGTGAGGAATATTTCCCAAGTGGAGAGGTCCTTTCCTCAGTTTCTTGCTGGGCTGCACTGAACACGTGCACAAACATCTCCACAAATATCTCAAGTCCATTGTTTTTCTTTCCTCTGGATTTTAGGACACCCTGAGGCTCTGAGGAAGAATTACAAGGGTTCAAAAATAAGAAAATGAAAACTTGATCTGTTTGGGTTTTTTAAAGCTCATGAGTGTTAAAGCAGGTCAAAACATGGGACTTGATCAAACTTCTGGGAACTGGATTTGGGGCCTAATGTCTAACTCCAAGTAACAGATTCTGTGGAATGGTTACCCCAAGGAGGAGGAATTCTGAAAAGCTGATTCCAGCTGATGGCCCACAGAGGGTGGGGTGTCCCTGGTGGGCTGAGGGCAGGAATCCGAGGTCCTGCAGCTCCACAGGTTTTGGTTCCCAAAGTGGGAATGGGGATGGAGGGCCTGGGTATGGTCGGAGGGGTCTGTGGGACTCAGCACTTCCCAGAGCTCTTTGTTCATTTTCCTTGGAAATGTGAGGCAGGAAGGCTCTAACTCCTGCTGGATGGGGCTGGAGCAGCCTGGGACAGCAGAAGGTGTCCCTGCCCATGGCAGGGGTGGAATGGGATGGGCTTTAAGGTCCCTTCCAACCCAGCCCATTCTGGGATTGCATGATTCCATCTTGATGCAGATTTCCCCTGTTCCTTTGGAAAAGGGAGGACCACTTCTCTTTCCAGTTACCTTGTAAACACGGAATTCAGCGGAACAGTTTCTTTGGGAATGCTGCAGCATTGATTGCTTACCCTGATGACATAATGGGGCAATAAAGCCCTAACCACGAAGGAGGTCATGGGAGAGCAATTCCAGTTAAACTGTAACCTGGCAGTGCCTGGGATGGGTCAGCACACACAGTCCCTGGCGCTCCTGAAGCCACAGCTTGAGGAAAAAGAGAATCAGGCCAGCTGTGGGAGCAGCTCCTGGAGCCTGGGATTGCAGCCAGGAAGGAGCCGCCGTGCCGGCTCACCTGCTCCAGGTAGGGGAACCTCCAGGCAGCTGGAGAAATGGGCACTGGGCCTGGAGATTCTTATCATGGAATCACAGACTGGTTTGGGTTGGGAGGGACCTTAAAGCCCAACCCATTGTAGGGGCACCTTCCACTATCCCAGGCTGCTCCCAGCCCCAATGTCCAGCCTGGCCTTGGACACTGCCAGGGATCCAGGGGCAGCCCCAGCTGCTCTGGGGAATCTTTACAGGGACGAGCAGTGTGTTGAGGTTTATGGAGGGAAAGCAGGAGGAGCAAAGGAGAGAGGGTGGCTGTGTCCCCTCGTTCCCTTTCTGGTGTTTCTGTTGGGGTTTTTTATTAAACTTATCAATTTTTTGGGGTAGGCACTTGCTGTGGCCAATGGCTTTGTCAGCCTACAGTGACAATGCTTTCATGTCTCATTTTCAGTTCTGTTTTCTGAATTGATGCTGCTTATCCTTGCAAATATGACTTTTATAGCACTAAGAGTCTGGGGCATGACCTGAGCTCTGGGATTCAAAAGCCTGGGGGGAAAACACAAATCCCAACAGTATCTCCACTCTCCTCTGTGTTACCTGAGGTGTTTCTCTGATTTTTTCCTGCTTTAGGAGGATGCAAGGGATGGGTATCAATTTAACCTGCTCTGAAGCAGCTGGTGCATCCTTGGAAAAAGGAGCAGGGCTCCAGATCTGTCGCAGGGCCACGTGACACCACGGAGGTTTTGTTGGCCTATTTTCTCAAAGCCCAGGTTTTACTCTTAAGCTGTCAGGTCAGATGAGGATTCAGTTCTGCTGCCAAAATAGAAATTAGCCATGTGTGGTAATCAATTAATCCCTGGCAATAATGCCATTTATTCACGTTTTGGGGAGCTGGGCTGGCCTCATGGCACCTCCTTGGGCTGCGCGAGGAGCGGCCGCAGCGATCCCAGGAGGAGCTGTCCAGAGGTGTCACAGGCTGCCCCGATTCCTGAGCTGATCCCTGTGCAATTGCATTGACACTCCAAGTGCTTTGTCTCCTTGGACAGAGAGGCTGGGGCTGCCCTTGGATCCCTGGAAGTGTCCAAGGCCAGGATGGACAGGGATTGGAGCAGCCTGGGATAGTGGGAAGTGTCCCAGAGTAGTAATAAACTACAGAAAAAAATCAGTGCATGGAACTGAAAAACATAAACCCGAAGTGCCTGGGCCATTCGGAGTAGAATCATGGAATCATTGATGCTGGAAAAGGTTTCCAGGATCCTGGAGTCCAAACTGTGCCCCATGACCACCTTGTCCCTAGCCCAGAGCCCTGAGTGCCACCTTAAGCCCTTCCTTGGACACTTCCAGAGATGGGGACTCCAGACCTCCCTGGGCAGCCCCTGCCAATGTCAAATCACCCTTTCTGTGAAGAAATTCCTGCTGATGTCCAACCTGAGCCTTCCCTGGCACAGCTTGAGGCCAGTCCTCTTGTCCCGTTGCTGTTTCCGTGGGAGCAGAGGCCGACCCGTGCGTGCCCAGGGAGCAATGCTGGATGCAGTAGGATCCAAGCTGATAAATGCACTGTATTCCTGTGTGGTTTTAAAGGCAGTTCCTATTTCTTTTTTTCCAGGAGGGGCAGCAGTTGCCCTACAGCAGAGCTGTGTAATAATAACAGTTTGTCTCTCCCTGGGTCTTTTCCTTTCCACTTTTATCAACAAGAGGCTTCTTTGGTAGCATGTGGTTGTCTTTTCTTGTTCAGCCGTGCTTTTCTCCCTGCCTGTTCTCCCAGGAGAGTTGTTACTATTTTTTCTTTCTTGTTTTACCAGGCTGTATCATGACATTGTGCCTTTGTGAGGAAGGAAAATGTGGGAAATGCTGCTGTGCCTGCAGCAGTGGGGTTTTTTGGTTCAGAAAATGGTATCGTTGCAGGCCTGTGTGTAAAGGCCATACATATAAATATAAAGTTCACGGTGGTTTTGTGGGATTGCAGCTTGGTCACCTCCCCATCCACCCCAGTGGGAAGAGAAGGGACAGGAAACGGCCTCAAGCTGTGCCAGGGAAGGTTTAGATTGGAAATTAAGGAATATTTCTTCATGGAAAGGTTTGTCCAGCCCTGGCACAGCTGCAGTGATGGAGTCCCCATCCCTGGAGGGGTTTAAAGCCACGTGGATGTGGCACTTGGGGACATGGGGCAGCGTGGCCTTGGCAGTGCTGGGGAATACTTAAATTTGATGATCTTAAAGGTCTTTTCCAACCTTAATTCCATTGTTCTCTACTTGGTCCTGTGTAGTGCTTGGTCCTGCTGAGCCCAGTCCTTTGCATCCACCTCTGCTGAAGCTCCTGGATTTCCTTGGAGTTTTCCCCTTCCTCTCTTCAGGAGATGGAAATGCAAAGGGCTTCAGGCAAAAACAGGAGCTCAGAATTTGCATAATCTTCATCGCTATGTTTATTTCTGATAAATTGTGGGACACCACAGAGTGTTCCAGCCACACTTCATCACATCCCAGAGAACAGATTCCAGGGGTCTGGCAGGGAATTGGCATCTGGAAAACCCTCCTGACAGGGATTTGGAGTGAAGTGCTGATGTTCCTTTCATTTTCCGGTCTCCTGGAAACCTTCCAGCAACTCCAATTATTCTGTAGGGGTTTTTTAAGGAGCTGGTGTATTTTAAGGATGAGAGAGAGCGAACTCAGCACTGCCTTGGAAAATCAGCCACTTCCAGGATTGATTACCTGAAATGCCAGTGGGTTTCAGCAGCCTTTGGTGAGGGTGGAAAGCATCCCAGCATTCAGCACCTCTTCCCTGTTAATTCCACTTTTTATCCTGGTTTTATTCCACATTTCCAAATCTTCCTCCTTTCCCTTCCCTTCAGTTTCCGTTAACTGCTGCTGCGTGTCCCGAGCTCCATAATTATAAATATAATATAATTATAAATTGTTAATTTGGGACGTTTAAATAATGCTAAAAACGACGCAGGCACAGTTTGCACTGAGGCATTAAACACAATGAATTGTCTAATCCCAGGAATGGGATTGGGAAAGAATGGGATTGTAAAACCCCAAGAATGGGATTAGGTGATAAGACATTTAGTCTGCTTAAATTATAAATAGTAGTAGAAGGAATTGAAGGAGTAAATTAGTAGGGAGCTGGACTGGGGAAAAAAAAATTAAGAAAATAAAGTCTGATGCTAATAATACTCTTTATTATTCTTTCTTTACTCGTTATATTGGAGAAAAAAATTACTGAGCTTCCAGCTGTGTATCCAAGGAATACCAGGTGTGTGCTGAGTTTGAATTGACTCCCGGGTGTAGGACAAGGCTTTGGAGAGGCTGGGAATGACTTGGAATATTTCACTTCTGAGTAACAGCTGTGAGAGTGGCGAAAAGGTGGTGTGAAAGTTGTTGTTATGGGAGATTTTTCTTTACTTGAGCTTATCCAGGGATTATTTGAGGTGGATTATCCCACTTTACATGGAAAGGTAGGATTTTCTACTGGTTCTTCTAATGATTGCCAAGTTCCTGGGTTTTTTAGTGTGTTGTTAGGCAGGTCTGTGTAATACCTTGTGGAAATTGCTAAATTCAATGTATTACCCTGAAACAGGGAGCTCTGGTGAGCAGCATTTCCAGGGATATAATTTTAGCAGTGGCTGCAGAGCCACCATCTGGATAAATCCTGCCATTTGTGGAAGGCACAAAGTAAAGGTTGTGTGAAAATATTTCTAAATCAAGCAGGACTGGCTAATGGCCTCTCCTAATTAATCTGTTCATTAGGGACCGGATAAATAAACAGCAAATCTGTAACAACAGTTACTTTCCACCTCGATTTAGAGGGATTGGAGTATTTCTAGACCAGTTTATTTATCTCCATCTATGAATTTCCCTGAATTAAGAGACACCACGTTCTCATCACACCTTTCCCATAACTTTCTTCACACTGGAAATGATTTTCTGGTCTCACAAACCCCGAAATTCTGTGTTTGGAAAGCAGACTCAGCTGTGGCCCACATTCCCCCAAGGAATTCATGCATGGAGCACCTTAAACTGTGGATAAAGGAGTCAAAGTGGATAAGGAAACTCTGAAAAGTGTGTGCTAAAGGCACTTTAAACTTTCTGGTGTTTCTGGTCTGTTTGGTGGTAAAAACTTTTCCTCTTTGTTATGAATTTTCCTCTTACCTCTGGGAATTACTTCCAGGCTCGTTGCCTCAGTGTCCTCAGATACCTTTTTTTATGGATGGAGCTTTTCTGCCCTGATTTCTCATGTTACCTTTGAACCATGGCTGAGTGTTGCCATTCTGTTGTTGGATTTAAGACCTCCTTAATGAATTTTTGGTGTGCACAAGTGGTATTTTCTTTTTCTTTTTGCATCAGAACTGAACATTCAGTGCTAAGGCAATGGGAGAGTATAAAACAATACATTTAAATTTCAAGCAAATATTGCTTTTTCTTTTTTCTTCCTTCTGCCACGAGATTAAAAACCCCATAATATTGATTTGCCCTGAAAATTTATCTTTTGCTTTTCTTTCTTCCAGGTCCAGGATGGAACATTCCTGCTCGCTCCTGCTGCTCTGTGTTAGTTTTATTTTTGCACAAGCTCTGCCACCCAATGGAACTGAACTGCCCAAAACAACCACAACAACCAGTAAGGACATGATCTGTGGGGTTAGGATGGGCATGGAAAGGGACTTCAGGGAGGTTTCCCTGGTGGCACAGTCCAGGATGGTTTTGCAGGACTTTGACCCCACTAACACATTTCTGATGGTGCCGGGTGCCCTCTGGGTTTGGTCTCCACGTGAGTGGTGTTGGGGTTTCACTTTCTCTTTCCCCATGGATGGGAAAACCCAGGATGGCTTTGGGAGAGGTGGAGGAGCACAGGGAGTCTCCTGCCTGGGCTGCGAGGTCTGCCTGGCCCAGGAGCTGCCCCTGGGGATCTGATGGGATGTGGATGTGGATAATAGGAGGTGAATTTTCATTTGACAGCAGGAGGGATGTATTTAAACACCAGGAGGAACCCTTACACAAGTTCTGTGTTTTCTCATGCAAAGACTCGAGGAGGGGGTGAAGTGCAGGTGTCCTGTGAGGTCCTGTCAGGTGAAAAACAGGAGTGTGTTGTCCCTGGAGCTGAGAGCAATCTCCTCCTCACTGGGCCACCACAGCACCTTTTGTTCATCCTCATTTCTGTTTGCAGGATTTCTTCCTCTTCAAGGCCTCCCACAACCACATCCTAACACGTGACAGTCCTGGGGAGGGGCTGTTCAGGGGGAATAGGGTTTTATAAAAGTGCCCAAGGCCAGGCTGGACATTGGGGCTTGGAGCAGCCTGGGACAGTGGGAGGTGTCCCTGCCCATGGCAGGGTGGGATGGGATAATCTTTGAGGTCACTTCCAGCCCAAGCCAGGGAGATAACGCTGCTGATGTCCCATATAAACAATGTGACCAAGTCTTGACGACTGTTCAGGTGACTGTTGTTGACACCCAGTGTTTATAGGAGGCTGATTTGTGCTTTATTTGCTTTTAATCTGCCTGTGAACTTTACACCCCTGGGGATGGAGAGCGGAGCAGGAATCAAATGCCAGGCTCGGAGCAGGAATCAAATGCCAGGCTCGGCTCATGGCCCCTTGGATTGTTTTGGTTCTTGGTTGTAGTAATAGAAATGGAAATAAGGGAGATTCAGATGGGATATTGGGCAGGAATTGTTCCCTGGGAGGGTGGGCAGGCCCTGGCACAGGGTGCCCAGAGCAGCTGGGGCTGCCCCTGGATCCCTGGCAGTGCCCAAGGCCAGGCTGGACATTGGGGCTGGGAGCAGCCTGGGACAGTGGGAGGTGTCCCTGCCCATGGCAGGGCTGGGACAGAATCATCTTTGAGGGTCTTTCCAGCCCAAAGCTGTCTTTGATTCGCTGCTAATTTAGGTGTGAGCATTTGCCTTCTCCAGAATCCAGGGGCAGGGGGGGTGCAGCTCTTCCTGGGCACTCCCAGCTCAGAAGGGGAAGTGGAGGTTGGGGGAACAAGGGGCCCCACCCTCAGCAGTGACAATCTGAGTGTGGCTGTGCTTAGTGCTCCCAAAATAACCAAATTATGACTAGAAATGAAGCTTTAGCCGAGTGTAAATTTGCTAATTAATTGGTTCGCTGGAGCATTGTCAGCCCCTGCATCTTGTCTGGCACCTGGAACTGTAGAAAAACCAGTTACTAATATTGGGCTGAATATGCAAGAATATGGGAATTGAGAAGGGGAAGTCACTTGTTGGTTTTATCACTTCCCATAATTTTAATAACAAAGGGAGTTTTGCCATTAATGTTGTTCATCTTCAAAGATTAACTTGAAATTGTGTTGAATTTAAGTCCAATAATATGGATAAGAGTAATCTGATCATCCCTATTTTAATTAAATCTTAATTTCAGTGATATGATTCAGAAATGATTGGTGTGACTAAACTGTTTTTCCAAAATATCAAAGCCTTCCTGACTTCACAGGGAGGAAGAGTTTCGTCTGACAGACAAGTAGGTGCACACTGAAAATACATTGCTGAAGAAAGAGTTCCAAGATAACAGGATTATTTATTATTATTAAATTTGATAGCCTTTGAACTAATACAGCACTTTTAAATACAAAACTAAAGATTTTTGATTGAAGCATAAAGAAAACTCCATTTAACAGACTGTAGAAAGAACTAAAAGATCCTAAAAAAAAATCCAGCTTTCCTTTTGCATGCTAATTTGATGAGTGATCCCAAAAGATAAGCTGCTTTTGATTCTGAAAGGAATTGGTATAAATGATTTCATGTCATTATTTGAGCTCTCTTGATTTTTTCCAAGATTTGCTGAATTCCAGCATCAGCTTTATTCTTATTGAAAGCACAGTTGCCTTGTCTGGATGGGTTGGTTTTTAGCACTGCTGCCGTTTTACTTCCTACAAGAGCACCATGAAATTGCTGCCATGAAATTGCTACCTTGAAATTTCCCTTTCAGAAAATGAGAATATTCTGGGGTTTATTGCACTGCCATTTACTGGAAAGCTGTCCTGATATTTAGTCCAGATATTCAACTGTATTAAATAAATAAATGAAACCACAGAATTAGTTTGGCTTGGGAGGGACCATGTAGTTCCAACTTCCAAGCTAGTATTTATTAGAATTTGCATAAATAAATGTATATTTCCAGTAGAGACAGCTTAATGCTCTCAGATCCTTGCTACAGACTGTTTATTCATGATACTGTCCATGACATTCACAGAACTCCTGCTAATTCCAATATTTGTAAATTCTCCAGGATTAGTCATGGGCAGGATTGTTTTACTTCCTCTTGTATTTTTACTTGTTGAGTAGCTGAAATGTGGAAGCAGCCTGGGATTGCAGTTGTAAACCTTTAAATACCTTTCCAAATGTTTACATCCCACTGGTATTTACCCTGTCAGCGTTCATGGGGTTGGTGCCTTGGAATCCTGTAGTTCCTTTCCACCGCCGATGCAGGAACGTGCAGAGGGGAGGAATATCAGAGGAGCTGCAGGATAAAAGGCAGGAAATGGGGCAGCTTTGGGGGTCCTGTTTGGTGCTGGTGTCAACTTCCAGCAAGTCAGTGGGATTCTGGAAATAAGATTATTTCCCTCTCTGCCCCACTCTGGAGAGACCCCACCCAGGACACCGTGTCCAGCTCTGGGGTCCCCAGCACAGGACATGGAGCTGCTGGAATGAATCCAGAGGAGGCACTGAAATGTTTAATGGGATGGAGCAGCTCTGCTGGGAGGAAAAGCTGGGAGAATTGGGATTGTTCAGCCTGGAGAGGAGAAGCTTTGGCATGGCCTAATTGTGGCCTTTCAGGGCCTGAAGGGGCTCCAGGAGAGCTGGAGAGGGACTGGGGACAAGGCATGGAGGGACAGGACACAGGGAATGGCTTTAAGCTGAAAGTGGGGAGATTTAGATGGGATATTGGGCAGGAATCTTTCCCTGGGAGGGTGGGCAGGCCCTGGCACAGGGTGCCCAGAGCAGCTGGGGCTGCCCCTGGATCCCTGGCAGTGCCCAAGGCCAGGCTGGACACTGGGGCTGGGAGCAGCCTGGGACAGTGGGAGGTGTCCCTGCCCATGGCAGGGCTGGCACCGGGTGATTTTTAAGGTCCTTTCCAACCCAAACCATTCTGTGACTCTGAAATAGCCAGAAGGGACCCAGAGGTGGGACTTCCCTGCGAGACTCTTGGTGGTTGTTTCATGGGAAAAATGAGGCCGCATCAGAAAACTGAGTTACGAAGGTGGAATCTGGCTCCTTTTACTTGGTATTTAAATGCCAGAGGGATGCTCTGCTGGTAGACACTCCATTCCAAGAATTAGTTTGCAAAGCAGAACTCCAGAAAGAGGTGGTTTCGGATTGAGGGTTGGACTGGGTGACATTTAAAGGTCCCTCCAGCCCAGACTGCTCAGTGATTCCGTGCCTGCAGTGCCAGCTGGGCTGTGCTGGCTTTGCCTGAGTGGGATTCAGCTGAGACATTAAACTTGCATTTACTGCTGCTTGCCTCCTGTTTTCTGCCACTCTGGGTGCTGGTTTCCCTCCCCTACCTGTCTTTTTTCCTTTGCCCTTCCTTTATTTAATATTTTTCTCTGATTTGGGTTTGTGCTTCACATGTACCAAACAAATCTCCTGCTTATCAGCTGCCCATCAGCTCCTGCCTTCCTGCAGCCAAGGCATGGCAGGGTTGGGGCTTTCTCTTCCAAAAATAGCCTGAGAGGCTTTAGTGTGGGTTTTGTCATATTCCCTGTTGGATGTTTGTTTGTGATATCTCTGGTTTTTGAAAAGAAGATCAGACCTGTGCATAAATAGAGTTGGTGATTGTGGGATTTCTCCTGTGCTCATTTAAACAAGATTTTGTTCTGTGTCACTCACCAGAATAATTTCTGGATTAGGGCAAACCTTGCCCTGCTGGCTTGCTTTTGTGGAGGGGGAAGAAGTGTTTTAATCACACTTTTATTCATGGGCCATTATACCCAAAAATGCAAAGGAGCTGATCCTAGGATGGAGAAAATCAAAGTTTGGGAGGGAATGTGGAGGGAGGATCACTGATGTGCACACGCTGCTGTTAATCCCCATTCTCCTTGGGGCTGGCTTTGTGTTTGACACAAATGGGAAGTGGGAACTTCCCACCCCTGGAGGACATGGTGATGTGCTTCCAGAAAGAGCCACGGGCCAGCAGCACCAGGGATGGAGCCAGGGAGAACCCTGAGTCAGCCTTGGTGGGTGCCAGGGGAAGCACAAGGAGCTGTCAGCGCCCTCCTGGTGATAATCCCCCTCTTTGGTGAATATTGAAGTCACTTTTTCATTATGTCTCTAAAAAAATTCCCTTGGGATGATCTTCGGCTGGCTGTGAGCAGAAATCCCAGTGGGTTTGGGCCACAACTTTTGGGGTGGGAGCAGAGGAAAAGTTTCCCTGCTTTGGAGGATTTGCCTCCCCTGCATCCATTTACTGGGATGTTTCAGTCATGAATTTTTGAAGCAGTAGGGATTAAAAAATTATTTCAGGCCTTTGTTTCAGTCTCCCCTTAAAACCTTCCTTGGTCTGGGGACAGTTGTGTTGGCCAGATATGCTTCAGCCTCTGGTCTGCAGTGGCCTAAGCTCAGTTTTAACATTCTCATGCAATTTTTGGGCTACATTGATAAATTTACTGATATTAAAACAAATTGCAGGGGAAAAATGAAACCACACCGTGCCTCACTCACAGGCTCTGCAGTTGAGCATTGGTGAGCAGCTGCAAGGATTTGGGAACAGATGTGCCCAGGTACAAAGAAGAAGGGACTTTTTGTGGATTTTGACCCAATTTCCTTGTGAAATGGTAGGAGGAGAGGTGGCATCTTGGGCCAGAGAATGAAATCAGTCGTGGCAGGGGTGCTCTGTCCTTGGCTAAAGAAATGGGGGCAGCGATTTGGCAGAAGGTTCAACTTCTTCCAGCCTGGGTTGAGCTTTCAGTATTTACCTGGGAATCACTTCTCCAAAGACACCCCAAAAATGGTGCAGCAGTTCTGTGAAAGGAAGAGATGGGTGATTTTTTTAATTGTGTAATTGTCTGAGGGAAATTTCAACTCCCTCGTGAGACAAACTTGTTGTTTTTCCCCTTCATGTCATGGGTCTTGTCACAGAGCTAAAGAGAGCCGACACAAACCCCCAAATCCTGGAGCATTCTGAGATCCTGAGGGTGACATTTCTAAGCTCCAAAAGTGGGTGGAAGTGGCTGCATTTTGTCTGCGAGGGGCAAAAATAGGGAATTTTTGTGTTTGTTTCCCTGTCAGCCCTCGGCTTCCAGACGGAGTTGCAAAACAGCGCACAGAAAGTGTTCGGTGGTGATTCATCTTCATCCAGACACTCCTTCCAAGAGTGATTTCCTGAAACCCTGCCAAGTCATGGCTTCTGATTACAATTTTGTCATGCCTGTCACTTTTATCTTTATACACCACTTAAATGTCATCTCTCGTGCGTTTTATTGCCTTCCCTGGCTTCGGATTATGATGTTGACTTACGAGACCTTCATTCCCTGTGTGTCCTGAGCTCACCTGTGCCTTTAAAGGGAGTTTTTCCCATGCCCTCACACCGTGCTTGAGCACACAGAGAGTTCCCAGCTGCTCCCAAGACTCAAATGGTTTTGCAGCCATCAGTTCTGGGTAATTGGTTGATCCATATGAATCCTTTCTGAGTTACTGCAGGTGTTATGTGCTCCTCAATATTTTATTGAATCCCAGACTGGTTTGGGATGGAAGGGACCTCAAAGCCCACCCAGTGCCACCCCTGCCACGGGCAGGGACACCTCCCACTGTCCCAGGTTGCTCCCAGCCCCAATGTCCAGCCTGGCCTTGGGCACTGCCAGGGATCCAGGGGCAGCCCCAGCTGCTCTGGGCACCCTGTGCCAGGGCCTGCCCACCCTCCCAGGGAACAATTCCCAATTCCCAATATCCCATCCAGCCCTTCCATCTGTCAGCTTTCTAAGACCACTGTAGGAATGGTAAAAAAAACATTAGAAGTGTGTAAATGTAATTTAAAAGGGAAAAAAAACCTAAAATACCAGCAGCAACAGAAATTGCCTTAATTTTGGAGGAGTGGTTGTAGGGTTGTGTTTTGCTTGCTGAAGGTTCAGGCTGGGAGTTTGGCTCCCTTAAATAAAACATGTTGGGTTTTTAATGATTTTAATCTGTTCTATATTGAATTATTCAGTAGAACTAAAAGGTTACAGAAGCATAATGAAAGGTAAAGAGACACATGCACAAAACACTGGGAACAGAAGGGTGAGGCTCAGAGTTTGTTCCAGATAGAACAAAGATGTTCTTTAATCTCCATTCTGAGGAAAATCTCATTATTCCTACTCGCTCGTATATTTATATAGAATATGAGTGAATAAAATCTGTATGAAAGGTGGCATTTTTGGGTGGTTTCTGTCTGGTTGGGAAGCAGCTGATGGGCATAAGGGCACTGCAGCAGACCTTTTAATGGACTTCAAATTCAGCTTAATACCTGTTCAGCTTTCTCTGGCTACAGGTAAATCCCTTGCTTAACCAGGCGTTCCAAAAAAGTTATCCTTGATTATCTCTGAAGTGGGTGGTCTGGTTGTGCTTTTGAAGAGGAGGGAAAAATTAAAGAATAAAAAAGAAATAACTTTCCATTTGAGCTTGCCTGTGCCAAGTGATTGTGATGTTTTTAGTAAGTAGAGGCAGATTATTGGACAGAGTTTTTGATGCACCAAGCACAGCTTTTGTGCCAGAGGAGGATCCATGTCTAATATTCCACGTTTCTTGTGTTCCATCCCCAGACTCTACCGAGGAGAACAACTTGCACAAGGAGCTGCTGACTTCGCTGCTCATTCTGGTGCTGGTGGTCATCATTTTCGTGGTGCTGGTGGGATACTTTTTCAGGTGGGTGTTTGTAGGGCCGTGCAGTGGCTCAGCCCCATCCTTTGTGCCCTCCCACGGAAGCAAAAGGCGAGGCAGAGCCTCGGCGCGGCACAGACGGGGCCGTGCCCGCCCTGCTCGCGCTGCCAGCATGAACAGAAAGAGTTTCTCCAGAATTACATGGTGGGTCAAAAAGGGCTGTGGGGAAATGCTGCTTGCTCTCAGCAGAGGTGGCCAGGCTAACGTGGTGTCTCTGCTCCAGGTTCAGGAGGCACAGGAAAGCCGTGGTGAGCTCCGGAGACAAAAAGATGCCAAATGGGATCTTGGAAGAACAAGGTATGGAGAGATTTGCTTTCACACTCTCAGGTTTGTTTGTGTGTGCCTTGTTCTCTAATTAACAATTACTCAGTGTTTGCTTTTATTTATAATGTAACTGACAGGGTTGTTATTAAAGAGAAAATAGTTAAAAAAAATACGGTCACAAATGGTTTGGGTTGGAAGGGAACTTGAACTCATCCAGTTCCAACCCCTTCCAACACTTGGCTGTCTCATCCAACCTGGCCTTGGAGTAGAGATCCATATTTAGAAATCCATATTCAAGTAGTCTGTATAAAATCTGAACTTTCTGTTGGTGGTTTGAAATAAGTTTCACTTTAAGTTGTGATACAGCAAATGTTTCTGTGTAAAACTTGCCTGGGCTCTTGGGAGATGTTTCACCAGAATGCCAGCCGAGATCCACGTTTCTGACACTGATCTTTGGATTTCGAGAAAGAATTGCAGTATTTCTTCCTAAAATGGGGGAAAAGGTCCTTAACTCTTTGTGAATACACTGGGTGGTTTCTGAACGGGAAGTAGGGGCTGAGATGGGGCAGTTTTAAGCCAGAGGCAGTGAAATAAAACACTCTGAGGAGTTAAAAATGTTTCCCACTGGTTTGAGTTGTGCTGGGTTTGTTTCCACCCGCGGGGATCCCCGGGCTGGCTCCGCTGTGGGGCCCAGCTCAAACCCAGCAAACCTGGAAGGGCCGTGCAAGCTGTTTTAGCCACAACCCAGAGAAAAAGGATACACTTAAAGATAAAAACGAATCCATCTGTGGGTTTTGCCAGTTGCACTTCGCTGTGTGTGAGGTGATGAGTGAGTTAAAGAGGGTGGCAGTTGGAGGGAAAGTCAAAACCCTAAAAATACCCATCAGCTTCCTGCTGGGCTGGTGCTTGTGCACAGGGGCAGCCGCTCCTCTTGGGGCACAGCTTCTGGTGGCTGCCAAGTTAAAGATAAATTTTTATCGTTATTATTGTTATTGTTATTATTTCCCCTCTAAATGAAATAATCTCACAGCATCTCTTCAGTGACAGGTGCCAAAAGCTGCCCTTGCAGTCCCTGTCCTGTCAGCAGAAAGAACCTGCTCCTTGCTGAACAAAACTTGGTCACATTTTAATTCAGTGTAAATACAGAAATCATTAATTTCACCAATACTTGGCCTATGATTTGGTTTTTTATTTCTTTTAAATCACCTTTATCACCTCAGAGTGTCACGGTAGAAGTTTGGTTGGGCATCTTTCAGCATAAAGATTAATTTGTACTTGGAAATCTCTCACTCTGGCCATGCCTTTAACACATGCTGCCCTTGTCCTGACAGAACAGCAACGGGTCATGCTGCTCAGCAGGTCTCCCTCGGGCCCCAAGAAGTATTTCCCTATCCCAGTGGAAAACCTGGAGGAGGAAATCCGGATACGCTCGGCAGACGAGGGGAAGCTCTTTAGGGAAGAGTTTAATGTGAGTTTTTACACATGGATGGCCAAAACTGGAGGGAAAACCAAAATATCTGCAAGTATTAATAATTCCTGTGTTTGGTGCGTGATTGGTGTTGTTCCTGTGGGCTCTGCGTGGGTGGGGACATTTATCTGGATAAAACCTGGAATGCTCACTGCTATTTGATGCCAAATTGTATTGTATGGACTGTTTGCCTTTGGCTAACATTTAAAGAAGGTCTTTAATGTTTGCCTGAAGCTGGAGGAGAGGAACACTGAATCTGAATCTCTTTAGCATTGATTTTCGTGATGGTGGTGGAAGGGTTTTGGGGGATCTGGGTGTTTCACCTCTGTGGGAAGTACTTAGAGGAGAGGATGCAGTGTGGCCTTAATATTGGCCCAGTGGGGTTTGACTTCTTTTTTCCTGACAATTTGGCTTTTTGCTCGTTGCTATCATCCCACCACTTCCCCCTTTGCTGCTCCCGTGCCCTAGCACAGAGTTTCTAGGAAGTATCTCAGCTTTCAGGGTGGCCTGGGTCATTGCTTTGAGCCCAGAGCCTGAGTGTGGTCGCAGGGATGAGCTGTAGCTGGAGTCTGTGCTGAGCTGCTGCAGGGCCACTTCCTGTGGAGAAACACACCACCAGGAGCCTGCATCTGGGGCCTCTTCCAGACTTTTGATAACTTCTTTTCACTTCCCTCCACAGCAGAAGCAAAGCGGGAGCTTAAATGTCAAGCGTGGATTTGTGAGAGCCAATGCACGTGTTGGTTAGGCAGGCTGTTGAGTTGCCTTCTTAACTGGGAGCGTGTTTATAGCTGCAGTTTGGGTGATGATACATTTAAACCACAGAGTTTTGCCTTACCAGACAAGGGAGCATGGTGGAAATCCTTATCAAGGTTGACAAAACAAAAGTGAGAACCAGCTTGACAAAGTGTGCGCTGGTGAATTTTGACTCTCCTGATTAATTTGCTCTGAGGTTCAGAGTGAAACAAACCATCTGTTTCGGTTTTTAAACCCCTCTTTGCTTTGGTAATTTTCTGGCCTGTGCTGTGAGCGTGTGGGATTCTGTCTGCACCCAAAAAGCCTGGGGTCTGGTCCCCAAAAATGAGCAGTGGTGGGGTTGGGGGTTGGATGGGGTTGATGCTCGATGTGTTTTTTTTCCTGTGGCTGTTTGTGTGGATGGAGGAGCTGTTTGCTCCAGCCTGAGGGGGGAAGGAAGGTGCAAAGGCAGCTGGAAATCTGAGTGATTGATGTTGGAGTGTAAAGCTCCAAGGTTTGTTATGCAGCCCTGGCAGGAAAGGGGCTGATAAATGCAAACCCTTCAGCACAGACACCCCTGTGCTGCCCTCTCCTTCAGAGCACTCATCCCCCTGCACTCAGCCCCTGAGGTGACTCCTGTGTCTGCCCCATGGAGCCACAGCTGCCAAATCCTGCGGGATTTGGATGTGTCCAAAGCTTTCTACGTGGCACAGGCCATGGGGTGGGAGCTGCTGGGTCCTGCTGGACCCTGACTGGCACAGGGTGCCCAGAGCAGCTGGGGCTGCCCCTGGATCCCTGGCAGTGCCCAAGGCCAGGTTGGACATTGGGGCTTGGAGCAGCCTGGGACAGTGGGAGGTGTCCCTGCCCATGGCAGGGTGGGACTGGATGAGCTTTAAAAGATCCTTGCAAACCATTCCATGGTTCTGTGCCTCAGCCCTGCCCTGGGGATGCTCCAGGGGTCTGTGCCCACTGCAGTGTTTGCTCCACACTTCCTGATCCAACATGCCAGGGGCATCTCTAGGAATGCAGATACAGGGGCTCCAGTGGGAATTAGGAACAAATTTAGGCTGAAAATGGTGAGCCCTGTGAGCCAGCGCTGCCCAGGACTGAGAAGTTTGGTCCCAAGTGATTTTTTTGGTAAAAATAAACCAGACACTGAGAGATGAGGACACCCAGCAGGCAGAAAAGAGTTCTGAAGACAGTTCTTGACACTTTGAGGACAGTTCTCTTAGATTTATGTGCCTGATGGTGTTCTCCAGCACCTTTGATTTTGTCCTTAAAGCCTGAATTACCCTTAAGAGGTCCATTGCACTCCTTGGACACTCACCAGAATAACAGAAGCTCCTTCTTTTTTTGTTCTGTGATTCCTTTGTGAACACTGGGCACTAGAAGAGTGTGTTCTTTCTTCACAGGAAAAAAGAAAACAATTTTAAAAAAATTATTCCTTTCTGTAAGACCCCTACCTCTGTTGATCATCCCTGATGGAAGCTGGACATTGGAAGTTTGGGAATATTGCCTGGATTTTCAGGTTAATTACTGAAAAGCTTCCTGTAAGAGTTTTCTTTTGAAATTTAATTGTGGCTTGATTAAGACATCCCCATGGCTCATTCAATGCTAAAAAAAGGAGGGAATGCTCCCTAAAAAAAGGAGCCCATCCTGCTCTGGGGTGGGCTGAGCCTCTCAAAGCTTCAGCTGGATTTTAGGGCTTGTGCCAAGCAGGGACAGGTCAGAGTGTGGTGGCAGCAGATGACCCGGTGCCAGCAGGACACATCAGCTCCTCGTGATTTGGGGTGATGGGGAGGATGTGCTGAGGAGCATCCTGGATGAATCACATCCTCCCCAGTGGGTGGGAGCAGGGAGCTGGGCTCTGCCCTTGCTCTGGGTTCACCACCCACTCTGGGGCACAAGGAGCTTCCTGGGAAGATGCCAAGGCCTTGCAGGGGTCAGGAGCGGGGGATGGAGAGGTGATTTTGCCAAAGATAATTACTTTTCATGCATTTTTCACATGGAAATGTGAAACTTGGCTGACTGTTAATTGAAACTTGGGTGCCTGACTTTAAGTTTGAAGAAATTGTTTTTAAACAGATAATTATTTCATAGAATCACATAATAGTTTGGGTTGGAAGGAGCTTAAAGATCATCCAGTTCCAACCTCCTGCCATGGGCAGGGACACCTTCCACTACTTCTTTTTATATAAGAAATGAGTTTGCATTTTATAAATCATAAATGTATTTTAATCAGCAATATGGGCTGATAAAAAGCCATGAGCTTCATTCACCTAAGAAATTTCAGTCTGCTGAAAGCAGCTTTCTTTCTCAACCCTCTTTTAACCTCCTTTCCTTTGCATTCACAGCTTTACGTGCCATAAAAGCCCCAACAGAAGCTCGGTGCTGTTTCCTGTGTGGTGGAGGATCAGTGCTCCCCGTGCCCCCCTCTCCTCCCGTGTCACCCTGACAACACCTTTGTGTTTCCAGGGGGAAATTCCAGCCCTGCTCTCTGCCAGCCACTCAGGGCTGCTTGGTTCAGCTGTGCCCTCCCTGACCGTGTTTTTCCTTGCCCTGTGTGACTCAAACTGGGCAGTGGGAGGTACAAGAGTGGGAGAAGGTGGTGGTGCCTTCCCAAACCGCTGGGGTTTTACCTCGGTGGGATCCACCCTGCTGGCTCTGGGGGTTTTGGAGCTCAGTTAAAGGAACTTCATGAAATTCAGTTCTGGTTTGTCGGTTTGCAGTAGTGGCATCTCAGCTGTGGAGAAGCTCCACCCTGGGCACCTCCTTTTTTTCACTTTCACTCTTCCCTCTCTTTTTCCTTTGGTCTGTTGCCCTCCATGACTGTTTGCTTTTTTTTTTTAAGCCAGACTAAATTTATCTGCTCTCAGCTCTTGCTGATGACTCTCAGAATTCAACTCGCGCTCGCACCGTGTAAAAACCCCACAAATTATTTTTCCTTCCTTCTTTTCAGCCAGGGCTGGGCCTTCACCTGCAGAGCTGAGCAAGATGTTGGATATTTAATGTCCTCAGCAGTGAGGGGTTCATGCCCCAGCCCTGTCTGTGTGCCTGAGCCCAGTGTGGGTGCTGTCAGTGGCTGTGGAGCGTGGCACGGCTGGGTCGCGCTCTCTGAGTCACCGCGGCAGATGGCAGCTCCAGGCAGCAGCTCAGAGTTTCCCAATTTGCTAAATAACTGTGATCTCCGAGGGGAAAAAAATTCCTTCTCTTTCCCCAACTGCTGAACTTGCTCTCTGGAGTGAAATCTGCCAGGTTGTAGTTGTCTGTTGGAGAGTAGTGAAAGTTACTGAGGGAAAAAGGTCGAAATATGTTTAGCTCTGTTGGATGCACATTTTCCCCAAGCCAGTCAGAATGATTTGTTTTCTAACACATGGACTCTATATCTTTGTTCTTTTCAGTCATTAACATCTGGATATGTGCAGGGAACGTTTGAAATGGCAAATAAGGAAGAAAACAGGGAGAAGAACAGATATCCCAACATCCTGCCATGTAAGCCATTCCTTTTGCTTTTAAACCAGACACATAATTTTGGCACTGAGGAGGCTGCTGGTAGCGTTCATTTGCTGCAAATACTCAGATAATAACAATTTCACTGGTCAGAAATGCTCTTCATGTGTTGTCTGTGGTTTGGGAACTCTGTGCTTTTCCAGGCCTCCTGCTTGCAAGGAAATACCATATTTCAGGTTGATGAGCTTGCCAATGTGCTTGTTTTCTTTCAGATGATCATTCCAGAGTGATTTTGACCCAAATTGATGGAGTCCCACCTTCAGACTACATTAATGCATCATACATAGATGTGAGTTGAGAGCTGCCCATGGCTGGCCAAACTTTGGGAATTCAAGAAGTAATTCTCTGCTTGCACATGTTGGCCTTTCACCTTTTAACTGCTGTGGTATTTATTTCCACAGGGTTATAAAGAAAAGAATAAATTTATAGCAGCACAAGGTAAGTTGTTCTCATTTCTCCCTTCTCTACAGCTTAGGGCTGAGCACATTTAATCATAGATGTGTTTTAAAGGTTATTTTTAGCTGCAGGTGGTGGTCAAGTGTAAGGCTGGATTTAGAGGCCACAGTTGAAATGAACTTGAAATATGTGTGAGGTGACCAACTGCCTCTAACCCTGGAGATTCTGCTCTGAGCAGAGGCTCATTTCCCCCTCCAGATCCTCTTTGCTTCTCCAAAATTGGTGTCTCCTGATAATCTGTTCTGAGTTTGTTGTGGGACTCTTGGACCTTGGCATGGGGAAGAGCTGCAAAGTAGGAATGCTGAATGTTGCTCCTGCCCTAGTTTGGTTAAAAGATTAAATAGTATTTAAGAATAAATACACTGGAGGGGCTCCAGGAGAGAAGGAGAGGGACTGGGGACAAGGGCTGGAGGGACAGGACACAGGGAATGGCTTCCCAGTGCCAGAGGGCAGGGATGGATGGGAGATTGGGAATTGGGAATTGCTCCCTGGGAGGGTGGGCAGGCCCTGGCACAGGGTGCCCAGAGCAGCTGGGGCTGCCCCTGGATCCCTGGCAGTGCCCAAGGCCAGGCTGGACACTGGGGCTGGGAGCAGCCTGGGACAGTGGGAGGTGTCCCTGCCCATGGCAGAGGGGTGGAAAGGAGATGAGCTTTGAAGTCCTTTCCAATTCAGACCATTCTGTCATTCTATGAATATTTCAAGAGAGGAGATTTCTGCTAAAAACGTAGATTTGGGTGCATGATTATGTAAAAGAAAACACGGGGAGTTATTTAACATATAAATATATATATTTGGTGTATTCCAAACCTGTGCAGGCCATAGCAAACACAGCTGTGGGTGCGTGCCCAGGGCAGGGGTGTGGGGCTGCTCTGGGATCTGCTCCATCCCTTCCCTGAGCATTGCCCTGTTCTGTCTGCAGGACCGAAGCAGGAAACAGTCAATGACTTCTGGAGGATGATCTGGGAGCAGAAATCTGCCATTATTGTCATGTTAACCAACCTGAAAGAAAGAAAAGAGGTAAAGAGCTTTCACTCTGCTCTGGGATGTCCCCTGGGCTGCAGAAGCAGTCATGGCCGCTCAGGGTTTGGCCAGGTGCATTTCTGACCACTTCCTGCACTGGCCCCTGTCAGCACAGCTGAGTTTCTGTTCCAAAACACAGTTTTCATTTCTAAAATACCCATTTATATCAGTTGATCTGAAGGAGAAAGTTCTGATAGCCAGTGGTGTCCTGCTTAGCTCACAGCCAAAGGAAAGCTCCAATGGTTTTATCCTGGTGTAAGGCTGCGCTTGTGGATGGGACTGGTTAGCAGTGAAGGTAAAAACTCCATTCATTTTCCTGAGCATTAGGTTTCAAAATGCCCAATTTGTCAACTAAACAATGAGAAATTAAAGCTGCTTCGTTGTGAGGGTGCTGCTGTTCCTTCCTGTCTCCCATTCCTCCCCTGAGGATGGGCATTCCTTGTTTGCCTCCTGGGCTTTATTTTCCTGTACTTTTACTGCTGCTTGGGGAAGCTCAGACAGCAAAGTCCATGAGGGCCCATTCCCAGTGTGAGCAGCCATAGCTGGTAAATGTGGATATTCCCAATGGCTCCAGATGAGAACTGCTTTGAATTTCTCACTGGCTGCAGCTAAAGCTGGAACACAGAGTCCAAACCTCACAGTGCCCGCCTGCAGTTGGACACCTTGTAACAGACCTGCCAAACTGAAACAAAAGCTGTGTGGGGCTGAGCAGGTTAAAAAACACCTTCAAAGCTGTTCTCACCTTCTCTGCATCAGTTTGAGAAGCAGCAGCAGCAGCAGCAGGGTGTTACAGCTGCTTGTGCCACATGAGAGGCTCTGCACACTCACAGCTGTACTCACCTTCCCTGTTTTCAGATAACCCCACGAGCGCCCAGCAGAGAAAGCAAAGTCAGGGTTCTAAAATTCCCTGTGTTTTTGTGCAGGAGAAGTGTTACCAGTACTGGCCTGACCAGGGCTGCTGGACCTACGGGAACATCCGTGTGTCTGTGGAGGATTGCATCGTGCTGGTGGACTACACCATCCGCAAGTTCTGCGTGCAGTCGGTGAGGACACAGCTGCTCCTGGGGGGTTTCCCTAAGCCTTAGGAAAAGCTGCTAAAACCTCAAATATTTGCTTAGAAGAAATTCAAGCAGCTGATTTGCAAGTGGAGAAAGGTGGGGGGCCTCTCCCAGGCAGGGAAGCAGGGTCTGCCCACAGAACATCCACTACAATCCATGGGTTGTGAGAGGTTCTGTCACCAAGGGCCACAGCAAATGATGCCTTGTGACAGCCCAGCACAGGAGCAGGGACTTGAGCTTTTGAGGAAAAAAATTGCACTGATAAAAAAATGAGTGAATTTGGCCATATTTGGGCAACTTGGAAGAGTCTGTCTCATTCTTTGCAGTCCTGTCCTGGGATTATCCCATTGCAAATTAATAATAGATGATATTTTCACTTAATGAAATAGTGTTTGTATTTTCCATGCACTGTAAACTCCAAATCCTTGAGTCAGGCTCTGAGTGTGGCAGGGAATGAAGCCATAAATGACCACAGCAGTTTGTTTATTAATCTGTGCATGAAAAATGAGATATCAGCTCTGAGCCTGGGTGTTCTTGCAGCTCCATGAGGGATGTAAAGCTCCAAGGCTCGTCACACAGCTCCACTTCACCAGCTGGCCGGATTTTGGGGTGCCTTTCACACCTATTGGGATGCTGAAATTCCTGAAAAAAGTCAAATCGTTGAATCCTGCCCATGCTGGACCAATTGTGGTTCACTGTAGGTATGTATGTGCTCCTCAAACCATTCTTGTGGCTTGGCCTGCAGTTATTTTTATATATATGTATATATTTTTTTAAAAATATTTATCTATTTTATATTCATATATTTATATCTATGTATTCATATCTACATATGTATTGTAAAATATTTATGTGACTAGATATATTTACTCACATATTTATATTCAAGGGTAATAATATGCTGAGTTTTTGAGAGCCCAGAGTAAGAACAGTTTCCAAAGCTCTGTCTTTGCTGTCAGTTTAATACTCAAACAGAAGTTGTTGTTCTGTTTGGGGTTTTTTTATGAGGGATACCCATTGTTTGGTAGAAATCTGTTCTTTGTCAGAAAAACAGCCTGGTGATAGAAATCCGTGGCCTTTGCCACTCAATGCTGTTCTGGGAATTCGTCCCCCACTTCTCCCACAGTCAAATTGCAGTTTTTTATGGAAATTAGCCATGAGATGCCTAAAAAGCTTGGAAGAAAGACTTGCATTCAAGAGACTGAAATGCTGCAATTTTAAAAATGTGCTTCATACCAATGCAGAAGCAATTCCCACTCGTTGGTCACTCACACAGGCACATCCTGCTGTCAAAGGCTGGTGCCAAACTGTTGAAATCTTTAATGAAACTAAAACCAAACTCCCAAACAGTTTGAAGAGAAGAATTGCAACCTGTGAGCAACTGTAAGCTCTTCACTGAGCAAGACGTGTCTTTCCAGGAGCAATTATCATTGCAAGGTTAGAATAAAATGAACACAAAAGAGCAGAATGGAAAGGAAAAAAGAGCAGCTTTGTCTGTCTGAGTCTTGTTTATAAGGAAAGAAACGCTGTAAATTCCTGTATTTGTCTCTTTTTTCCTTGCTAGAAATACTGGAAGTGTGTGCTGGTGAAAAAGAGGGTGTTTGTCCTGAGCAAGCCAGATTTGTTGGTTCATTTCCATGCAGCTCTTGCCTTGCTGGGAGTCACCTTCTCTCCGAGGTGTCTTAAATAAAAGGCTTGAAAAAAAACATTTAAATGGGAAAAGCAGAGTTGAGTTGTGTCAGCTGAGAGAGCCACAGTATTTTTATAGCCCTTTGCTGTGTATGGAGTCTCATTCTGGGCTTGAGCTTTATTTGGCAGCAGCAGGAAACGCTGGGCTTGGTTTAACCAGCAGAAGGAAAGCCAAAAGAAAGGAAAATACAAAATAATTTAATAAATACCTGCAGAGATTTAAATATAAAGGGCCAGCAGAGCACAGTGAGGTCAGTGCTGGGGGCTCGTGCAGTGTCAGAGCAAAGGACAGAGGTGACACCGAACTTCCGTCCGAGTTCAGGATGTGACACCACTGAATTGTTGGGAAAAGGAAGGGGAAGCCCATCAGCAGTGAGTAACCAGCCGTTTTTAGGGAGCTTCTAGAAAAGTCTGACCCAGCCACTCTGACCAACACCTCTCCAGGGAGGTTTTGGAAGTGAATAAAACACTGATTGAGCATTTGGAAGTGAAGAAGTGAAAATGAGGAGTGGCAGGATCAGGATTTTCTGCTGATTCTTGTATTCCCTAAGTTTTTAGAAATAGATATTTTTAGAAACAGAAGTCTTTCAGTGAGCAGAGAGGGACTTTGAGGAATGGCTGAGTGAGGGATGCCACAAAGCAGGCTAAGGATGGAGACCCTCAGGGAGCTTCTGAGCTGAATATCCAGGGGGGTGAAGTCCCCAGCTTTAGCAGGAACGTGCAGGGATGGAATCCAGAGCTGATCCGATCAGGGAACCGTGGGGAGGGAGCAGGGATGTGTAAAAAGGGATATCAGGGCTGGAAAGGGAAGTGAGGAAGCTGTGCTTGGGGCTTAGGGGTGAAAGTCCCAGGAGTGAGCAGTGGGGGGAGATCCATGCTCAGAGGTGGCTTCCAGGGCTGTCAGGAGGAGGAACAGTGGGGATTAAGACATGAGGGGGACTCTTTGTGGTGCCAGGGGGCCAACATGGATGGGTGGAAGGGAGAGGGAAGGGAATCCCCATCGTCCCTCCAGACCTCTGGAACAGAGGAGCTCACGGGCTTTGGTTTCACTGCTGTTAAAGCGTGTGTGGGATATGAAATAATTGTACTACAAATACAATAATTTTTTATTTCTGGTGTTATTTAAAACCTTACGTTGCCTTGCTGAGAATTGCTTTGTATTTTTGAGGCCACGAGGGGAGGGGAGATGTTTTTATCGTGTTCCTGGAGGTATTTGTGGCCATTGCAGCCAAGCAAACTGCCCGGAGGTTAAAGGAGAGCCACTAATGACTAGTACAGGATGCCATGCCCTTTTCCTCTGGAAGGAAGAGCTGAAAGTCGCTGGATTTTTATCATTTCTAATGGTCGTGCTCCCTCTCGTGGCTTTTAAGGATATAAAAACCAAAAAAGTGTTTCGGGATGGCAGCGTTGGGAAATGTGGTGCTAAAAATTACTAAAACAATAATTTAAATTTCATCTTAACCTGAATTATTACAGATGGTCAAGCAGATTTTTTTTTTTCAAATGTCTTTTTAAATATAATTCTGATGGCATCAGCTGGGAAGGGCTGAGGTTTTATGTTAAAAACACCCCTCTTTTTTTGCTGTCCTTGTTAAAATGAAAAAGGGGGAAGTTTAGATTGGATATTAGGAAAAATTTATTCACTGAAAGGGTGGCCAGGCATTGGGACAGGCCACAGGGGTGGAGTCCCCATCCCTGGAGGGATTTAAAAAGTGGTACTTGGGGACATGGATGGGAACAACTGGACTCGAGGATGTGAGGCAGCTTTTCCAGCCTTAATGATTCCATGATTCTGTGAAATTCAGTGTTTCCCAGTGAGCATTTCAGTCCAGCCTAAGCACGAGTGTCTTGGGGTGACTTTGTGATGTGTATCCCATTTCGCTGCCCTGTGCCCAGAAATTAATTTTGTGCCTTCCTATGCCTTTAAACTGAGCCTGAGAAGAGAAAAAAACCCGACCAAAACTTCCAAAGCAGTTTTGCAGTTTGTTTTCACGTTTTCAAGGACGCAGAGATAGACACAACTCTCTGATAGAAACCTCAACTATGCTAAACCGTGGCAGTGAGGCTGAGTGCTGCAGCAGTCCCTGCAGGCTGGGTGATTCCATGGTGGGTTGTGTGTGTGTTTGTTGCCTCCCCAGCGCTGGCGTGGGGCGCACGGGCACCTTCATCGTCATCGATGCCATCATGGACATGATGCACGCGGAGCAGAAGGTGGACGTGTTCGAGTTCGTCTCCAGGATCCGCAATCAGCGGCCCCAGATGGTTCAGACAGACGTGAGTGCACCTGAGTCTCCCGAAATTCCAGCTTTTCCTGGGCAGAGAGGGAAATGCTGCTGTGCTTCCACTCTGTTGTGCAGCCCGGTGTGTCCCGTGCTGTTGCACACCTGGAAAAGATCAGGTTGGATGGGGCTTGGAGCAGCCTGGGATGGTGGGAGGTGTCCCTGCCCATGGCAGGGGTGGGGTGGATGGGATTTAAGGTTCATTCCAACCCAAATCATTCTGGGATTTTCTAATTCAAAAATGAACAAAGCCCAGTGGAAGGATGGGGGAGAAGATACTGTAGTGAAGTGGTGAAGACCACTGTAAAACACATCATTTTTAGGAGTCATTTCCAGGTTTTCCCATGCACATGAGAGTGGAATGTCAGAGAATGTGAGTGATGTAACAGGAAAACCCTGATTTAGCTTAACAATTTCTAATTATTGTTATTTTAATAATCAGTAGATTGTACCCCAACCAGTGGCAAGACAAGGAGCAGTGGTTTTGAACTGCCAGAGGGCAGGGATGGATGGGATCTTGGGCAGGAATTGTTCCCTGGGAGGGTGGGCAGGCCCTGGCACAGGGTGCCCAGAGCAGCTGGGGCTGCCCCTGGATCCCTGGCAGTGCCCAAGGTCAGGCTGGACATTGGGGCTGGGAGCAGCCTGGGACAGTGGGAGGTGTCCCTGCCATGGCAGGGGTGGCACTGGATGGGATTTAAGGTCCTTTCCAACCCAAACCAGTCTGGGATTTTAAATTAGATGAATCCCAGAATTCCCAATTTCCCTCCATTTCCTCCCTGTCCCTTCCAGATGCAATATTCCTTCATTTACCAAGCCTTACTTGAGTACTACCTCTATGGGGACACGGAGCTGGATGTGTCATCCCTGGAAAAACACCTCCAGACATCACACAACGCTGCACCAAACCTGGTCAAAATAGGGCTGGAAGAGGAGTTTAAAGTAAGTATGGAAATCTTTGCCATAGGATTTCCAAGACTTAAGCCAAGAGGATAAAATTGTGACCTTAAAAGTGCATAAAAGGAAAGTTGTTCTGTTCTGTGGTGGTTGTGAATGGGGCCTTGCTGAACATCCTGTTCCCTAAATGCTCACTCAGGGCTCTGTGGTTCCATGGCCTTTCCCTAAACGTTTTTTTTTTTGTTTATGAAAGAAAAGGGGAGTGATTCTCTGGGCTGGTGCTGGTTGCCAGATCAGATAATGCTGGAAGAGGAAACTGGATTAGGTGTTCCTAATCTGCATCCCAATGGGATTGTTAACTCCGAGGTGACTGACAGCAGGAAGAACTGCAGGGAATTTACAGAGCTGGTGCTGAATGTCCAGTCTGTCAGGAGAAAAACCTCAAAAAAGCCCCAAAAAACCCATTTTTGATCAGTGGAGAAACCCCAAATGAAGCAAACCACACTGGCGGTCTGTGATCATTCTTAAAGTGACTTTAGTGCCCTGAGGAATAGTTAGATTTTTTTTATGATTTTTTTTATGCTGAAATACTTATTTTCTATATAGATAGAGAGTATTAATTGACATCTGGGTGTTCACTGGAGTTCTCTCTTTGCTTTAGACGATTAATTTAACCAGAAATTGGGAACTGGGTAAAGAAAATGATGTAAAAATAAGTTTGATGATAGAGCAACAAGTTCAAAAATCAACAGTATTGAGGGAAGGAAGATTAGATTGGATATTGGGAAGGAATTTTTTGGCTGCGAGGGTGGGCAGGCCCTGGCACAGGGTGCCCAGAGAAGCTGTGGCTGCCCCTGCAGTGTCCCAGGCCAGGTTGGAGCAGCCTGGGATAGTGGGAGGTGTCTTTAAGGTGTCTTCATGGGCTTTTAAGGTCCCTCCAAGCCAAACCATTCTGGGATTCTGTGTTACTCTTTCTTAGTTATTACAGCCAGGACCACGAAGTGGCTGTTGTGCAGCCAGGCTCCCTGTGACTGTGGCACTGATTTACTCCCAGTAGAGTCACAGGAGGGCCCTGTGAGTGCAGGATGTGCTGAGTGACCCCTCTCCTGTCCCTGTGCTCTCACTCTCCTGTGTGGTTTCTTGCAGAAGCTGACCAACGTGCGGATCATGAAGGAGAACATGAGAACTGGCAACCTCCCAGCCAACATGAAGAAAGCAAGAGTCATCCAGATCATCCCCTGTAAGAGCCCAGCCTCTGATCTCCCCAAACAAACAAGTGCCATCAATCCCTGGCTGGGAGCACACACTGGATCTGTCTGCTGGCAGCAGCCCAGCTCATCTCAGGACACAGCTCCTCTTATAAAGTGTCATCTGTAAAAAATTCCGTGAATTGGGTTTTACTAAATCATCCCAAAATCTGCTACAATCAGGTTTTTCGAGTTAAACAACTCGGCACTTTCACCTTTGCATGGTCTGAGCAGCACTGTAATGTTTGCTCCTGAAAATGAACATTTCAGAGAAGAGATTTAGTGGGGTTTCTTCTTCCACATGCAGTTAACAAAAGTAAGACTGGACTCAAAACTAAGACTAGACTTTTTTTTTTTCAGATGATTTTAACAGAGTGATTCTGTCCATGAAAAGAGGGCAGGAGTACACAGACTACATCAATGCTTCCTTCATAGATGTACGTACACAACATTTTCATGCATTTCCTTTTCAAATCAGAGCTTTTGCTGTTGTTGGTAAGGCTTTTTAAAGAGGCACAGTCGACTTGGCTTGCAAAGAACATGAGCTCTGTTTATGGGAGTTTCCAGATGCTTTTCTTATCTGGTGTTTTCAATTTCAGTTTAAATGGCTGTGTCATTTAAACCTTGTTGTTAGATTTACAAACCAAGCCTTTTATGAAATTCTGGCAAAACAAATTAGCTGCACAGCTAACAGCCAGCGGTTCCATTATCTGGTTCAGGTTAACAGGTGTAAATATTTGCTTTTCTGAGAAACAGAAAAGTCAGTGTTTAGCACAGGGAAAGGCTGTCACAGTGTTTGGCAGCCAGGCTTTATTTGGGCAGTGCTGGATAAATTCCAAGCTTTCTTCCCAGGTTCCTGTTGGAAGCTGAGTAACACAGGATTTTATTTAAGTATGAGAAGTCATCGTGTCCTTAAGCAGTAAAACCACGTCAGTGACTGAGGACTGTGGGTGCTGAGGGAGTGAAGATCACATCTGTGTGGAAATAAGGAAAGGCTGGACGTGGCCCTCAGTGCCTTGGTGGTGTTGGGTCAGAGCTTCAATCCCAGAGGTCTCGTCCAGCCTCACTGGTTCTGTGATTCTGTGAAATAAAACTGGAGCTCAAAAACTGAGCTAGGAGTTAATTGTAGAGAAAAGCTGAGAGCTGCTGTTGGGATAATATTGTGAAATCTGGTCCTGCGGAATCTCATCCCCTCAGCCATGACTGGAAAAATTCACCTCAGGATTGTGAATTTGGGGGAGATTTTAGAATCACAGAATCGTTGAGGTTGGAGAAGCTCTCTCCATCGAGTCCAACCATTGCCCAGCACTGCCAAGGCCACCACTGCCCCATGTCCCCAAGTGCCACCTCCACGTGGTTTTTAAATCCCTCCAGGGATTAGGATTTCACCACTGCCCTGGGCAGTGACAACACTTTCTGTGGGGAAATTTCCCCTAATATCCAACTTCAACCTCCCCTGGTGCAACTTGAGGCTGTTCCCTCTTGTTCCCTGGGAGAGGAGCCCCCATTCCGGCTGTGATGTCGCTGTGCCCCTCAGCGTGTCCCTCTCCCCCGTGTGATCCCGGGCTCTTCCCGCAGGGATATCGGCAGAAGGATTATTTCATCGCCACCCAGGGCCCCCTTCCCCACACGGTGGAGGATTTCTGGCGGATGGTGTGGGAGTGGAAGTGCCACACCATCGTGATGCTCACTGAGGTCCAGGAGAGGGAGCAGGTACGTGCCCACCCTGCAGCCTCACAGTTTCCCTTCCCACCTGCAAGCCACCAGCATCAATACTGGAGAAAATAATTTTTTGCCTACAAATTCCAGCAATCCAAGATTTTTGTTTTTTGCTTTTCCTAAAATGAGCACTTGCTTCACTCTTCGGTGTGGGGCAGTTCTGCTGCTTTTGCTGGAGCTGTCAGAAAACACAAACAAATTACGGAATGTTGTGATTTTTGAAATCACAGATGTCAAACTTCCAGTTCACGTTAAGGGATGCCTGAGATGGGACAGAGTTTTGGCATTTGGGAACAAACGTTTCTATAAACTCTTGTCCCATTTGTCCCAGTAAAAGCTCCCGTGGCTCATTCCAAGTCTGTCCTAATACATCATTAATTAATGAAAGAGTCCTGTGCTGCGGATTGAAGATTCTGGGTTCAGCAAGGGTGTTGTGAAAAGCTTTTTTTTTGGTGGTTTTGGGAGGTTTTTAACAATATTGCCTTGCTTTCAGGAATTACATTTATTATTCTACTCTGGTTTAAAGCAGTATTTACCATCTGGGCCTCCTGAGCCCTTTTCATCTTAATGGTTTCTATTACAGAAATATTTTATCACTGTATTCTTAGTTATTAGTGTTTGCAATACAAACTGTTGAGAACACACTTCTTATTCTGGATGTCACTTCTTATATCAGAGATTAATAAGAATGTGATAACTGGGAAAAAAAAAATCAAGGAATGTTTGCAATTCTCTGGATTCTGCAGGAAAAATGCTGCCAGTACTGGCCATCGGAGGGCTCTGTGACTCACGGAGAGATCACGGTGGAAATCAAGAGTGACAGCCTGATGGATGCCATCAGTGTGAGGGATTTCCTGGTCACATATAACCAGGTAATTCTTTAGAATTCCAGGTTTTTTGGTTTGTTTTTTGGGTTTTTTTTTCCATTGGAAGGCATTTACAAATCTGATTCTGTATCTTATATTCTGGGATTTCTAGCTAAAGCTAAATGTGGTTAATCAAAATCTGGCGTTAAGGGGAAGCTTATAGGAAAGATTTTTGCTTAAAGCCCCTGAAAATTCTGGCCAGTAAAACAGGTGGTTGCAAAATGGGAGGTGGGGGTGGGGTTTTTTAAACTGTTTTGTTGTTGCTGTTATTCCTAGATTTTCCTGCCATCTTCCACATAACTATCAAAGAAAATTCGATTCAAGATGTTTCACAGAATTCTAAGCTGGTTTGGGTGGAAGGGGCCTTAAAACTCATCCCATCCTATTTCCTGCCATGGTCAGGGACACCTTCCACTATCCCAGGTTGCTTCAAGTCCTGTTCAACCTGGCCTTGGTCACTTCCAGTGTATCCTAAGTCCTTCCCAGGGGAAACAGCTGTGCAAATCCAAAGGAAAATTATAGGGGAATTATCAGCAGATGGGGATTTGGAAACAGACCTGACAAGTCTGCAGGACCAGGATAGGATCCTGGAATATTTAGGCTGGAAATAAGATCATCAAGATCCAGAAGACATGATGGATCAGGTTGCAAATACTCTGATGTAGCAAGGCAAAATTGATGCTGCAGGTGTTCCAGGCAGGAATTGTGTTTCCACTTGGAAGTAACAGGTGGCTGAATGCTGTTTTCCTGCTGGCAGAGCAACCAGGAGAAGCAGAGCAGGCTGGTGAGGCAGTTCCACTTCCATGGGTGGCCGGAGATCGGGATTCCTGCCGAAGGGAAGGGGATGATCGACCTCATTGCAGCTGTGCAGAAGCAGCAGCAGCAGACAGGGAACCACCCCATCACCGTGCACTGCAGGTGAGCCCCCTCTGCACCTGAGCTTGGCTGTTCTCTGCCCCTGTTACTCCTCTTCTCCCATTTTTACCCCAGTTGATGCCAAGCAAAGGTGTTTTGGTTGCAGTGCTGGCGCAGGGAGGACGGGCACCTTCATAGCCCTGAGCAACATCCTGGAGCGGGTGAAGGCCGAGGGGCTCCTGGACGTGTTCCAAGCTGTGAAGAGCTTGAGGCTGCAGAGGCCACACATGGTGCAAACACTGGTATGGATGGGACTGAGCAGCCCAGGGCTTGGGGAGGGAGTCCTGTGTGGAAATACTCTTGGGGGATGAGAACAAAGGGGTTTTTGCAGGGTGACATAAATGGTACACGATAGCTGTGTGCGTGGAAGGCATTAGCAGGGTTTTTACAGCACTTCCAAAACCACAACTCAGATAAATATTCTCTGTCTTTTAGGAACTTGAGGCTGTCAAACCATAATATTTTGAGTGTTGTAGGTGATTAAATATATTAAGTAAATGTCTTTCAAGTTGTTTATCAGTTGTTCTTTCTTACCTTAAAATGTGTGGACACAAATTGGAATCATGGAATGGTTTGGGTGGGAAGGGACCTCAAAGCCCATCCAGTGCCACCCCTGCCATGGGCAGGGACACCTCCCACTGTCCCAGGCTGCTCCCAGCCCCAGTGTCCAGCCTGGCCTTGGGCACTGCCAGGGATCCAGGGGCAGCCCCAGCTGCTCTGGGCACCATGGCTGGGGTGGCACTGGATCATATTTAAAGTCCTTTCCAACCCAAACTGTCCTGGGATTTTATGATTCTCTGATTATCCCTGGACCATGCTCAGGAGTTTCTGCTGTAGGAAGAGCCCCGTGACAGCCCAGGACTGTGAGCAGCTGGGTTTAAATCAAAAGCCAGGCCTAAGAACTGATTCAGTTTAAGAACCATGTCTGAAAAAGCTCAAGAAATCCTTTTAACCAAAGAGCAGCGATCAGCCTGTGCCTGACAAAGAAAGAGGAACCATTGCTTTTATTTAAAATAACAAACAGAAATCAGAACAGACCAGTTCTCACCTACTGGTCCCAGTTAGGACATGCTGAATTTATCACTGGGATTTGCAGAAGTCAGATTTTCTCAGTGTGACCAAACCCACATTTTGACACCTTTTCCTTGTTTTCCAGGAGCAATATGAATTCTGCTACAGAGTGGTACAAGATTTCATCGACATCTTTTCAGATTATGCTAATTTCAAATGAGATTCTGCCTTATTTTTTAATTTGTCTGTATAAATAGTTGTATATTATGTTAATTTATTCATGCCACTTGGATTGTTGAGTTAACTGTAAATACAATGTTGTGTTGGCTCTAAAAGTTGCATTTGCTGTATAAAGTTGTTTCTTAAATATAAATATCTTCTAAAGCAAAGTATAATGTTCCTATACTGTATAGCACTGTAAGATGGGATAGAAATCTTTATTCTAAATAACAAGAAATCAATTCTTGAGGTTTGTTTTCCTTTGAATTTTGCCACTTTTAAATATTTATCAGTAATGTTATCTCCCAGTTCTTGACATTTTTGACAGGTGATTTACAGTTCATCCTAAAAAAAGTGAATTGTGGTACACATGTTTAAACATGTTTTGTTCACCAGGAAAATATGTTCACCATGAAAATAGATATTTATTTTATTTTTCAAGGCTGTTTTGAAGAGCCTCCAGGTTTTGATGGCAGTTGGATTTTGAATCTTACTGTCCATAGGCTAGAATGAGTAGAAGTACAGATTAGAATTTTTGAATTGACAGAACTTTGAAAGCCCAGTCAGTTTGGTTTTTTTCCCTAATATTGTTTCAATCGACGTAGAAAGGCAATAATGTGATTTTTTAGAGTATTTTGCATATTCAAAGAGTATATTTTGCAGCACCTGAATTTGTCTATGTGAAGAAAAAGGCCAGAAATGGAGTTAAAAGCTTCTCTTCTCTATAAACACCTGCATAATTTCCCACTTCTTTAAAATAAGAGATGAACTCTTATTCCTTGATTTGACTCAGCATGATAATTAAGAGGTAAAAATTGGAAAAAACATTTTATGAACAGTTTAGTGCCAGAAACATTGAGTGTTGCAGCAAAAGCTCCTCCAGGTTCTTCCCCTCCCAGAAATGTTATCAAAAAAGGACTGTTGCCTTTCTCTAAGGGGTTTAGGGTTGTGTACAGAGATATATTTTTACTGAAAGTACTACTGAGAACAGAATTGGTGACAGAAAATATCAAAGTCTTTATTACAGCCCTGACCAGGGGTTGGAAAATCCCCAAATCACGGGGCACCCGAATGTCGAATAATTACCAAGTTTATCTTTCCCACTCTTCCAAAAGCATCTCTGACTTAATGAGCACAAAGGGGTGAATCTGTAATTAATTCCATAACGAATATGCAATAGTTCTGTCTCATCCAGCCGGGCTTTTGCGATGCCACATCAAAGCCTTATTTAAAACAAGCAGCTTAAACCGAGCTTTTCCCTGCTGTCCTTGCACTAGTTTATCCCATTCCCATTCCAATATAATCTCATTGCACCTTGGAGCAATGCAGGGCGAGGGAAGGTGTCCATAGGTCTCCGTCCATTCCATCCTGGCTGGAAAGGGGCAGGATAGGAATTCCTGAGCACCCTATTCCCACAGTGCCATTGGCTGCTGCTTGTCTTCCCATCGCTGCACTCCTGTATTTATTTGTACAGTAAATTATGCACTTCAGAAAACAGGTTGTTTAAAGACTAAACCTCGCTTGGGAGTCTCTACGAGAAGAAACACTCGAGCCACAGGGTTGGGTAGGAAAGTGAAGCTGAGGAAGGGCATGTTCCTGCAATTCCATCCAAACTGAGAGAGCCAAAACAAATTCGGTCTGGGAACTGATACAGAGGAGGGTCAGTCTGATTTATAGCACAGGGAGACTCCCAGAGGTTGGAGAATAATGCAAAGGAATTCCCATTGTCTGATCCTGATGTCAGCATCCTTCCAGCAATTTAGCCCACATTTGAACAATAATTTGTCAGATTTTTGGGTCCCTGAGGTAAAAACCTGGGGTGAGTTGTCTCCTGAAGTCAGTCTCAGTGCAGGGAGACTCTGAGAGGTTGGAAAATAATGCAAAGGAATTCCCATATTCTGATGCTGATGTCAGGATTTTTCTGACCCTTTAGCCTGCATTTGAATAATAATAATTTGTGTGTTGGGCAGATTTTGGGGTCCCTGAGGTTAAAACTGGGGTGAGTTGTCCATGAAGTCCATCTCAGTGCAGCAGTGATGTGGTGTGAGGGTGTGGGGGTCCCACAGCTCCCCAGGAGCTGCAGCACAACTCCAGCTGCCCACGGCGTTTACTAAAGGCCTCCTTACAACCAGGAGTAGGATGGGGTTCGGCTGGAACACCAAATCCTCAGTGAGTACTCGGATTTTAGTTGATAACCATATTCAGATATGGAGGAAGAAAGAGAAATGCCTAAAATATAATTCAGAATTGACAGCTGTAGCTCCCTAAGATTTTTGTGGAATTGGAAAAGTTCCCTTTGCAGTCGTTGTGTGTGCTCAGGGGCTGGAGCTCTGGGGAGCGGCTCGGTGGGTTGGAATTTTCCTTTGACTCTGCGTCCGTTGCATGGAATTCCTTTAAAACGCCAAATAGTTGGATTGGAAGTGTCCTTCTGATCTGGCTGTGGTTTTGGTCACTGTGTGACTTGGACTGTTCATGTGTTCAGAAGGTCCCAGCTCACCTCAGCATTTAAGCGTTCGCTTCCCAGCACCTTTATCCCACAGTCCATGGGAGTGCCATGGGTTCCGTGTTCCTGAAGCAATCCCTTAAGTGCTTGGCTGAACTGGGCCGTAATGAAGAATGCATACTGTAATTAGCAGTGTTTTTTAGGCTATTTTTATGTATTTTTTAAACTTTTAAAATGAGCCTGACCACCCCATGTTCAGTCTTTTGAAACGTTTGCGTTTCCCTCGTCCCATTTTTCATGTAAAGTTAATAACCAAAATGTATTTAATTTGTCAAATCTTTATAACATATGTATGTATTATACAGTTTCAGCTATTATTATTTTCTTTTATTACATTTCTAATTTGATCTTGCTGTGTTTTTAATGCCGGTGAATGTGGCTGAATTATTTGTATATGCAAATTGCAAGATCTAATACATTCTGATGCAAGAACAAAGCTTCCTTTTTATTCTCCACCTGCATTATTTCATTTAAATCTTTTAATTTCATTCCTGTGTCGTGTGTTCATTTGAATGAAGCATTCTAAAAGAGTTGAAATCCATTATCTAGATGAGTAATTTTTCAGTGCTTATCAGCAGCTTTTTGGGAGAAAAATTCTGATTGATGTCGGGACCGAACATTATGCTTATAAAGGGCGTAGAAACTCATGGAAGTAGTTGGAATCCAGGTCTTCCCAAACTGTAAGGATACAAAATAAATATAGTAAAATTAATTAAATACAGTAACATAATCCTGTGGTAAACTGTGATGTCATACCAAGATAAAAATAGGAGCTAAACTTCCAGCTGTGTCACCAATCATGAATTGAAAGTTCGCTCTAATTAACAGCAATTTCTTAATTCATTTTGACAATTCAGTTTTGCTGTGGACATCTTGCTAAAATCAACCAAGAAGGCCCCACTGTTGTAGCAAGGGGCGGGGGCGCTTTGTGTAAACCAGGAGTAACTGCTCAGAGGTTACACCCTCATGTCGAATCAAACAGGATTTAATGAAGCCATTTTTCTGTTTGACCCCTTCTCTGTTTGCCCTGGCCCATCCCACACCTCCCATTTGGGAGATGCCTCTTCAGGGTAGGTAATTTTAGGATTATTTTTTTTTCCACAGTTGTTGAACT